>NW_020799112.1:21868693-21869905 GCF_003259725.1 Athene cunicularia
TTTCTACCACACATATTAAGATATTTTCTATGCTCAAGATTATCACTAATGCAGAAGTTGATGCAAATTCCAAATTTTTGCTACTACTTCATAGTCAATGGACTAATTTATCACTGCCAACAGTTTACTAAATAAGGTCAAAAGTCAGCAGCGTTAAGTTCCTCACTCTCCACCGTGCCTGTATTTCAATACACATCTTGAGCAACATTTGCTCTGACCACAAACATTTAACAGATTTGAAATGCTTTGCCCTGTTATTTGAAAGGCTGAATTAAAATATGTCTTCTAATAGGGAAAGAAGATGACTTCTGCCAAGGAACTGCCATCAAGTCTGACCACTGAGCAGAACCAATCTCCTCATCTGCCTCTCTGCACAAACCCTGGCAACCCGGTGTTCTCCTGTACGCTGGACCCCAAAACACTCAGGACCAACGGTTCTTTGACAAAGCCTCAGGTTTTACTGTTTAAAACAACTTCAAGTGAATATGGTGCTATCCCACCCATCTCACAGATGATACCCTGTATTTATCATCCCGTGGATCAAACCTTTTCAAAACACTTGCTGACTTGTGCATCCTTTCAAGACAGTTATTTAAACACTGCCATTGACAGAAGTAGGGTATACGACTACCCCAATTTCCAGCATACTCTATAAAAATACATCTCCATCTTTTTTTTCCCATAGACTTAGATGAGACACCTAGCTTTAAGAAAATAAATCTGTTATTTCAGTCATTCTGGGAATAACTGTCAATATCTGATTTATTTTGATTTTGCTGTGTTGTCATGGTTGAACCCCAGCTGGCAATGAAGCCCCACACTCACTCCCCCCATATATATATATATATAAAACCATAATGAAACACAACTCGTTCCGCTTTGGTGAAGAACAGAAAAACAAGAAGTTAACAGGAATTGACTATATGGAGCTACCAAAGTTGTCTGAAAACCAACTGTCTAGATTCAGTAAATACTTCCAAGCAAATATTTAATTTAGTTATGAATAACTTTAGATCAAGTACCAAAAGCATGTTTTAATATTCAGCCCAACAATATATCACAGAAAGCAAAAATATGACCACTTCGTATCAAAATGATATGAAATATATCTGATGGTATTTGTTATAACACTATGCTTTCCAAAATAGTAATTCATATATCCAACCTTTTATCAGTTCTGTAGGTGTTCTGAGTGAAACAGAAAAATGTCTA
>NW_020799112.1:21869955-21875676 GCF_003259725.1 Athene cunicularia
AATGAAAAAAAAAAAAAAAAAAAAAAAAAAAAAAAAAAAAAAAAGCAGCCCTAAAAAAGCACATGTTGTAGTAGTAGTAATTACTAGGAAAAAAAAGAAAAAACAAGTCTCAAGCCCCAAGTACTTATTAGTCAAAAAAATAACAACTCTGGGAAAACTTTCTCCAAATTATTTCAGGTGCCATTTGAGATAGCTCTTCTCTCATTGCACAAATAATGGCTCCTAAAACATCAAGATGATACAGCCCTTCTTTTTTTAAGGTATCCTCCCCATCACCACCACCTTTCTCCTTCCCACCAAATGAACACCACAACATAATACAAAAGGTATCTGTGTATATGTTCTTTTCTTTCCTGCTCAAAGTTGTCTTTCTTTTCAGGTTTATAGAAACACGTACTGCATGGACTTCGGGCCATTCGTCCCAAATGTCTGGAAGCATGGTTTAGGGGTTTTTTTTGTTGCTTTGTTTTAAATTTCTGAAAGTTCATTAATTAATCACTGCCAATTTTTAACATTTCACCATGACTTCATTACATCAATTTTGAATTAAAAAATTTGGAATTGCACAAACAAGTATTTACAGATCTGCTTGAAACAGACGCATCACAGTAATAAGTCACAATCGTGTCTCAGCTGACAGCCAGAGAAGTTATGTACTCATACCTTAGAGGAATCTTCGATAGCTTTATGTAAATTTCTGAGCTGAAGGTGGCAAGCAGCGCGATTGAGATACAGTAGGGGAAGTTTATTGTTTAGTCTCACCGCGAGGTTATATGCATTTACAGCTGCAAGATAGTTTCCCGTTGCAAACATTTTGCTAAGTATAAAACAAAAAGTGAGACATGCACTTTAAACAGGGTGGTAAATCACAAAATAAATACCTAATTATTGTTAACAATTTCTTTTCAAAAAATTTGAAGGTTTAGGAGCTTTTCCTTGGAAATGGCCATTTATAGCCCTTTCTGAGAACAACACAGCTGGAAGTCAGACTTAATGCTGACAGAGCATATAGACACACAACTTAACAAAAAGAGTCACTGCTTAAAAGCAATGAGGAACGGTAAGAGGCAGACACATCCATGCAGACACAGGACTAATTCTGAAAGCTCTGTCTCTGATTATGATTGCCTGATCAAACCTTTCTGTATAACATAGCTATATAAACATACCGATGCTTTTATCAAATTCCTGAAGTTTTAGACAGATGTTTAACCTCTTAATAAAAAGTACAAATTCAAGGAAATCCACCTAAGTATAATATTGCATTGACTTAACTATCCTCAGAGAAAATTATGCATTATATGTTCTAATTATTTTGTCCATCACGAGCCTCAGCAGTTGCATCTCATTACTTTATCAGATTCAAACCCCATAAGCTGTCAACAAATTCTCCACTACATCGACATTCACCATCTGTACCTAGGATAAACACAAAATATCAGAACTAAACAACAGACATACACCATATAACTAACATTTAATTTTAAATACACCTTCAAATGGAATCTAACTTACTTTCCTTTGTCCTTTAACCAATCTGGATTCTTCTCCTCTTCTTTTAAATCTTCCAGCTCTGACAAATCAGCACTTATTGTTCTTCGAGCTTCTGCTTGTTTACGTAGCCACTGTAGATATACAACGAGTAAGTATTATTTCTGAAGAAAAATTCAAATCCAAAAAAGGATTTTGCTTTCATCTCTTCACTCACTCCTACCAAAAGAATTCTTGTGTGCAGAGAGAAATATTTAATAATGTCAGATATGAAAAACTTTCAAGTTTCCCCATGTATTTTATTGCTATGTGAGAAGTAAGGTTGCTGCATCACTAATGCATTCGTGTTTGCTTGTTTTGGAATTTCTAAACTCTTTATGCTCATTTAATAGAGCTTAAAAGACCTAACTGTGAGCTTCTTTTTAAGAAAACCGAACTTAAAGAATCTGAAATATAAGAGTAAAGACATTTCAAATTTTGTACTTCAAGGAGTTCAAATAATATTGCTGCCTTTTTTTTTTTCTTCCCCCAAAAAAGGAACATGCTATTTATTAATCTGCATAATCACATGCTTGGTGAAAATAATTTTTATATAGAAGAGTGTGTTTAAATCTTACGTAAATAAGACTGCATCCCTTGGAGGATAAGAATATTGCACAGGTAACATTTCTGGGCACAGGTAACATTTTTGTCGACTTACTGAATTCACAGTAAATAATTTGCCTTCTTGGAAGACAGCAGAAGCATCATACTAAACCAGAGAGCAAACCTTACCTCCTCCTCTTCTGCAACACGAGATTCTCGCAGAGCTGTAGGAAAAACTCGGGATGTAAAGTTGATTTTAATTGTGGCGGCAGATCGAGGAGCTGGTAACTGTTCTTCCTTTAAATTTTCTGAAAAGATACTACAGGAACCATGACCTATGAAAAGAATCGGGAGTACTGGAAATGAAAAATGAAGCAAAAAAGTTTTTTTCTGGTTTTCTACCAAAGTACACCTAATTTAGAAATTCTGCACATTAGAATTAAACCTCTAATAGCTTGAGAAAGGTTTAGACTTGTTCTTTTGAAGTGAAGCGTCAAAGAACGTTTGTTCTTGCTGTCCCATGCCATCTATTTACTAGCTGCATTATCTGTCACAAACGAACTTAAACTCCTCTCACACCATTATCTCTGTTATTCATATGGTTCTCTGACAGGGCAACCGCAAGAACTAAAACTAACCTCACCAAACACACAAACAAAACAAAAATGAAATATTTTCTGTTGGTTTAGTTTCCTGAATTGGCTCTCTGTGGGGCCAAGACATGGGATAGAGAGAGTGTGTATTTCTATGAAAACCAGCAGTTATGTAACTTGGGGTAACATGAACTGCACTCTCACACTGTCAGAAAAGCTTTCTGGTTTACTTCTCTGAAGCTTAGAACAAACCTGCCCTTGTACTGCCAAAGACTTAAACGAGAGCTAAGAACTCACATGCTTTAGCTCAATAAATTGCCTGAGAATAACTGCACACTAAAAGAATTAGTTCAGTAGAGAGAGACAAAGACAAAAGGTGAATTAGAACATCTAGGAATAAAGTTACACCCATACTTTAAAGAAGCATATATTTCAATAATACAACCTTTGGTAGGTTTGAGTCCAGCCTTAGAAACTCCTTCATTTGGAGTCATGGTTTTGTTCCCTTTTTCCTTTTTCTTCACCTTTAATTTCTCTACTTCACGAGGTAGTTCCTCGTCTCTCTGTACCCCCTTTTGTTTCTCAGCATCATTTTGCTGTTTTTTCCATAACTCCAACTCCTTAGTGACCTTCTGCCGCTCCTTTTCTTTCAGATCTTCAATTCTTTTTCTTTCTGCTTCTTCTAACTGTTTGAATGATAAACTGTGAGATATGTAACATCTGATAACAGGAAGATGACTAAGTCACCATTAGTTTCCCAGTTTCGTATACCAGGCATAACATCATAATTAACGTGATTGTATAAGCAGAGTTGTGAAAGATGCTTAAAAAAGATTGGGAGAGTAAAGATTCCTGATTGGCTTTTGAAAGTCGTATCTTTTAACTGTTTTACTAAGGTATGATCCAGAAACATTCATAAATAAATTTTACTTATAAACAGTGACAATTCTATCCATATTCCAATGCAGATCTCCGGAATATATAGAAATGTAAAATATATGGCTTCATTTTAATACACTTATTTTGCCTCGTCTTTGAGATTATTCCATAGGCAGGTACAGCGTTGCTACTAAGAAAGTCACTAATTGCACTTCATTTCAGTCCAAACTGTACATGCAATCTTGAAATGTCGTTGTACACCTTACAAAATCCTTTTAAACACAAATGAAGTGACCAGAGTTTTTATATACATAAACATTTTGAAGAATGTACCTTAAAATATGCATAAAATGCAGAATGACAAAGATACACATAAAAGACAATCAACAGCAAGTCTGTTATAAAATATAATAAAGAATAATTATTAATCAGTATTTTTGACAGTACTAAATGACTAAATAATTTTGCTGATGCAAAGGCTCCAAAAGATGACAGTTTTACCACATTACCGTAGTCTCCTTCCAACTGACAAAAATCTGAGCTCCTCTCCAAAAGCTTTCACTCGTATTACTAACGGAAAACGGCAACGTCTAAGAATTTTTTCTGTATCGTTTTCATATTTGGTAATAGATATGCTTTAAGCACAAAGAAATAACACGGTTCTCCACTACTGCAATAAAAATGAGTATTGGTCATATTTTTTAAGGTACACTTAAGCAAGCAGCTGTCATGTTAGTTGGTAATTGTTTACAGGTCTTGTAGGGTTCCTTCTAATCTTACCTTCATTGTGGCCTCCAAAGCATACTTTTTGTGTTCCTGTTTTGTAACTTTTTTTGCTTCTGTCTCCTCTTTTGCCTTTTCATGGGCTTTTAGAACAGCGTTCTCTCTTAGATACTGCAGTTTCTCCTTGTTAGCTTAAAAAACAAACAAAAACTACTGTTATGTACCGTACTCATAAAAAAAAAGGATTCCTTTTGCTACTTCGTCTAGGAAAACGCAACATGGTTCAAATTCCACAAAGCAGTCTGTTAGCAAGCACACATCTAAAGAAATTTAAATTTGCTTACATACAAAATGTAACTTTTACAATAAACATTGCTTTGGTTTGTGTGCACTAGCCAGTAATGTTCTTTGTTTTCACATACTCTCTGTTTTTAACAACAAACAACAAGGTTGTAACTTAGCAGACATCTAGCAGCAGAAGTTTCACATTGCTTATTGTAAGGTTTTGGCACAGAACTTACCATTTGGTAGTGTCAGGGAATCCCACATAGCCACTTCTTTTTTATACAAAGTGAAGAAAACGATTCCATTTCCAATCTTTGCTGTGCTATTTGTGTCATCAATAGGAGCATATAAAATGGCTTCAAATAAAAAGGGAGGGATGCTTACCTATAAAAATATAATTGATTTGTACTAATATTTACAATTTTTAATTCAATCTCAATTTATTCAAAATATTCCAAATACTCAAGAAACACATGCTATCGACAAAATTATTTTGCTTAGGATCCCGTACAGAGTTGATGTATTTTATTAGACTAGATAAAAGAGATTGAGAAAGTTGGTTCTTCAGCACTGCAGCAGAAGCCGTGGACCTCAAATTTAGAACAACTATTCATAATATAAGCAGATGTGTTTAATTCAGGCCACTTATAGAGAACGGGCAGTTGTCACCTATTGAGTAGCAAGAGCATCAGTACGGAGAATAATAAAGTAGTAAAGCCATTAACCCTAGTGGGATGTTTAACAGCCTGCAGCATATAAAGGGAGGTGACAGATTGATATAAAAGATTATAAACTTGACAGCGCTGCCATGATGTGTTGAGCGGGTGCTCCTTAACAGAGCTATAAAGTACCACCAAGCCCCAGGCCCACGGGCACAACACATCTCCTGGCGGCGATACCGCACGACGTGAGACACCTTCAAGTACTGCTCCGTGCAGAAGATGCTGGCGGAGGTGGCCCGGACGCCGCGCAACGGCAGCGAGAGGTACACGGCGGCGGCGGTCTGCCGCCAGCTGTAGTCCCGCAGCCACACCGGCATGGCTGCGGCCTGTCGCTACGGGCGCCCCGCCGCCGTTGCTAGGGGCAGGGGAGCTTCCGGGTGCCTCCGAGCGCTTCCGGGTCAAGCCCCTCCCCGCGCTGCCGCCGGAAGGCGCCCTGGCCAA
Organism: Athene cunicularia; assembly: GCF_003259725.1. Taxonomy (NCBI): domain Eukaryota; kingdom Metazoa; phylum Chordata; class Aves; order Strigiformes; family Strigidae; genus Athene; species Athene cunicularia. The sequence continues at coordinate 21,875,675 of NW_020799112.1, forward strand.
TG
>NW_020799112.1:21875726-21889251 GCF_003259725.1 Athene cunicularia
GGGGGGGGAACTCCTTTAAATACTTTACATTTTCTTTAATAACTTTTTTTCCTCCCATCCTTTCTAAATTTTTTTTCTCATTTCTCTTATCTCTCCATATTTTTTAAGAAGAGCAGGAACATTTTATGAGATGCGGTTTATTCCAAAGAACTGTTCTGCACGTGTGGCTCGGGACGACATCACCAACGTTCTTGGTAACGTACTGATTTGGTATGTGTTAGTTCTGGCATTTCAACAAACAGGAATAGCTTAGTAATGATTTTATAAATTAGAATAAATAATTCTTTGCATGATCTCTTCCCAAGTGCAGAAAGCTCTAAAGAATCTATTCAGTCAAATGGTGCCTGAGCCTTCCCTCCCATCCTGTGAGAAATAAACGGGGCTTATGGTGCAAGACCTCTTCTAATCTGCTTTGAAGTGACTTCAGATTAATGCCTCTACGGAACAGCAGACCTCTCCAAGAGAGGCAGGAGCTGTCTTTTCTGATCAGTACCACCTCATACTGTTTCTTGCTGGATTATGCCTAATCCAAATGCTTACTCACAGGCAAAACATGAGAAGAGTTTATCTAGGCATTACATCATCTTCATAAAATCAACAGGCAACTTCCCCGCAAAAATTATCTTTATTTTAAAAGAAATTGAAACCAGACAACAGAAAGCAACAAAGTTACATACAGTGCTGGACAAAATCTACCATATACATTTTCCAAGAACACTTGAATCAGATTCTGATATATGTTCTTCTAAAAGGTAAAATATCACATCATTTTTAACAAAAACCCTAAATGTCAACAATCTTAATCATTTTATATTTTGCACTGTTTGGATGGCAGTAGATTGGTAACTTATCTTCTTCAAATTACCTTTAACACTGAAAGGAAGAGAATGTGGAGAAAAAAATTCCAAGTCAGAAGGCCCTAAAGAACACAGTGTCTGCTCTAAAGGCCATATACAAAAGCTTGGAGGAGAGACTGTCTTTTAAGTAAAAATCCCTCAACAACTCTGTATTATTTCACATTTCAGAAAAAAACTAGCAAGAAAGGAAAAAAAAAGTAGCATATTAAAAGCTTGCCCTCCTTAAGTTATCTGGAAGTTCAAATTTAGACCATCCTTTAGAAGAGGAGATGAGTGTCTACGAATAGACACACCCCCTCTCATGACTCCAATCCCAAACTGTCTCCAATACAGCAACTGCTGAATTACAGTGCACAAACCTCCGAGTAAAAAGGTGGGGTTGGATCAGAAATTATTTTGAGACAGACAGTTTGTTTGAACATGAAAAGGAAAACTAATCACACATGGCAAACATTACAAAAATAGGTATCCCCTGTGATGTTTGGGATAAGCCATTTCTGAACCAGGAAACCAAGGGTGACATTGAATACTTTAAGCTACAGGCAGCACCTCTAAGGGGCTGAACATCATTCAGAATTAATTACCTCAGAACTGATGACACAACACTAGGGCGCTAAAGGGACCCTTTATTTCCATATAAAGCATAAGCCAACAAGAAATCAGAGTTCTATACAAAGAAGTGAATGTGCATAACTCACGATGTAGTGTAGGAGAGTTATATTGCCTTAAGAGTTCTGCTAAGTACACTTAATTTTCCAATTTTAAGGAACAGTCTATTCTAATATAGAAAGCTTCAGAAAAAACTTAGTAATCGCAGAATAACTTTAAAATACATCCAGTTCTACATCCTCCTGCATATATCTAATCACATCCAATAGATTAAAAAATTACACGTTTTGTAAACCAAGTAGAGCGTTAGAATAGAATTTTCACACCCGTGAGCTTATTACCAAATGTTCACCCATTTGTCAGTGGATAATATTAAGAAATTCATACTAACAGTTATGGCAACGAGATGACAATGCACAGAAGTGCTGCGTGTTCTGAAAGGTAGTCAGTTTTAATTACCATGGATTGCTACCATCTATCATACCTCATTCTATGCAAGATACCACGCAAGCTACCGATCCATAAACAATCATGTTTCACATACTTCATAGAGTAGCTTAAAACACATCGTGATATGAAATAATTTGTATTACATAGTAATTTAATCCCTGGCCACAGGGTTAACGTTGGACAAAGTCTGGAAACCTTTTTCCAATTTGAATTACGTACATTAACTTTGCCACACACCACAGCACTAATGCATGTATTACTTCAGACATGCTCTAATTTAAAATCGAAACAAAAAAAGTTGCTGCAAAAATACATGTCACCAATGTGGAACACATTCAAGATTGTATAAAAAGTACTGAACTGATATCCCAAAACAGGTATATTTAAGCAGTACATAAGGAAAGATTAGTTTTAATATGAAACAGTCATTTAAGTCACATACAACATGATAAGAAGCATGAGTCCTTTTTTAAAAACATTACACCAAATACTTTTACCGCCAGGCAATGTTTATTTATAAAATGAAAGGGATCTATTGAATGCAGATGCGTTATCGTATGAAGTTGGAATAAAGACAAAGGTTAAAAAGGTGCTACATTTGTACACCATTGATTTTGTAAAAATCTCAAACCATAAAAAGCATTTTGCTTGCAAGTATCATCGGCCTGAACTGCAAACACTTTGAAACGTTCTTGGCTGTGTGCATGCAGTTCCACTGACTCGTGAATTCTCACATGCTTGAAGTCAAGCCTGAAAAGGGTGATTACAAAACTGCTTCTTAGACCAAAAACCTCAGAGGTCACAAAGTCTGTTCTTCTTTGAGCAGCCCCCAAAATTATATTCTTGTTTCAAATAGAGCAATCATTATTACTCTCCTCTAGTCTTTCATCTGAAGATCTCAAATAATAACTAGGCCTCTGAACACCCTGGGGAAGTAAGCATTAGTTCTATCTTCTAAAAGAAACTGAGGCACAAACAGTTAACCTGCCTGTCTCAAGTTTTAGAAGGGGTGAGCAAAAAAAGCCAGAAACAGGACTTTTGTTATCTACCCTCTAGCCTATATATGCAACAGTGTCACTTACCCTACCACCAATAGAACAAGTGTTTTAAAGAGCAAATGACACAATTTCTCATTTAAAACTGGTCTCTAGCAAACCCCCCCTAAGTATTAAGAAGAGTTCAACCCAGTACCTATTTATTTCAGCAGGGGCGGGGGGGAATGGAAAAAAATATATATTTTGGGCAATATAGGCTGCATTTCTGACCATGACAAGGAGCTGTTTAAAAAGGACACAGGCGTTTCCCCACAAAAATGTTAAGGTTTGTAAGATTTACAAAATCTTTGCGATATTTTTGGTGTGCAGCACCAGTACAGTCTAAATCACTAGTAATGAAAGAAGCACATGATAGTTCAATACAAATTGTTTCATGTAGAGTATTACAAAAATCCTCGCCTATTCTAACCAGCCCTCCCTCCCCCCCACCCTCCTATAACTAATTTCTAATTCTAAGCAGCTGACATTTTCCTAATACCTTACTAACAAAACATGATTGTTGTTTTTCCTGTGCATACTTGAACTACTACTAGTCAACACATGCAGAGAAAAACAAACCCTCTCCAGACAGAGTCCAGGTATGCCAAGAGCATATCAGTAGGGCAAGCATATTGACTGGATGACTTTTGGAGATCCTAATCAGTTGTATCTCTACAATCAGTGTGATAACAAGGTTGGGTTTGTGGTTAATTTATTTTTATTTTATACAATTGGCATTTGCTAATGTCTTGTATTTGTCGGTTAACAAACGCAGAAAATTTCCTGGGTTACAAACCCAACATAGTACCAGTTTACAAAAACCAAAATAGATTGTTAGAATAAGTTTCACAAATACACAATTTAAGGCCTTACAAAATGATACTCCAGTTGATTTTTAAGTCTGTAAGAACACTATATTTAAACTCTAACGTCTTGCTAGCTAATACAGAAAACACCTCATGTAGGGTTGAGGAAGAGATGGCTATTTTAAATATAATGTCTGCTCTAAAATGTTAAAACATTAATTGGACTTCTGAGAACAGATGCCCCAAACATCTTCCCACAAGAGGAATGAGGTGTGGGAGTGAGAAAGGAACCGTGAACAGCACGCTTGGGTAACACCATAATTGGAGCTTTCGATGAATTTTCACCAAGCAAAGTTTTTTAATTTACATTGCTGTAGGTCTGAACCAGCTCCACTGCCTTCACAGCGCAAATTTTTGCAGAGGTTAAACTGATACACAGAGGAGCAAATCCATCTAAACAAGGTTTGGTTTAATTTCTACTATAGACATCAAAAGCAAGTTCTAACAGTTGGTCAGCCATTCAGAAAACTACGGAAGAGTAAATCTAACAGAGGTTGTGGCTTGGTGGTATTTTTGTTCTTTGTTTTTAAATATTACTCTTCTAACAAAACAAGATTAAGTTTAGTCTCTGTACTAAATAAAGCAAATAGTGATGCAAACAGAAGCCCTGGATCTACCTTACACTTTCTTTACACCTCCATACAGGAAATCCTCAAGATACGAACTGTGTCTTTTACACTTTAGACATAATTTCCTTTTTCCTGATGAGAGGCAAGACAAAAAAGGAGGGCAATACTACACTTCTCCAGTAAAAGTATACAACTTTTCACTTTTAAAATAAAACAGGGACAGTTATGTACATCTGCACAGTGTCTTCCAGGAAAGTACCACAGTAGAGCCCATTTAAATTCAAACACAGTGGTGAACTAGCAAACAGGCCTTACTGTGACTCACTGGCACAGCTTACCATAAAAACTACCTCTTTATAGAGCTGACTGTATGCTATAGAGGCTCCTACATCACTCAGCACTACAGACCTGAACCGTTTATCACGTTAAGGAATGTGACTAGTACCTGTAATGCCTGACATGATTTAATTGCTGACTGTACAAAAACTCTAAGTTTCCAGCAGAGTGGTATCACAAGCAGAGGCTGTTATTACAGTGTCATCTTTTATTAAGTTAAAACAACACTCCTCTCTAAGGAAACATTCACGTTCAGTTGCATACGCAACTTTATCACACTGCTAAGGCTGAAGTCTTCAAGGCTAGATCTTTCCCCACATTAAAAAAAAAAAAAAGGAGGGGGGGCATTTTTGAGATCAAGAATAAGATCAAATTACCCATATTGAACCTGAATTCTTAGCATCACACACGAAGCTCTAATGCCATTCATACTTGTCAGCACAACATCAAGTTTTGCAAAGCAGCTAAACTCCTGTTTACCTGCTCCTGATGTGAGCTAAAGTCACCTGATGTGAAAGCCGTATTTTCCTTCACCCCCTCTGCAAGACCAGCTGAGGCAGCGGTGGGAATTCACTTTTAAGACTTTGCCGGCCAAACTATCTTGCAGTTCAGAGCCCGTGCTGAGCACTCTCGATTGCCTTGCACTCTCCTTCATGCCAAGTGGACTGTGTAAGCTCAGGATGACCGAGCAGGCTCTAGCTGGAAGCCCTAGAAGATGGGCAGGACCTTCCCTGCACTAGTTAATTCACAATTCTCAGGCAGCACTGAGGCAGGAGCCTAGAACCATCAGTGAGAAAGGATGAGAGAGGTGCACGACTGCACAACCGTGACAGATGCAGACTGTACCCTAATGTACGTGCTTAAGATAAATGGATTAAGGTTACACGTGCAACCTTAGTTTTGGTATTCTCTAGATTTAAAGCACTGGACTTCATAACCTTGATGTGTTCTTTTTCCAATGTAATCATATTTTGTAACTATTTCCAAATACTGCAAGACCTAGAAAGAGTCTTCAGCAAGTATTTGCTGAGAAGTCAAAATAAGATCATTGCCTTTTCAGGGAAATACAAATGTTTAGGAGTTAGTGGGTTTCATTCTGTTACTAAGCATGAAGTCATCGACTTCTGAATAGTGTGTTAATATTTTAATTCGAAATAAGGAAAAAAGCACACAGGAAATTCTCCTAATTTTCCCTAAAATGAAAACTATTAGTACTGCACATTCCTCCATGTCATCCCCACTATATTCAAAGAAAGGATAGCAAGAACATCAGTAATGGACATTCACCCCCCCAAAATAAAATGTAACGAGTGCTTGCAAATATAGTACCATTAAAACCAAGCACTGTATGCTAGTGTTAGTTAAACACATGAACACTAGCAAATTACATACAGGCACAATTTTTCAGTCAATAAAATTGTCAATGCACATCCTACTTCTGACCAGTTGTCAGTTTAATCAGAAACAAAAAAAAGTAAAAAAAATTTGCACACATAAAACTAAGAGTACAAAAGAAGTTTATGAGATGGAAGTTTATGAATCAAAAAGAGAAAAAAACGATGACAGCAAGTCAAACACAACCGATTGTCTGCAGAAAGTGAAGTACCCAATTTGTAACCAAATCTTCACAGCAAGTGTTTGAAGCCCTACGACCAATCCACGGTGTCAGCCATCCGTGTTCAAGGCAGGTGGTCCCGCAGCCTCTCTGGTACGCATGAGCTGGACATCTTTGTCAGCCATGCAGGTATCGCAGCCCCACACTGCCGACGCTTCCGCTGTGAGGAGGCCGTAAGCTGACTCAGTCATGCCTGTACAGATCCGATGAAACCATTTTTGACAAGAGGCTTCGCACAGGATGGCATCCTGGTCATCGTTAACTTCGTGCGTGCAAATTCCACACGGATAGACGGGTTCAGAGGACGAGTGGCCGTGACGACTGGGATGAAGGGGTGTTTTGCTGCTCTTTTCAGAGTTGCATCCTTCAGCAGTACCTCGAGGCTGGCGGGACTTACTCTGAGTCCCATTTGAATGGCCAGCATTAGTGTTATCAGCACTATTAGAATGGCTATTATCCTGATTTACCACATTGTTTCGAGTAACATTTTTTAGGTCACTGTTACCTTGACTCACAATGTCCTCTGTCCTGTGATGATGCTGATGAGCAGCAGTGTTCTGACTAGACGGTTTGCTTGCACCTTGACTAAAGTCTTGCTTTTGTGCTGATGATTTTGTCTGGGTGTAAGTGTTTGGTGGAGGAACAAAAGAATGGTTTGACTCTAGCTGAGAATTTGGGAAATTTGGATTGTTGCCAGGACCAAAGTTAGACGGCACATCGGGGTGAGGTATCTGACCAGAATGGCCAAAGTTCTCACCGGGATTTGGTCTGAAATGCTGACCAGGCATATTGACATTCTGATTTATCTGACCACTGCTGTAAGGTGGCTGATTCCCAAAACCTGGGTTATCATGTGGACCGAAGGTGAAAGAGTGGGGTCGACTAAAACCCATTCCCACAGGGTTCTGAGGAAGGGGATGTGGTTGGTTTCTGAGGGAGTAAGAACCACCATATGGCGAGGACACTCTGGGCAGCATGTGAGGTGGCATTCTGAAAGTGTTATAGCCTCCAAAGCCAGGATAACCAGGATTACTAAAATATGGATTTCCTGAAGGAAGTGGTTTGTAAGACACAGTGTTATAGTTGTCATCAAATGGATTTGCAGCTACAAGGTGGTCAGAGCTTGGATTCGGCGGTGGAGCATATTCAGATGGAGGAGGAAATGACGATCCCTAAAAATATTTTAAATACAACATTTAAATTAGTTTTAGTATTTCCCTGTAAGACAGACCAACCACAAAGGTCCTGGATTAGCAGCACTATTGCTAAAAGAACAGTTCAGCTGTTGTGTAAAGCTCACCCACTGTACCCTGCCAGGCTGTCTGAAATTTCAGTACAGAGGCAAGAGAGGAGTTTGAGTTCCAGATAACATGGTGATTTATAGTAATCACAGTGTTTTAAATATTGTGTAGTTGCACAACCATGCTTCTGAAAAACACTGCTTGATATGTGACTTCTATTTCTTAATCTTTTACATAAGAAAAGCAACAATACAGAAAGTCACGTGTCACTTAAACACATGCACTAAATACTTCCAAATGTTGAAGAACAGATTTGAAGCATTTCCTTAGTTTTGTTTTGGGTTCATTTTACTGAATATACATCTCTTAAGACAGCCCACTTCTATGAAAATATACAAACCTAATGTTACTATAACCCTAAAAAAGAATATAGGAATCTGCATATGGGAAATTTCTATATTCTGCGTACCAGAGGTGTCTCTTATGGGCACTCAGTGCTTGCAGCAGTCTGCAAAGCACAGTCAGTAGGTATAAAATACAAGGATTTCTGGTTGCAGAGCATAATCAAGTGTTTAATGGAGCCCAGAGGCTGTTTAAATGTCATCAGAGCAGCTATACAATTGAATTTCATTTTAGACTAGCCTGTGGGGAACATCTAGCTGGTTCACCCTCAAGCTAACTGTGCTCACAGAAAGCATTTCCTCCTAAATACTAATAAAGTAAGACTGAACTTTTTTTTTTTCTCCCCCAAAAAATTTCTGCTGTGCTGCAAGTTGTGAACCTGGTAAGAAAAGAAGAGGAAACTAATCTGCATGCCCTCTACAATTATCACTATTTTAGAACATAAGGAAAGCTCCACCAGGAAAGAGGTCTGAAACCCTTAAATTAACCAATTCTTTCTCAGAGCAGGTTTCACCATGACTGCTTTAACACAAAACCAACAAAAATTAAGGAAAAGAGATCCACATCTCAATGGAACCTGGATAGGTCTAACAGAAAGTGATTGTTTGACCTACATAAATAAAATTACTCTCACTGGGCAGCACCAAATTAACAGATACTCTCGCTCAAAGCTGAACAAACACACAAAGGAAAATTCTGCGCTACAGATATCTAATTGCTTTACATGTTTTGTATTCAGGCTTCCTTTTCTGGAAACAGAAGCTGTACTGAAATGCCAAATTGCAGGGATTCACTGGAAAGGAGCCGAACCTGCCTCATAGCTTTTGCTTGAAAAATCACTTGGGGAATATGCCAAGAGTTTGGTCAAAGCGTTAACAAACTGTACAGATCCATTAGCCTACAAACCTACACGTACAGGAATAAAAGTAAGAAGAAAAGTAGTCTCATGGCAACTACTCATGCTGTACAGATTCTACCAATGGCTACAAAGTCATTAAAAGAAAGTCTGTCTCAGAATCAAATCCAGATGGTAAAATACAAGTTGTTGCAGTCTCACTGTGCTCCTCTCTTTATAGGTCTTTGGCAACCTACAGAGATTAAAATAACTTCAGTGAGAATAACTAGTAGTATGAAGATTTAAACTTCACAGTACAACCGAAATATTTTGTATGTAACCGCTATTTGTGAGAATAGACTGAAATTCTGAACAACGTGAGACAGTCGTACCAGCAAACAACATCCGAGGACACTATTTATTAGGAAATCAAAAGAACCAAAGGGAATTTACCTGTGTGTTTGCTTTGCGCTTTTTCTTATCAGGGCTTCCAAGTTGTACTCCTGGTCCTCCTAACCCATCCAATCCACTGTCACCACCTACAAAATTTCAATCAGTGCAACACTGCATTAGTTTTCTTACAGGCTGTATTTTAGGTTTGCCTCTGCAACTTAATATCTATGTAACAAATACTGAACTTGCATTAATTCTGGTGCCTTACATTGCAAGTCCTTGAGCAAACATCTGGAGGTGAAAGCCAGCATATCCCGTACACAGCCATCTTACTCTATTACCACTTTAATGTCCAATTCATGCTCGTTACAGTTGGGATAAACATTTCCATTTATTTTATGTTTATCTGTCCCTTGGTTCTTAACATCTCCACTTCAGCAGTTAGAAGTATTTCTCGTTTGCATAATGCATAAAACTTGCACAAGAACTGCTTAAAACCACGCCTAAGATTCACCTCCCATTTAACTCAGAGACACAGCAATTATCAAACTCCCTGTACCAACATACAACATTACAATACACATGAAGGAAAAAGCAAACAGTAAAAGATGCACGAGCGAAAACCACTGAAAGCCTGCCATGCTGCTCAGAACAGATCTCCACTTTATCAGATCCAAGTTTCACTAAATGCAAGACTTGATCAAACAAAGATCCATCTGCCAACAGTGAGAAGGGCTCTAAGTGAACCTGCCCTGCTCTGCAGAAAACTCACAAAATAATTGAGCATGGCCACCCTGGCACAAAAAGAAGTAAAGGATGTTACTTTTATTGATCACTCAGTCAGACTTGACTCTGAGCAATAGCAAGAGGTATCTGTACTTCACCTGGAATTCTCCACCTTTCATAACACTGGGATGAGCTCTCAAACTTGGATCAACTGTGGCTTTCGTTTTTAAAACTCTAGTTAGAGCACAGACAAAAAAAAATACTAAAAATTCTAGCACACTCATTATTCCAGTCACTCTGCCTTCATGGGGCTCAAGTGGATTTGACATCGTATGGGAATACAAAGAAAACCCTGAGCTGAAGCATGAAAATCACTTTTGGGCGATATGAGAGCAACACCTGTTAGGATACCAACATCGTTACGTTAAGAAACTGTACGTTAATTCATTTTTTCCCAGGCCCATTAAGTTAATAGCTCATTTTCTCTTTAAAAATAAATAAATATATATGTTACAGCAAAGAACAGTAAGAAGTGGGCAATCCAACCTAAAAATTTCACTGTTATTTGTTTAAAACTCATATTCAGGACACAAGTCAAACTTTACCAAGAGGCAGGCGTACAGCTGAACCCAGAGCTTTGTCTTTATTACCGAAGGCAGCCTGAAGCGTGAAGGATCAGCAGTACTACGCAAAGCAGCATAACGTAGGACATCACACCGCTCCACCTTAGACAGTATTCCCTGCAGACAGCTAAACCAGCTTTAGGACTGTTCAGTAAAGTAACACAACATTTCCTCTCACGGGGAAGCAGACCTACTGTATAGAGACTGAAATATCCAACAGTTATTTCAAATACTCCTGACCAAAGGAGGCCTGACAAATTTTCACTCCTAGCACTTCCTTCCTCTGCCCTCCCTTTTCTGAGGTTTCAGGGAATTTATCAGTCCCACCTCAAGTAAGAATCCAGTTCTGCCTCTGATTTAGTAAGTTCCTTTTGGCTTCAGCTGTCGCTGTTGAAATTTAATTTCATTTTTCACTACACTGAAGGAAGATACACGGACATCTGGAATCAACATCTATCAAATTTTAAGTCTGAATTTCAAAGACTAGGGCCTGAAGTCACGAGCACGTTCTCAAACTAAGCTCGTGCGTATCACAGTATAACCCACCACCAGAGTATGTGGGGATTACCCTTGAAGAGGAGAGTCCTTTTTGCCTTGATTTTGAATATAAAATCCTTCATAAGGCTTAGCGTGCTATGAAGCACAGCCACTGCGTTAATGTAGACACTAAATAATCACAGCATAATGTTTTACCAAAAAAATGATGACAAAGCTCCCTTAAATTCCAACCCTATAAATCATCTTCTTGATAAACTATTTACTCAAAACTGCCCCCATGCTTTTGACTAGCTTCCTCTCCAGCACTCCTATATGTTTATCATAAATTCAGTGGGAGTTTGTACTGTGAACACCATTCTCCACAACCACATAAAATACACTCCTGGTCACAGTCCTGTACTCTTAATACATAAATGGCACTAACCACTGGTAGTAAAACATTACAAGTATCTACATTTCTTTTAATAAATTCAACAACTAGCAGCATTTAGTAAATCTCTGACTGAGCAGAATAGTGAGGATCACATGCGAATGCTGTTTTACAGCAGCATAAGTTAAAACTTTATAAAATTATGTATAAATTCCCTCTCCGGTTCATCACTCTTCAAAAACATCAGCATATGAATATTAGAATTCCGGTAGCAAGTGCCACCAATTTTGACATGAATGAATTACATGGCTGAAGCCGTTCACACGCCCATGTTTGCAGAAGCGAGTCCTCCATCTGGAGAGGTACAAAGCTTTTGTATTTTCAGTTCTCACTGTGTGAGGCCAATGATTTAGTTTAGCCCTACGAATTTATATTTTCCCTATGGATTTTATAATGATTTAATTTATACATGAAAGGAAACAGAATGTTAGTCCTAGCATACCTCCAAAAAAGCGTGAATAAGGATCATTTTCATGCAGCCAAAATAAACTTCCCGGAAAGTCACTTTTGGTACCTACCACACAGACTTTCATTAAAAGGTGTACTGAGCATTTGGGAACACTGCATCGAGGATGCAAAAAATTATTTTAATGTCCGAGACTAATTTTCCAGGAAAAAATACAATCCTTCTGATGGGACATCATAAATATGTGATGGATCTAGAGACACAAATAACATATCTGATAACTATTCCTCTATTTAAAAAAGGTTAAATTTTTTTTCGGCCATTTACATTTGGGAGAAGGAGAAGCAGTCAGTCCCATATTCTTTTTTACTTCGTACATACGCAAGAGAGACATTTGCAGCGTTGGTCAGAACTGCAACTTGGAGTTTTGCTTACCTATTAAGAGGTTATGACTTTTGCATGTAATTTATATCATACTTAACACACTGCAAATACACTGTGGAGTATTTCCATACTCACTGACAAACGTCTGTCTAGGTTTTTACAGGATGGATGCCAGAGTCTTTTTAAACAGTGAGACTCAGTTATCTCCGAATGTTTTCCCAAGAAACATAAATGGCCGAATAAACTTTGCATTCTAGACAGAAACCTAGAAAGAGTCTAATTTCAACCGGATTTGGTAAGCCTATTCTGTGGCCCCGATACTGTAAACAGTTTTGATATGAAGTGGTAATTGCGTGGAACTCGGTGGGTAACTCAGATATGTGAAACTGCATGTGCTTAAACATTTGCAGAATCAGGGCTCGAGTGAAGGGGTCTAATGAATCCCAGTCTCTTTTGTAACACTGCTGCATATTTTCATTCTCTCATTCTCAAGGCTGCAACCCAGCTGTTACCAGAGCAGTTTTAGAGAAGCAAACTGTAAATCAATGGCAACATGCATAGCAGAATCCACACCTTTCCTCACTTACCCAACCACAGAAAAGCTTAAAACATCAAGAACAATAGAATTCCGGGGCAAAACAGGAGGCGAGGAAACGAGAAGTGATGGATTGCAGATCTTACCATTTTGCCATGATTTTCACCCAACTCGGTCACCCTAGCGGCTTTCACGGTTTCATTCAGAAACGCATTTCTGTTTTTGAGGGCTGTGAGGACACAGGTACCGCTGCGCAGACCGACGTGCTACTGCCATTGAAGTCGGTCGCCCAGCCGAAGTCAGAGGACGCCCCGTGCTCGTACCCTGCTCCTTACCCGCTCCAAAGCGGTGCATGCTTCGGCTCTCGCTAGAGCCCTACAACCGCGCGGCTGACACCGAATCAGCGTTCCGAGAATGTTTTCCTTCCCCGAAAAGCGAAAAACAACCCCCCAGCCGGAATCAAGCGCAAGCCCCGGGGTGGAAGAGCGAACACTCGGGTGTAATTTATGGGCTCTGCATCAACACTAACTCGGACATGTGGCACTGCCGACGTATTCCCTTGCACCAGCGGGATGCACGCTGCATACTAATGGGCACCACGGCCCGAAAACACGAGAGACAGACCCACGCACCCGCGGGTCACACCTCCGCGCGGGGCGAGCCCCGAGTTCTGCATTTTCAAGGCCCGCAGGCTGCGGGGGAGCCCGCGGGGCCCG
>NW_020799112.1:21889301-21929740 GCF_003259725.1 Athene cunicularia
CCCGGCCCGCCCGGTGGCCTCGGCGGGGGGAACCGTTCCCGGCCCGGAGCAGAGGCGAAGTCGCTGCGGAAACTCCTCTGCGGCGGTTTTCCATCGCCTGAAGTGGCGGCACTTGAGAGGCGTCACAGGTGGAGCCCCCATCCTCGATCGAAACTGCTAACCGACTCCATCAAAAATAACTGTCTTTCGGATGAGGATTTATCCTCCCTGCACTGGGATTCAGATGCCCGGCCCCGAAGGATGGGTTCGCTCACGCACCTTATTTCACAGGACCGAGCGGTGCTGTTTCTTTACGCACCGCCTTGCCAGGTGGACAGCCGGTGCTTTTCCAGTATTTGGAACGCTTTCTGGGGGAAACAGCGACGTTCGTGTAAAGGGTAAGGTATTGGTGCGACTATGGTTTTCCTTTATCATTTTGCATGTCTGACTAAATAAAATGGAGAAAGTAATTCAATATTTTATGTCGATTTCTGCCCGTCCCTAGACATCGTTTTTATTTGTCCACAGTCTCACACTTTGCAGCAGTCCCCAAATGCACGCACTTTGAAGGTTTGCGTATTGCCAATATTCTTGTGGGACCGGCTGCCTAATTTTGTGTGATCTTGCTGAAGTATTGCCTGTTATTAGCAAGGTGGGTGTAAGCTAGTCTATATTTGGAGGAAGACGTGTCTTATCTGTGAAGAGATTTGCATTTTCTGTGATGGAGCTTGCTGTAGGCCTGGATGATTCTCCCAGGGCTGCGTGAGCTTTTGTGGAAGGCTGCCTTGTAATAGCATGTAGACTGTAATTATGGATGCGCAGATTGATGTCACTGAGTCTATAAAGGTTCCTAGGGGGAGATTGTCTGCATCAGAAATGCAAGCAGGGAATTCAGATTTAACCCAGTGCTCTAGTTGCAAAAAATTATGTCTGTTTTGCTGTTCATCCACATTCAGCTTTAACTTGTACTCGGGTCTTTAGCGAGTGGTCTGCGAGAATCCTTTGGATTGACTTCACACTTATAAACCCCCAGTGGAAATGGCTGACACAGTGTCTGAAGGGAGAACAATTCACTTGCTCGGGTGCCTACATCAGCATCCCAAATATTCCCACAAAGTCTATGAAAGTTCTCCTTATCACACCCCATTCACCACCCGACAGCCTTGCTGCGCGTTGGTTGTCCTTAAAATGACTCCAGCATTCCTTCCTCTCAAAAGGTTAGGAAAGCTCAGGGGCACCTAGTAGCATCCTTCCAACACCTAAGTGGAGGTTACCAAGAAGAGTGGCAGGCTCTTAACTGAAGTCCGTAACAGGAAAATGAGACTTGGTGGCCGTAATTTGAAACAAGGTTCCAACTGGCTGTGAGGAAGGGGGAAAAAATGGTTTTGCGGCTAAGCAAGCACTGGGACAAGAGACTAAAGAAATCGTAGAACTGCCATCCTGGGAGGTTTTGAAGACCCAACGGAGGAAAGCCCAGAATCGCCTGGCCCAAGTTCAGCATTAACCTTGCTTTGTGCAGGACCTTGGACTCAAAGTTAAGACCTCCCGAGGTTCTTCTGAGGTGTAATGATTCTATTGTTCTGAAATAATTTTCTTCTTTTTAACAGTAACCAACCCCTCAGAAAGCTCTTGCTCCCTGCCAGAGTGCTCAGTTGTGAACAAATACTACTTAATACTTTATAACTCATCCTCACCTTTGGTAAGGTAACAGTAACTTCAATCACATCTGACATATCGGCCCTAAAACAGTTTCGAAGTATAGACCAGGGGGTTTGGTAACTGCTAGGTTCCTTCTGAATCCAGGTTAAAGAGAAGGCTACTGCAAGAGCCTTTCTGTACCAACCACCAGCAGGCAGAGGAAGTTCTTTCACTGATCATCGTCACAGTGTCTGAACATTCGACACTGCATTACGTTATCAGGAGAGAAATATCAGCGAGACGTGGATCCACAACAGCATGAACATCTAAAGGGTTTTTACGGCATCTTTCACTTGTATCTACTGCTGCGTATCTCAGGAGCAGAGGGGAGCACAGAAGCTCCTTTTGACAACATATGAACATATGCAGGTGCACTAATGGAAAAAATATAAACACCTCGGAGAAATTTACTGACTTTTAAAGAATTCAAAAAAGGAAGAAGCAGAAGACCTGTTCTGTTTGATTTTATGGAAGCCAAGATTTCAGACCAGAGGAATAAAATTAGGAAAGAAAAGAGAAGCATGACATCAGAAGGAAAAAAGCTAAAAGCTGACTGAACTCTGTAACTCTGCCACTGCCAGTACCAGGGGAAAATACAGAAGTTCCTCTCATGTAAGCCATATATGTTCTAAAATAAAGCACACACAGCTTTAACCTGTCAAGTTACTGTGATTTATCAATTTATCACAGACCATTTCCTACACAGCAAGAGAGAAATGCAGCCCTGTGCAGCGGACAGGGACCTGGGAGCCCCGCAGGCTCGTGTGGAAGGGGGCTACGTCCCCCCACGGGGGGTCTGTACAGGACGGCAGCTCCTCCACAGGTTTTCTGGCACGTGGACACAGCAGCCAAGCAGCCACTAGTCTCTCTCCCACCTGGACAGAAAGCGTTGAGCTGGAGGAAAGGCACATTTAGAGAAATGTGGCTTGTGATAGCCTCAGCTCCTAACAGTCTTCCAGCATCAGTAGGTTTGATTTCCTCACCTGCTATGAGAGTAAAAAATAAAATCAGTAATTAATTTTTCTAAAAGGCCCTTTTTCACATTATACAAAGCAAAGTGCTCATTCTGCAAACTTGTACGTGTTTCACAATACCGCTCTGATAAATAGGATTATTTATCAAGGCTGGAGGGAGTTTGTCAGGCCTGAGACAGCACTGGTGGTGTTACGATGGAGTGACACCTCTTCCCCCAGACTCATTTGTTCTCCTCCTCCACATCTCCCTTTTTCAGGGTAGTAAAACCAAACACGTGCACATTTATGTTACACAGAGATGGGGGTTTATGCCTTATTAGTCTAGCTGGTTATGCAGCTGGTGCTGCTCTGGGACGATGTGTTAGCCAGGTCCCCGCTAGGGCTTATCACATGTAGAGCATCTCCGTGCCCGTGTCAGGGGTTGTAACTGAAGTGTGAGCACAAGTCATCGGAGCTAGTGTAGTGCAAATTGCTTGCCTACTGGTGAATGCTACATCTGTTACGGTGATGTAAACCAGGTCTCCCCAGCCCACGGCTGTTTCATTTCTGCTTTTAATCAACAAAAATTAAGACTGTCTCAATTTCTGCATTAACCACTCATCCACATAATATAAAGTACAACCCAAAATCTAATTAATTGTCTGTTCATTTTTCAACTTTAATCTGAAATGAATACAAAACCGTTTGTAGTGAAGAAGTGCAGAACAGGGTGCTTTACCAGTCAGTTTGTGAAAGAATGTAAGATTTTTTTCTGTAGTCCTCTGCATTAGTTTTCTTCCATATGATGGATGATATATCTGGAAATCGAGTAAAAAGCCTGAGAAGGATCATGCCTTTGTGTAACCACATAGCAAATCACTGGCTGATGAAACACAGTTTTCTAAGCTTCGCAAGACAGCTTAGCAGACTGATCAAAATATGTCTCAGAAATATGTACAAAGGGCATTCTAGTGTCATATCTATACTGGAACAAATTTTTTTAAGTTCAAAGCAAGCTCTTAGCTTTGAATCTTAGCAAGACTAATTGATTTATTTTTTTGAGCACACACCTTTTCAACTTACACTTAAAATATAGCCACGCTCAAGTATTTCAGGAAAAACAACTTTAGTGCCCTGAGAAACTTGTCAACACCACACATGACTTCTAAAGTGAAAATGTACAATTTACCCACAGTTTTAAACTATTAAATTTTATAGCAGAAATGTAAAAATTAGTAAGTATGCTACCTAAATATTTAAAATATGAAGACAGACATTGATTATCTAGGAACTTAAATTTCATTATTGTGTTTGTTTATATACCAAAGTACAAAAGTTTTGACAAGAAATCCAGTGTGTGTGTATATATATATATATATATGCATTAAAAAACCCTAATTTGATCATCAAGTCACCAAGGAACATAAGATTTCCTTTCCCTTTACCTCTGGAATAAGTAAAATGGAACTTTCAGTTTACCATGTTAACATTATCAAGATAATAGATTTTAGAAAGGGAAAAATGCGTGTTTTAGAAACTTGTGGGCGCCTCAGTGCAGAAAGGTCTACCACCTACTCCAAGAAGTGGTCGCCTGTTGAGCAATGAATAGTGAAATGGGGACACTCTGTGGGGAAATGAAAGAAATGCAATTTCTTGTGCTTTCTGGGTTATCATCTTTAATCCTTTACATTTTCCTGTTGATCATGACCTGATGAAGAGGCAAGCATTTAATTCCTGCACTTCACTCAGTTTCCTCAAGAGCCCTCTCTAGTTTTGTTGACCATAAGCTTTTTAATTTTATTTCTCCCCATTCTGTGGAGGGAGTGAGAGAGCAGCTTGGTGGGCATCTGCCAGCCAGCCAAGGTTAACCCACCATAACGTCACAAACCCTCTGGCAGAAAAACCTCGTGTACTTGCAGTAATTGCCAAGCGTTTCCACCAACAGCAAGTAACAAGGAAATACAGTTAGTAGGCAAAGGGACTGCTACATGACAGTATGCGCTGGGGTTTGGTTGGGTTTTTTTTTGTTGTTGGCAACTATAGCTTGTCTTAATTTTTAAGGAAAATATTTACTGGAATGCTGTTACAAAACCTCCGTTTTGAACAAGTACCTATGAGTAACAGGGGACCTGCTGGGAAGCAGGAACCAACTAGTGTCTGAATTGTGGGGTTTATGGACTATGAAGGGAAAATGCAGCTAAAGCAGCAAAATAAAAATTCAAATGAAAGAAAAGATATCACAAACATACCATCGTTAGAAAATGCAGTTAAAAGAGGCCACTATGAAATCTCTCAATTCTGCTCTCCTTTAGGAGCAGATAATGAATCAAACTCGGTTACCTCTTTTGTTTATTGTGCAACAGAAGTGAGGAAGAACACGAGACCAGATAACTAAACATCCTAAGTACGCTGTGACCTAGTTACATAGATGCTGCATCACCCATTACATCCAAGAGCATCTTTGCTAATCCCCGGGCTAACATTCACAGGATTTCAAGAAAAGAATGTGGAACTAATTATTTAAGATACACGCACTATCTGTCTGCAAACACCACACTGGATTAAATTTCTTGACATGGCTTAACGCCTGGTGGGTACAATTCAAAATCTGAAATTTAGGGGCTTACATTTTAGGGTGCTGCACATCTGTTCCGATGGGAATCCTGTCATTTAGTTATCTGCAACTGCAGGGCTGGGCTCTAAGCTTTGGCCCAGCCGAGCTACAGAAGAGAAACATCATCACAAACTCTTAAAACCTTGCTGAACACTAAACCACGTGGCACGCTCCTATTAAAAGGCTGTTGCCAGTCAACCCAACTACAAATGGCAACCTCGTCACTTGGCCCGAGACTTCTAAATCACCGGCTGTGAGGCAGGCCAGCACACCCTGCGGGGTGCCAGGGTGCCTATCCTAGCTCTCGCCAGTGCTCAGCGGTAGTCCCGGCTCAGGTAAACCTCTGAGCCTTTACAATGGCACAAGTGGCCTCCTGGCTTTTGGCTGTGATTCTAGGCTGTGCTACAGTGGCTTCTAATAGACAGACCCCTTTCTCGGATTTTGTCTTACTGTAGGCAGATTACAAAGCTAGAGATGCAGCATATAAAAAATAAGAGGGTGGTTTCCTCTTTAATAGTCATTTTTTCTGTAAAGTGTTGTAAAAGCCAGTATCAGAATTTTTTCCTATGATGAACTAGATTGTCTTGCTTTTGATTTTGCAGAAGAATTTTAATTGAAATACTTAGAACTCAAGCTTAGAGTTAACTTATCCTTTGAAGTTGGAAATCTCGATCTCAGGGGATTCATTCTGCCTTGACTGTGGGTTTTGTGTAAAGCAAAGCCAGATTGTTTTATTTGGTAGAGACTGAGCAAGCTGTTACTGACTTTCAAATATTCAGGATCTATTCCAAAGCATGACGGTTGCTAACATGAATGATGTCATTTTTAATGGAAATGAATATTTTTTTTTAATTTAACATTCTGTGCTGTAAACTGTCTTACTTTCAACTTCAGTTGTATGACCTAAAATAGGGAAGCCTATGAGCAAGTAGTTCAGTGGGATTGTTTCAAGCTAATATGACTGTAAACTGCAGAAAGTGAGGAGGCAGCATGTGTTAAGCTCTATCACTCATCCCCTGGTGACAGCTTTCAGCAAACCAGAGGGGTTAATTTCCTAGACCAGCACACCAAAATGCAAATTGTTAAAGGCTGTGGTGAGCTGTAGGGCAAGCAACATTTTTCCTGCTTTCATGTGGTGCAACTGCCTGACAGCATAGCCAGAAATCTGCTGCTTTACTCATGAAAATCTTTTTTTTTTTTTCCCAGTGTATTGCCATGCAGATAAAAGGAAATTCAAAACCATCCTGTTAACACAACCTCTGGGGAGTGCCCAGTCTACTTCCAGCTAAAGCAGAATCCAGCGGTTTGGGCACTGATTTAAAACCTCCCATGGAGCAGTACAATAGGAAACATATCTTCAGTCACCCACAGAAATTCATGTTCATCCTTCAGAACTGCAGATGGTTACAGCATGGAGCATCCCCCGACCCACCTGGAGTTTGGTCACTTCCCAGCGATGCTTGGGCCGTCTCTCCAGAGAAACCCCGAGGAACCTGGACACTTCGCAGCCCTGCCCGAAACCATCTCAGCTGGTTCTTGCGGGCCAAGGGGGGCTTCATGCCTGACAGTCAGGGCAGGAGTCTCAGAGAGCCGCTGGCCAGACGGTTGCCAGCCCCCAGGTCTCTGCTGCCAGCCAAGGGAGATCCTAAGGGCTAGGGATAGTCGTGCATTGTCTGTCTTTCACTGAGGCACCGCTAGATTCTCAATTATTTGCATTTTCTCTGTGTCTTAATGGTGCATTCCTGTGCAAATAGGATTTAAATTACGGGATTTAAATAAAGCTTACACTCCACTTTCATGTAGAAACAACAGAGTATCTCTTTGTCAAATCTGAGCTTGTTTACCTGGGGCTCTAGCATGTGCAGAGAGGGGGGTTCAAATTCCATCCTCTTCACTGTGTGGGGAGGAAAAGAGCCATGTCTTAACACACTAATTATAGAAAGAGGACACAAACACAGGCAGCAACAGCATTAGCACTTACAGCTTCTCTCTTACTGACAGGGGATATGCTCTTCTCTCCAACACCAGTCCTGAGACCGTGACTGCAGATGAAGGAAAAAGAGGAGACACACCGGGCTGCGCAGTGCCAACAGGTATTAGAAATAAGATCTGGCATAGGTTAATCCTACTGATAACAAGTGCTTATGCATCCCCAAACAGAAAACCCAGCTGGACTTACTTGTAAATATTCAGGGAAATAACTTAAGGAATGCAAGAAAGGAAGGCAGATGCCTTTTTTCATATATAACAAAACGCAAAGTCTGGCTTCAGGTGCAAAGGAGATTCCAAACCAGCAGTCACCAGAGCTCCACGCTTGGTGGAGAACTGGGCCGGAGACACACGTTCCCAGTTTAGACCTTGGGGCAGGCAGTTCCTGTAACACGGGTGGCTCTGCACAGCAGCAGCAGCCAAATACAGGCACAAACTCTGCTTCTGAACAGAGATGGCAATTTTACAGGGAGAGGAATTAACCCCTAAAGGACTGCTGCTCACCTGCAGTCCCCCGTGATCCTGATGTGTTGCCACAGCTGCAGGTAGAGACCCTTCCCTCCTTACTCCCCGCTGCGTGGGGCCAAGGAACCTGCAAAGCACAGCAGAAAGAAAACCTTCCTATTCCAAGGTACCGGTCCTTTTATCCGAACCCACAGATAAGCAACGACTGCAGAGTGATGTCACTGATGAACTAAGGCCAGCAGCAGCAGCGCTGTCATTTCAGTTCCTGTGGCTGCTCAGTGTCAGTGGCCCCCAGAGCTCCCCGCTGAAGCTCAGACACTCAGGCTGGGGGCAGACTGCAGGCAGGCAGCACAGCATCACCTCACAAACCAGGGCTGCTTTAAAACTTGCCTTTGAAATAATAACTCCTTGAAGATGGGGCTTTATTATTTATTTATTGCTATTGAGAATGAGGATTCTGGACTGTAAAATGTACCTGTACAGCGATAACACAACCAGGAACCGCCGTTTCTCCAGTTTCCTGGAGAAAGAACAGCATTTCTGGTGGACTGCACTGGTAGCGCTTTCATACCACTGGGCAGACCAAGACTGTCTGCTCCCTAGCGATTTGAAATTCCTTGTTATCTTTTAAAATTTATTTACTATATTTAAAATTTATTCATTTTTTACAAATACTCTGTTAAAATACTTTTTTTTTTTTTCCAGCATTGGTCTCATTTTCTTAATTACCTCTGATTAGCAGTATTTCAGTGTTCCTATATTTGAACATAAGGAATAAAGAATTTTGGATTAGCATTTGTTTTAGAAATAGTCACCACAGCTGGTGCTCTAATACTCCCAGGGATAAATGTATCAGCTACCCAACTAGGCAGAACTGTTCTATAAGCAGACTCTGCAGGTAAGAACAGCTGTGATTCATAAAGCATGATGAGGCTTTTTGGATTTCCTTTGTCTTCTGAGAAATCAAAAGGAAAGCAAGACATCGTGGTTCTACTGTAGAATCCAGGCAGCCCGACCCGCCAGAGCAGAAAAGCTCTGTCTGCCAGGGGCGCAGCCAGCACGCCCTCCCTCTCAGGGGCACCCCTAAGTGACCGGGCACATGCCTCAGAGAGGGTCAAAATAAGTATAAATCGGTGTGTTCAGAAACTGTCATTTCCTGGACACAGGAGAAAGTTAGTGAACATTTATTTCAAATCTTCAATTCCCAATACTGTCATTTCAAAGCTTTGAAATACCCGTGAAATACCTTTTCTTTCCCATTAAGTATATCCAGTGTCAGTCTTTTAGGGAACAATACAGATGAAAAGCCAAAGTCAAACCTACCTAAGTATTACAGGAGTTCAGATTCCACTGATGACTGTCATTTCATTTCCAGCAGTGTAAGATTTGCATGGGCACCACTACTCTGTGTCCAGCTCCGTGCCCAACCCTCTAAACCACCCAGCCAGCCAACTTCCCAGTTGCTTTCAAGTGGCAATCAGTAATCAACCTGCTAGCGATAGAAACCTTTTAATCCCCGCAGAACATAATTTCCTCACTAATCTAACTTGACTGACTTCTGTCTAGGATGTAGTCCTCTGTAAAAATAGCAGTTTGCCTTCTGACCAACAGCAACTGCGTTTTTAATTCTGTCAGACGTTGAAATACCAGGTTCAACAGTTGGCAGGTGTAAAAATGCTGAGAAAAAAACCTCAGTACTGCAGCTTTGGCAGCAGCTCGCCAGACTTCTGAAAACAACTGTGCTGAGAACTACGTCTTCCACACCCAATGAAAATAAACCGAAACGGAGATCTTGCACGGGTGTTTGACAGTACTGGGACACAGATGGAGTTTTTAGGTGGGAAATAATTCCAGGTACATAAATGATAAAGTTCTACGTGCAGTCTACCCTCTACCTCTTTTTATGACTTCAAGTTCCAACACCTCCCCAGCCACTCAGCCTGCCACAAGGCTCTGTATTTGTACTGCCCTTGGTGTGAGCCACTCATCACAGACACCGATAATAAAATATTTATCAAGTCGCACTTTTACTAAGGAAAACTTTTATTTTAACTGTGCAATCAATCAGTATTTAGACAGCAGTTTCATAAACATTTGGCATTTAAACTTCTATTACTTTTTGGCATGACCTTGGGGTAGTATATAAACAACCCTGGAGGGGAAAAATGAACCAACACACTAGGTAACGTTGACTAGAATGCTAGGGAAAAAAACCAAAACGAAACAAATCCACATTATTAAACAAAATAGTTTTTAAAAGACATTAAAAAGTTACATTCAAATCAGGGCAAACATTAGCTTCCCTCATGCAATGGAATTCATAGAGCTGATCCCCTGAGACAAATATAAAATTAATACAATTCAGCTCCATCCTCCATTAACCAGTCAGCCACTGCTGCCCTTGGAAGAAAATGGCACAGGGAGTGAAAGGATCCAGACCACCACAAAGTGAGATACATACCTGGCTCCTACACTGGCAATTCATTCACAACTTGAAAAAAACCCAAAAGCCAAACAATCAAAAAGCAATGTTTGTGTCAGTCAGCTTTTCCTACACAGTCAGTCTTCACGGAAAACACACCCGGCAGGTGCGATGTGGGTATATGCAACCCCGAAATGCTGAGACCCTCCAGGAGCGCAGCTCCCAGTGCAACCAGAGGGCCCAGCACAGCAACGCCTTGAGCACGTGTTTACGTCCCGTTTGAGTCAACCGGGACCAGTCTCAGTGTAAATCCAGCGGTAATTCCAAAGAAATAAACTTTCTCACATTTGAGCCAAACTGCATTTGTGTTCTTTTCAGAGGGGCCTTTACTAACAGAAAGCCGTTTGGGTTTGGGCTTGTACTGTAGTATGTTTTGAAACACGTGTTCCAGAATATAGTTCCGTAAATAACTTACTTTTAACTTTTGTTATTGTAGAAAGGCACTCAGGATTTCCTGCAGTCAAACTCCTCTGCTTTCAAAACTGCTTGCTGTTAGCAGAGCTGCAGTTGCAGCAACTAGTAAGTGTATAACAGTTGTTCAAGCTAAGAATTACCTCTTCAGCAACTACTAGGTGTAATCCTGCTTTCAGTTTTACCAGAATAACTTCAGTAAATTGATTTCTGTGAAATACCGCCACAGTTACACCTGTGCAGCTCTCTCTTCAGCTGCTATTGGATGGTATTTTTGGCTAAACACCCCATAAAACCCACCAACACTTCCCACGTTAGGTGACGGACTTTCCCCTACATTAATTTCATTCTGTAATGAACAAAATGAGCAAGAGCTCCTGGTCTCTGGGCTTACAAGTTTGCTCAGAGTAACATGTTACTGAGACCCAGCAGCCCATGGTAACTACGTTTGTGTACACTCAGGTTGCAGCAAATGCTAAGTCACTCAAGTTGGCTTAGTTTGCAAGAGGTAAACTGCCTTGAAATACTCACTGTTTACTACAGGCTAAGACTGGATGCATGGAGAGTTACAGTGGACCTCTGACAGATCGTAACGTTATCTTAGAAAAATCCATTTGGCAATGGGAGTTTTAACCACGTAAGTATTCTGTCCTTTGAAAATAATAATCCTGTGAAGATTTAAAAAACAAACAAGCCACAAAAAACCTGATTTTGTCTGTCCAGACCATCCAAACTGAAATAAAAATTAACTCTCCCATTAACTTAAAATAAACAGGATGAGGACTCGGCTTCGAATAAGGCAAACAAGATTTAGCTCACAGTCTAAAGCAAGGAAATAAAACCAGAGGGGAGTGAACTAGGAAGAATAATTATAAACAGATAAAGAAACCTCTCGGTACCATTTTCTGTTAAAATCTCGTGAGTTATACAGAAAATGCACAGCTAATACAGGAAGTTATTAAAAGATATATGTAGATTTTTCAAGTTTCTTTTACAAAAGCAGAGCTATTAAAAAAAAAATAAATCAACTGATAGGACCTGTTCCACACACTATACACATTCCCAGTTCTCCTAGATAACTCCTGAAAGACGAAAATACTTTTTATTTGTTAATTATGGAGGAAATACACAAGTGGAACTGTGGGCAGGTTGAGCATTTGGGTTTGGATCCAGGTCCTGCAGAACAGGCATTTCTGTTGCAATTGAAGGACAGAGTCCTCACCTGGAAACACAATTAGCACGGTGAGCCAGTTTCAAGATTTCCTCTATAACTTCTGATGCTTTTCAAGTCACATCAACTGTAACATTTTTGCTTTCTTTCTGAAGTACAAGGGTTGCATATACACTCATTACACCAGCCATGGCTCCTTAGTTCTTAATACACTTAAACAAAATCAACTGACATAGTGTAACACTAAATTCCACATTTATGTTCATCTTTCAGAACATATTTAGTAAAATTAATAATTAAAAAAATGATATATTTTTTTTCTCCAGGACCCAGTTTCTACAGACATAACCAAGAAAAAAAAATACTGGAAAACCTAAAACCATTCTGCCTGCTGTGTTCTGCCAGCTCTTTCTAGGAAAATGGAATAAACGAAGTTACATATGAAAAACTGATTTCCTCAGACAGCCACAGGTATAAACTTTTAAGAAAATTTGTGTCTCTAATATCATACCTATAACTACACGTGTTGACTTCAAGGATATGAAGCATTTTGACTGAGCCCTGTTCTGTGCTGTTACAATCGTGAAGGATTCTGCTGTTGAGTTCAGTGGAGAAAGTGTCCATTTACACAATTCTTCTGGAGATTCCTTTGCTTTCATTGGTGGAGTTTTCAATCATAAGACAAATTCTCTCCCCCAAAATCTTGTGATATATTGGTAATAGGCTGTGAACTTTGAGGAGAATGTATTTTTTGTTCTGTAGGTATCGTGACTATGTGACAAAAGGGAAGCACATGAATGTAGACTGGGTTCTGGAGAAACGTATTATATTTGGTTAACATAAAAATAAAGAAAAAGACAGAATAATTAATGTCTAACTAAGCTTGCCTATATGCTGAGGTAACCTTAAATATCTTTGGTTTTCTTTATTTGCTGATAAAAAGTACCTTAACAAATGTTACGTAATAAATAGTGTTCTGGATGCACTGCTCTCTAATACACTGAATATTTTCAACTCTTTGGCTAGTGAAGTTAGAGCATTTCTATCAAATTCATACATTTTATATGAAGTCCGTTTCTCTCAAATTATCCATGTTTAAACTACAGAGTCGGTCTCTGGAAGAAAAAGTTTAGGATTTAAAGTATTTACCTGTAATGAGGGTCATAAAATTACATCAGATTATCAGTACTTACAGCAAACAAATCTTTGGAGAAGCAAACAGTTACCATCTGCATATCAGCTCTTTCTGGATGAAACTAACACAAGAGGCTACTCTGGAAGATGAAGTGTGAAACTTCAGGCTACAGTTACACATCCTTAATCTAGTTTTGATTAATTCACACTTTACCTAACTAGAAACAGTATTCTGCTGTACACTAAACATTCTGCCTGACAAAACCAAAAATAAATCTTTGGTGAAAAAGCTTTCTTTTTTCTTCAGCAAGTAGATAAAAAACTGTTCAAAAATATTATTATTTTTTTTAATACTGTATTGTTGATCAACTACATGCTGGAGAAAAAAAATTACACTTGGAAGTCTTTGGAGATATCTGCTGATATTATTATAACTTTCTTTAAAGGCTCTTGTAACAACAAGGTAGTTAAAATTGCAGAAGCATACAGTTCATCTATGCAATCAACTACTACAATCAAGAAGCCCTATTGGTTTTTGTTAGTAACTACTTATACAATAAAATGTATTCAGCTCTTCAAAACTATAGCTTTTAACTAGTTCAATTCTTTTTGGACAATATGTGGCTTCCTTCTCTTCTACAGCAAGTCTTTGGTACAAGATTATTTTTAAAGCATTTGAATCAACACTGTTATGAAAAGGTGAATGTGTACTGTCTGGTTCAGAACTAGCAAACAGTTACAAGGCAAGGAACTAGAGTAACTAGAGGTTGATTCACCAACACAAAGCAGACAGAACAGTAGGGCTTACTGATGACTTCTGACCACCTTTTGATCCATGAGGAACAATACAAAAGTCAGCCTGGCCTACCTTAAGGGTGATACCTTGGCCCCAGTAAAGTCAGTGGGAGTTCTGACACTTAAATAGAGCCAGGAGTTCCTATAGTTGCTTTCTCACAACATTGTATTTTAAACATTTGTTTTTCAAAACATATGCCTAATTTTCCTAATTTTTTTTTTTTTTTTTTTTTTTTTTTTTTTTTTTTTTTTTAAAGTAAAACAGAAGAAGAGAAGAAGTGGAGAAGAGGACTGGATATAGATACAGGCAAGTTTATAACATTGGATGATTCCAACCTCCTCCCTCTCTCTCCCCCTCTCCTTTTAAAAAACAAAACGTGATACCCTGTCAGTTTGCTCCACGTTTCCGTGAGGCAGCTCAAAAGTAACAAACTGTTCCCTGAGTACAGGAAAAAACAACAACAAAAAAACCCCAAAAAACTAGAGTAACTTTTAAAGGAGGTAGTATAAAACAGGAATTGCATGGGTTCAAGGCAGTAGCAGTACTCACCTCTTTCAACAGACTCTTCAACTAAAGCTCTGGCTTTTTTATTTCTCATGGTAGCCTAATCAGAGTTTTAGATTGGCATGTGGGTAAAGTCACTC
This sequence comes from Athene cunicularia, assembly GCF_003259725.1. Taxonomy (NCBI): domain Eukaryota; kingdom Metazoa; phylum Chordata; class Aves; order Strigiformes; family Strigidae; genus Athene; species Athene cunicularia. The sequence continues at coordinate 21,903,638 of NW_020799112.1, forward strand.
CCTGAGCTAAAATTCCTGGCTAACGGCACGCTAGGTGAAGGCATGGAGCAGGGCTGCATCCTAACAACAGCTCTGAGACACACTAGGATGCTGGCAGTGCTTATCAGCACTCAAACCTGGGTAAAAATGAATGATAAACTCCTGATACTGATTACTTAAAACATCTAAGAAGCATTTAAGGCATCTTTCTGTACTCCAGAGCAACTTCATGAATACTAAAAAGGCATAAGGCAAATCAGTAATTTCATACTATATAATGCAAGGCACCATTGCTAAGAAGTAGTGTGATACTGGAATACTCAACATGATCTATTCCGTGACTGAGCCAAACGGTTTGGAAATGCTGCATACTTCTTCATTTTGCGATGCTTTTTAGCATTAACTGTCAATAAAAGGGCACATTTGTCACTGTGGGGAACCCAACATGTCCCAGAGCCCGAAGGATATAGCATACATCCTGTCAGCAGTTGCTGGCACAAGTTTCTGGGGAAAAGGCACTGTCCTAGGCTTACCGGGGCCGTGAGAAATTAAGAGGAACAAAAGCTTTCATGTGGCTGTTGGCGGATGCACCAACTCCAGTTTTCCCAGTTTTTAACATCCTCTGTGTCAACCACATGAAATCATTACATTTTATACTCTGAGGTTTCCTTCTTTTTAAAGACAGAGCTTCAGCTAAACAATCTCATTCACCTACCTATACAACTCCCTGATCACTGAGCGCACACGTGCGCACGCACACATACACACACACACACACACACACACATTCTACACGCAACTGAAAACAAACAAAAAAAGAAACCCAAAATAAAACAACACTACTAGGAAGTATTATCAGTTCCATAGCTGAGACCAACTAGAACACAAATGAGGTAAAGCAGTTGTCATTCAGAGTTCACCCCTCGGCAAACTGAGGTAGATAGTCAGCAAAAGGGCCAACAGCCTTCCCTTTGCTCCAGTGACATATTTTTAACTTTAGTCAGAAATCTTCACTGTCCTTTCACATTTGTTGACCACTGAACATTCAAAATGAGTGAGTTTTTAAAACAAACAACAACAAAAAAAAGAAAAAAAAGAAAAAAAAAGAAAAAAAAAAAAAATTCAACAGAAATATAGGATCACCTGCTAGGTTAGTCAGGCTTTCCACAACATAAACCTTTGGCTCCCTGTTCATTGTCCTTCGAACAGACATACACGGCGAGAATGTCTGGCGTGGCCCTAAGGGTGTCAGTTTTGCACTGCAGAGTGTATCTGAAGAGGTGAGGTAGGAGTCTGGTCAGCAGCCACCGGCAGAGGAGACGCTGTGCAGTTACTCACGGCAGGGCTCCTCCTGCTCGTACCCAAGTCACTGCTTACGAAAGGGCTGGCAGCGGGAGGGGTGGCACTTGTCACAGAGGAGAGATGTATCTCATCGTTGGACTCGTGAGAAAATCTTCCAGAGTCCCCAGTCTCGTGGCTTCCCTCGCTGTTGGCCGAGTGCTCGGTGTCAGCTCGGAACGGCCCGGGGAAGCTGGGCGGCCGGCCCGCAGCGCCGGGGCACTCGTCCTCTCCGAGCAGCACCCTGGGGCCTGGCTGGTACAGACACACCGCCTGGACAAATCTCCTCTGAGGCTACACAGAGAGCAGAGAGAAAAAGATTGTCCAGCCTCTGAAAAGCTGATCATTTCAATAATTTTCATTTTTACTGCATTCCCTCTCTCCTGTTCTGCTGGAGTGCCTCTAACAGCCCTGGCTCCGAACAATCTGAGCTGTCCTACAGGAGGTTAAAAAGAATCAATCTCGAGTCTTGCTCATACTCTTCTCTTCCATAATAGATGAAATAATCCCTTCTAGCTAAGCATGACTAATCAAGAATGATTTCACTGGAGAGACCTGAATGGTATTTTAAAAACATACTCGGTAGTGCTCTCTCCCATCCCTTCATGCATATTCTTTAGGCATTACTCCTTGGGTGGTAGCAAATACTTCTCTTACAGAGGCATCAGAAATAGGCACCTGCTTCTGGAACTACTTTAGAATATGAAACACAGATATCAGGATTTTCTATTCCTTAAACATACAAGAGCACAATACAAGCTACAGTTCAATAAATATTAGTTAGATGGCCCGTAGGTGTGAATTTGCATGGTAATACTCAGGATTTGGTTTAACATTTCAGTTTTAAACTGTTACTTTTCTCATCCAAATAGCAAATGTGTCCAGAGCAACACTTTCGGAAGCCAGACAGTTCCACTCAGATTTGCAATTTCTTTGGTCAATCATTTAGCCTCCCTCTTTTGGTTTCTCTTCAGCAAACAAAGTTTTAGCTGTCAGGGTAGGAGGGGATTGTTTACAGTTTTTTGTATTATTTTTATTTATAAATACATATTTAGTTTGTATTTATATTTATACAAAGTCTCTGCAGATGCTCTGCACAGACCCAGTGCACAGAAATCCTTTTGCTCACAGGTAAAAGAGCACAGGCAAGAGAGTCATCAGTTAACTGTAAAGAGCTATAGTACCTGACAACTTGGGACAGAAAATTAAACGTCCGTAAAACTTTACCACATGGTAAAACACCATCAACCTCAACACAACTGAAACTCTCCAATTAAAACTTAGATCACTAATTATGCTTCTTCATAAATAGAAAACTACCTATCTTCCTTTGTAAACCCAGGATACCACACCGGAGATTGCACATCTCCGTCCATTAGACCAATTACCTCCTCGGTCTTCACCTTCTTAGTATCTTGGAAGAACAGCCACCTCTTCTTGCAGTTAGCCTTTGTGACCGGCCCGTAGCTGTTAATAATCAGATCAGATCCCCCCTACAACAGAGGGAGACGCAGACATTTATTTTAACAAATTAAGTTTCTAAGATATTTGAAAATATTTTTCTATTCCTACCTATTAGCTCCATACTGAAGAGGAAGACACAGTCTTAGTGCTCAGTCACGTGTTTGTGGTCTGGTATTCATCTACTAATCAAGGTAAGTCAAGACCAGACCCACTAAATCTGGGAATCCCCCAGGCCAGACCCAACAGCTACAATACTGCAAACACACAGCAAAATGCTCCAGCCACTGCTCTTGCTCCACAACTTTGAACGTGACCATTTGTGCCTATCCGGGGTCCCTTCCCGTTTCCCAGCTCTGGCACACACCCACAGGGAGCAGCTCCGCTCGTGCAGGTTTGCGGCGTGCACAGAACAAGCCCTGAATCAGTATGTCTGCCTCTGAGAGTAAGGCCAGTGTGGTTTTGCCACATTTTGTCACCGAACTCCTGCACTGTAAGATTCTACACATCCACTGATGCATCCTGCAATCCAGATTCATTTATAATTTGACCAAATAGGAGTTTATAAAATGTAACACTGTTTTACCAGAAACTATACAGAAAAATGTTTTCTTTAATACCTGCTCAGTGATCACACTTGCCAAGGACTCTCAGCTCTCCCCCTGCACTGGTAGAGGGCACCGAGCAGCCCTAAGTCCATGGGCCTTTCACCCTCTGATGCTGGGCCGGAGCCAGACTCTGCAATCTGCAGAGTACAGTGTGAGACAAGTGTACTGAATCAGATCTCTACCTGAACTTCAAGACAAGTCTTGAAAATCTGACCCTGGATTGCCAAACTCGTGCTGGTCCTATTAAAAACCTCCTGTGGGTTTGTAGTGTATTTATTTTACTTTTGGTAAGGACTCTGATGCTGCAGCAATGGATTCTAAAGAAAGATTTCTGGTTTGGGAGTGAGCAAAGCTCACTGTACCTTAGCATCGATGAAGCTGCTTCCCACTATCATTGGCAATAAGGATTCTTCATTCTCTGCAATTCCTTCAATACTCTTCTCCACCTCATTAGCACTGGCTAATGAGATGCTGTTGTGTGACAGCTGGTCAGTGCTTTGCTGCCCGGGTTTAGGAGCAGATGTTTTCCTACACAACGTTAAGCAGAAATAAAACTGATCCACAGGAAGAAAATATAAAATAATTAAGGATAAACTTCAAAGCTATTATTAATCAAGTAATATTGGTATATTCTTGGCATTTACATTTTGTTATATGATACTAACTCTCATGGAATTTAAATATATTGCTTGTGATAAAAATAACATCTGCCTCCAGTTAATCATACACAGTATGCTACAAGTTTATATGCAGACAGGAATTATCATGATTAGTATATTACTTGGAGGAAGTAACCACTAATGATACTAAGACTTTTCTACCAGGCTACACAGAGACTGTCTCCAAATCCGTATTTTTTTCCGGCAGGTATGCTAAAAAGTCCTTGCTACTAAAATATACTTTCAGACATTTTTTTCATTTATTGTTTCAAGTAACTTATATTTGCTCTGATCCCAAAGTTGTGGGCAGGGCCACTGGGCCAGTTTATGCCCCATAGCAGCTGATGACAAGACAGATTGCACCACTGCAGAGCAACTGCATCACGGAACTGCTTCATGTCAGAGTTCCTCTTGTCCAGCAACACCAGAGCAGTAAAGCCTTGCAAGCCAAGCCTGGGCAGGCTGGAGGGCTGCTGAAGGAGCCGATGATGTAAAGCAGCATGCTTATCTAACTCAAAATGGGGGGGTTACTTGGAAACATGCCTCATACTTAGTTGTCACAGCACCACTGACTCACTCTATGGGTTCTTCCTTCTTTTCACTGGAGAAGGTAAAGTAGGAAGAACCAACAAAGTGCTCTGTTTCCACTGCTAGCAGGAACAGGTGAAGAGACAGAGGACTCCAGGGGACTTAGCACTCTTGCAGAAGGCATTGAGAAAGAGCTCAGTCATCAAGAACAAAAACGTACCTGGCTTTACTGCGATAAATTAAGATCAGGATGCAGATAAGGATGCAGGTCAAGGCTATGCAAACCCCGACAACAATGCCAGTCATTGATTTCTGGTCCAGATGATAATAGTCAGAATAAGCTATAGCAAGAAAGAACACAGAAAGGCTCAGTAAATGAGAAGAGTTACACACTGATCCCTGTTGGGACATTAATAGGGTTACAGTCACAACCAGAGACAAATGTTTCCTTTCAAGGAGATTTCCAGACTTTCTCTGTCATACATTTTGAAAACAGAACTTGTAGACCAAACAGAGGAGTGTACGCAGTGCTGGTGTGGGAGGGGAAGAAGGAACTGCCCCACACCAGAGCCTCTTCAGTGACCTACAACAGGGAGCAGCTCTCTCCAACCCCTTCCTTACAGGGTGCTGCTAGACAACAAAGGGAAAAGGCTTGGAGAACTCCAGGCTTGGAGAACTCCAGGCTTGGAGAATTCCAGGCACTCTCACCTAGGATGGTTCACTTTGGTTTACGCTCTAACATCGTATGTCTATTAACCTAATCCTGAGGGCATGACTATTTGCTTACTCAGGCCCAAAATATAACTGAATTCCAGGAAGGGAGAAAGCCTGAGCAATAAAAAATCCCTATGTTTTAATCACAATTCCATGTGTAGCAACAAGGAAAGGTTAAAAGGCTCATGTACCTGAATAATTACTAGCTCATCTCCTGAGACAGCTCTAAAATCTGTAACAAGTCACCAAGATAAATCCTGTTCTGTATCAGACAAAGACAATGTGGTTTTCTGTTCTTATATGGAGAAAGCACTGATGTTACCTTAATTTCTGCAAGGTAACACATCACATGTTCCCCAAAGAGCTGCAGGTGAGGCTGACTTCTCTGGAGAGAATATTTGCTGGTGTATCACTGACTGACAGGTTCATTTGGGTTGCTGGAATACCTGGAACCAGCAAATTCCAACAGATGTATCTGAGATGCCACCCCATCTCTGCGGGGCTGCCTGGCTCTAACTGACCCAGTCCTACTGGTATCTCGAGCCAAATAAAGGGCTTACAAGTGCCCCAGAAGACCAGCTGCAAAGCTGACACTGATGTAAAATTCAAACCAGTTCTGTACTCTCCTTTGAAAGGCAAACTTCCAACTTCTGAGCAAAAGAATTAAACCAGTTCTGAGTTGAACTGAGATAAAAATTCCAAAATGGTTTCATTTAGAAGGAAATGCCACACTGTTAGCACATAAAGCAGAATGGTCTGCCCAGAAAGAGGTTACAAGCTAAACCAAACAGGGATCTTTCTCCCTGGCACTTGTGACAGCAGTAATCAACACGTGGTACTGACTTGTGGAATCTCCCGAATCCAAGCGTTTAGGTCTCTGGTTGGACTCTGACGTTGCCTTTGGCAGGACAGCGAGTTCTACTGCATTTGAGAAGGGTCCTTCTCCCACTTCATTGGAGGCTGCTATTTTGACCAAGTAGACATTTCCTGCTACAAGGTTCTCCAGCAAAGCCATGGTCATTGCTCCTATGAAAAGATTTGTTAAACAGTTCCAGTTAGACAAAATCTGTGGGAACAGGGTAAGATTTAAATGTTGGGACCTACACCACCTCCAAATCCTGTCTGAGGACTGTGATCACTTTCACGGGTTCTACCCTGCACGTACAGGGTACAGAATGAACACTGGGGCTGCCTGGTTGTCTCCTCTGTCCTTTCTCTCCGTACTGCTTGGACACAGCACACTGTGGAGTGCCAGTATAGTTCAAAACCACAAATATTGGCTACGAGACACAGCCTACTCATCCTAAATGCAGTGCTAGCTGCATTCCGTGTGATCCCATCTGTGAGGAGATGCTTGAAGCCTTAACTGGACTTACAGACAGAGCAAGCAGAATGTTAGACCTCTCTCATATATTTATCTGTGTGCCTCTCCTAGATCCACTGTACCGTGAATGAAAATTGCCATAACAAAATAATTCAGGTTCAGTTTATCAAATTTCAGGTCTAGTAGGGTAAAATGAACAAGACACGTTTGGAAGAGTACATTATACCGTGCTTTTAAAATAAAATTAAACCCTATTTAGACCTGCACAGGCTTCCTTGATTACTGTGCATCTAAGCTGTGCTACTAAAAATATTACAGAAAAAGTCTCTCTCACATGTGAAGGATTCATTTCCTGAAGTCTCTTGAAGGCAGAAAAAAAAGATTAAAAACATAAATAGGATTCACTTGCATTGTCCTTAGACAGGCAAAACTCCTAAAGTCCATGAGAGCTTTGCTTGTCCAGGGACTGCAGACTGCTGCTTAAAGTGCCAATTCCTTTCTAAAGTGCCTGTGTTTCTTCCTACCACAGAAATACATCGCTTTACTTTCCCTACATAATGGCAGTTACAGGACCAAATCTATCCCCTGTTCTCTTTCACATATTCCATTTACTTTCTCAGACTTAAGTCTAAATTTCAACCTTTCAAATCCGTTTCAGAAGCCAGAATTTATAGTAGCATGGGGGTGTGTAAAATATAAGGTGGTTTTGTTGACAGAAAAGATTATACATTTGGCAAAAGGGAAGCTACTTCAAAAGCTATTTCAGCTCTTCCATAAAAGCACCCATTAGCTGAAAGCATTTGAAGTAAAACGTGAGGTATCTGTAACCAAAGGAGCTGTAATATTTAGCACCAGCAAGGGCGAAAGGTCACGTTTCAATATTCCAGGCTCTTTCCCACCAGCTCCCTTCAAACCTGCGGCACTGCTGAAGCCAGGAGGCACTTTGTACTGATTTACTGCACACCAAGTGTGGCAAGGCTGTAACTTCTGATCCACTTGAAGAGAACTAGGGAGAAGGGGGGAGGTGGCTGGACGACAGCCCACATCACGGATCAGCAACAAACTGCAGTTGTATTTTCTAACTGTGCCGTGCCTAACACCGGCTCTGTCGAACTAAAGGGGTTTGGGTTTTGAGTTGGTGGATTGGCAGAAATGTTCGTACGTTCACTAAAGCCTCTGCTAGGACTTTTACAGGGGGTAGGGTTGGTTGGGGTTTGGTTTTGTTTTGGTGGTAGGTTTTAATTTATTTTTTTTATGTAGGGGGGCATGTCTTTGGGGGTATGCAAAAGGAATGGGGTCAAGATTTCACAAATCTGCTGCAGAGCAAGTTTAGTGTCAAGACAAAACAATGCTATTTAGTGCAAAGGGTGAGCTGGCTTTATCAGGATAAATGCATTAAAAAACCCAAACCCTGCTTCTACCTCAAACTACCTGGGAGAGGACTGTCACGGGACTATGACAGTATTTGCCTCATCTTACAGCTATACACTAATTTTCTTTCGCAGACTTTTTCATCTCAACTTTAAGGAGGAGCATTACAGATTGTCCTAACGTGTCAAGGTGCCCAAATTCCGTGCCGTGCCTCAAACCCCATTATATCTGTCAAAATACAAAATTAGTGACTCGAACATTGATGGACATAGTAACACACCGGGATTTGGAGCTCTCCTTTTGCTCATTCCCTCCAACAGTTTTGGTGCGGGAGCACATGAAAATGTTTAGTGTTACTGCCACCCCCTCATCCGAAATGTCTGTGGTACAATACTATTTGAGATGCTGCTCAGTCTCACAGCCGGGGCTGAGCTGAAGCACATACCTGACAGCAATTCAGCTGCACCAACAAATACAGCGTATCATCGCTAGAGCGACGAGATTTATTCTTCAAATATAAGCTGTCAGTGAATTTAAATCTGCTGGGGGTTTTATCGAGTAAAAACTAATATTAAATTGGTCCCTTTAACATGGCAACTTTACATCACTGTTTCTTTCAACAATTTAATGGGACAACTTTATATCACTGTTTCTTTGAACAATTTTAATAGTGAAAAAACATGGGCTCAGCCTTCCCCCTATAGTGAGACCTCACTGACATTTCAGAGACTAGCTATTTTTCACAAATTTTGCTTAAGATTAATAGTCATCTTGCTGTTACTCTTCACAGCTGACCACTGCATTTGAGGCCAGCCTGGCAAATACCATTCTGCTCCAGCAAAGACAGAGGCACTGCCACCTTTCAGAACGGCTGCTGGCCCTGCATCCTCTCCTCAGGAGCAGCACAAAGGACAACCACATTCTTTGAACTCAAACAGTTCACTCTGACGGCGAAACGACTTGTCCTCTGTGAGTGCATACTCGTCAAGTTTTATGAATTTTCTCCACAGAAAATTTAAAGCCTCACTCTCTGCTAACAGCTAAGCTTTCAGCCATGAAACAACACAGAACAACACAGTAACTCTTCCTGGGCAACCCTCTTAAATAAGCTGCTCAAGTATATGACTTTACTCTGAACACTGAGCTTCTCTCTCTGCTTTCATACATTATTAGATCATTATCTATTCTGAACTCTCTCTATTTTGAATACCAACTAAACAGTAAATGCTTTTTTCTTTTTTTTTTGGCTATAGTAGAAATCTGTTCTTGAGGCAGCTCTTCAAATCATAGTATTATTCTGGAAAGTGCCTATAAAAATTTAGGCTGTATCTACATCTAATCACCCAGATGTGACTGCAGTTCACATCACCATACCTGAGTTACTGTCAGATTAGCTAGCTGGGCCTCAGCAGTAGAATAGAGCCAGAGAGTTCAATTGAATTTGCAGAGCAATTTACTGGGAGTAGGGGAAAGTTCATTAAGCAAACTGAGCTAACTGGATTGGCAGTGATTGGAAGAAACATATAAACCCACACAGCAATATTTATAAATTTATTTCTGGAGAATAAGGCATCTCAGAGACTTCAGATCTGAAAGGCTGCATTTACCCAATGAAACCATCACAAGCACGGTTGCAACAGAACCGAGATGGATGTTAATTGGGTTTATGAGACGTTTTGGCATGTACATGCTGAGCTCCAAAGCAACAGACAACCCCTCTCCCCTCACCTTCCGAGGATTAATTGTTTTTTAATGCATTTGCATCACAACCACGGGAATAATTCTAACTTTTACGTGGACATTTACTTGAATTTCTTTCTTACTGTAGCCCAAGTAGCTCAAAGTAACAAAGCATCTTATGAGTAGTATCACTGTTTGCCCAGTTCATAGGTTTATGATTTTAGTTTACCTTCTCTGTGCAACACTTGCCATTCCCCCGCAATCCAAGACTTCCTGGATGCATAGAGGATGGTGTATCGTGTAACAACTGTTTCAGGACCATCAGGTGGCTTCCAGGAAACCAAAGCAGTATCATCCTCTATCAAAGTCACCTTCACTCCTACTGGAGGGCCAGATGGTGCTGTGAGAACAGTAACACAATGCTATTAGGCTAAACTAATTTAAATGCAATTAAATTGCTCAGAAAGAAACCGATGTGCGGACCTAGTGGCTACTGCTACATCCCAGATAAACAACATATAAACAAACACACAGTGCTCCTCAAGAGAAACTCTCCTGTTAACTCTGATCTGGTCAATAGCTTAGATTTTGTAAAAGCAAATTCTGGATCTTTCCTTCAGCTCCAGAAGGGAACAGTTACTGACAAAACCCCACATCATTACCCTGTGAAGAGGTACATCACAAACCCTGCAATGCTGAGACCATGGAACTGAAGCTCTGGATTTTCACTGATCAAGCTGACAGAAAAGTAAACCAGCAGCTAGGGCAGTAGCTGTGTAAAATGCTTAGTTTCTAAAACTTCTGGTTTTTAAAATACGTTTCATAATGCCTATGAATCAGCCAGGCCTCTTCAATACTTCTTTTTTTTTTTTTAATTCCAGTTATTTCCATTCAGTGGTTGCTAAAGGTGTAAGTATATCACATTCTACATTAAAATCTTTGCTGATTTTAGGTAGATTTTGAAAAAGAATTTCACAGTTCCAAAACAATTATTTTCCTGACAGCATTTTTCTCTCTCTCTCACTGAGAAAAGCAGTATCAGTATCTCACAGGAGAGTATTTCTCTCTCCTACAGACAGTTTAAAATTAATAACCAATTTTTCAGGCCATTTGGTTTTCAGAGCTTTCCTTTAGAACCCCGTGGTCCTCTCCTAGGCCTTACCTTCTGGAAGGGTAGTGTGGTAGACTACTGGACTCCAGGGACTGGAGAGCTGGTCCACATGCAGCCGAACTGCAAATTCATACATGGTTTTTGGCTCAAGACCTTGAACTAACATGTGAGTGTCTGACCTATACGGATGAAGGAATAAAATAAATTTAACAGCAGCAGTTGACTTCAAGATCCCAAACTCAAATGGCATCTCACAGACACCGTGAGTGGATTCTCACTGTCAGTTCAACAGAAGACAAACCAGCTCAAGCTGAGACACGTGGTCCATCTGCGCTCCCTCCCCAAAAATGTAACTGTACCGACCCTGGGGCTCTCTGGGGGACACTGCCTGCTGTCAGTTGACTTGAGCTCAAGTTTTTATAAAGGCTGTTTGGACAGCTGATGCACAAGCAAGTCCAACAGTATGATTTCCCAGATCACCAGTAGGTATCCCAAACTCAGCTCTCCCCACATTTGTTCACGGGACACTATGCTTCAGGCTGGAGGAACAAACTCCAACCAGCATCACAGCTGAAGAGGAACAGGCTCTTGGCTCCATCGGCTGTTCCTGGATCTGTTTCTCAGTTCGCAGAACAGACACAGGCTGTGTTTGCAGCTTCCACTTGCAGCCCCTATCCCCTCATGTTTAGGGGATCTCTGTAGAATATGAATGTTCCCTAATCATTTTGTAGTCATATTTGTTAATTTATTAATTGTAAAATTTGCTATATTAATTATAATATTGCAGTTTACTATCTGATCACAAAGTTAATTGTAGAAATTCCGCCTCATTTTAGTTCTGCAGAAGAAGGGAAATCTTTCATATACACCAGGGTTAATTCTGGGTGCTAAGACCCAAATCGAGGTTAAATCTCAATTTTAAATGGTGTTACTCGACAGCTACTGCTTTATTAAATCTCATTTAATATTTTAATCTTCCATAGTGCAAAGGCAGTCACCAACATTTGCAGTAGTCTCATCCTATCACAAAGAGCAGCAGTCACTGCTGTGCTCCATACTGCACACGAAGAATTTCACATGGCGATTATACTGTGTCTAATCGTTGTCAGGAGTTATGCAGCAGGGGATGCCTTCTCTGAAGTGAAAACCATCCATATTAAGATGGAAACTATCTTTTAAGATAGCGTTTTTCTTATTTAGAGGGCTTTGGTAACCCCAGGTACTGAGGGAGCTACACACACATGGATTCCCTCAGCAGCACCACGGCCCCCAGCAGAGTCAGTCACAATGGAGCAAAGTCTTCTGCTCCCTCCCATACCACCTGGGCAGAGAGCTGGGCACCAAGCCTAGGCAGAATTTCTTCCCTGCTCTGCCATTCTGTGGCTCATGCATTTCTCCTCTGAAAAGCAAGCTGCAGTTCCACTCAGCTTCCTCCTGGCAGGGTGCCACACACCCAGGAACGTGGCACTCCCACAACAACATGCTCGGACCCTCAAAACTCAAAAATTCTTGTTTCCAGTCTTAAAATCAGACACTGGACTAAGTACCATCTTTGCCCAGACAAGATACCTATGAAATAAGTATTCAATTTTGTTTGTTTGAAGAAGAACATAAAATTAAATTAAGACAGCTAAAAAGCCATTAAAAATTCAAGAGGTTGTCCGGGGATCCAACACAAGGATGACAGGTAGAGAATTACGCTGTTCCATGAACACGTCTTAAATAACCAAGAAACAGAACTAGCGACCACTGGGCAGAACACACAGTCCTCTAAGGGAGATGAAAGTTGTTACAGTAAAAGGCTATTAAGAGAGGGCAGGAAGAGCAGCAACTGAGTGGGACGGATCTGGAAACAGGAAACCAGGACTCATTAGTAGCCCTGCACTTACGTTTGAAGGTAGAGAACCAGAGAAGCGTTCTGCAGCCCCACGGGGTTGCAGCGGATTGTGTAGTTAATGACTTGTGCAGATGTGAAGGCAGGCTTTCCCCAGTGAAGGTAGATGGAAGATGAAGTATTAGCTTTGGCATAGAGGTGGTGAGGAGGTGGTGGTGGTGGCACCATGCGATCACGGACAGCTGTTTAAAACAAAAAAGGAGCACGAATTATTTAATGAACTGTATACAGATACTGGTGAGATTAAGAGACGGGTCTGAGCCCACAGGTTTAGATTCAAATCTGCCTCTGCACAGCACTACCCGGTATCAGACCCAGGAATCTGGTTCAAGCTCTTAAAGATCCTTCCTAACCCAATACACATCACATACGGCTCCTCTAGTCCCACTTGTTTAGTCAAAACTATAAACAGAGACAAGGGAGCGAGACAAATCTCTCTTAAGACACATGATACATCACTGGTGAGATGATGCAGACGATCCAACAGGGGAGGAAAACGTGCTTGGTAGCTCTCTTGTTTCCTCAGCTGCAGTTCACCAACACAGGAGACCGCCACAGTTGCAGGATGACTAGGACAGTATTTGTCACAGATATAATCTTACTGGTTCTCTGTTTTACACCAAATTAATCGAATATTTATAGGTTAAAAACAGAGAGCTGCTGGGTCCTTGAAACAGCTCAGCTCTTAACAAATTCTTCATGCACCTACGCCACTTACAGACACATCCCGGAGTGCTGACTGTTTGGTCTGCCTGATAACCTTCTTCCATACTGTTATACGCCAGCAGCCTTACATGATACTTTCTTCTAGGATCTGCACAAAGAGAAAAGGAATAATTAAGACTCAAGTGAAAAAATAAGGATTTTCAGACTTCTGCAGATAGTGACATAGCTTGATTCTCCTGCAAGTTTGGTTCAAAACTTGTCGGCTATAATCAGCAGACTGACGAACAGGCTGCATGCCTGGAAGCCTGTCTCTTCTCCAGCACTGCAGATTTCCCTGAATCTCTGCCCAGAATCAGTCACTTATCTCCCAACAGCCTGAAACAGAAGTCTGTAACAGAAATCAGTGGGAGTAGGATAAATATCCCATTTCTATCTGTAACAAAAATCACACCTTCACAGCCACAGAGCTAGATTTAATAGTATGATTCAGCATATTGAAAGTGCTTTCAGTCTCTAATAAAGATTTGTAAAAGCAAACAGCATGAGGTCCCCAGAAACCAACGTTTATCTCTGGAAAAGCAGGCTGTAATGCAGCAGGACAGTCAGAGCAAAGGGAAGAAGACAGGACTCAGCAAAGAGACTGGAAATGTTTTGGTTCCAGGTCTGAGAGGAGATACTCTGGGAAACAACAGTGACCGTTAATAATGCTTTTGACTAACAACTTCTGCTTCCACGTGTTTTCTTACAAGCTGGTTCTGGCACTCTTAGAGGGCCGCTGTTCCTCGCTTGAAGGGTCTCCCTGTTCCCCCTTCTCTGGCCACGCATCTGGGAACCCTTACGGCAGTTTGCTGCTTCTCTCATTCTGTTCACGATACACTGGCCTTGACGGGAGTGAAAAATTACTACAGAGTTAGGCGGGGACCTTAAGCTTTTTGTAAGTGGAGGTGGCGTGGGTACCCTCGGGTGGTGAGGGGAGCAAAGGCCAGGCCAGACACCGTTTCACAAACCCGGTCCGTGCAGGGACAGGCTGCGAGGTGCAGCGTTTGCTCTAGTGCATGCCAGCTCCTCTGGGCTCAGCTAAACCTCCCCCCAGGCCTGATGTAGCTGTCAGGACATTCTCCTCTTCTGCTGCCAGGAACCTATTTCTTTCTGTTAAAGAGTTTCAGACGGTTCAGATGTTACAGAACTGTGCCAATCTTATTTCTTTTCTCCTTGCCTTACAATAGCACATCGTCCCTTCTCAAAACAGGCTCTCCCTTTCTCGATTTAGCTGAGATTTGACAGGGAGATTTGGACATGTGAAATACTCAGCAACACAAAAATCCCTGACATTTCTTCACCACAAGCAGGACTCGTGTTTGCATCAGATCGCTAGCTCCCTCTGCAGTCTCCGCACCAGCAATGCAATCGTACAGCTCTCGATTCGATGCTTCCCTGAAGCCAACACAGTCATTTCATAATAATGCATTTGCAAAATCTGCTCGTATTTATTTTGAAATGTACAGTCTTTTTGTGCTGTAGTTACCAACATCAGCTTTAAATGAGATATTGCTAGGTAGAGTCCACATCTCTATGTATGTTTATTTTTAAAAGACAGTTTTACCAAAATCTAAATAAACCTGTGGAGGGGGGGAAAAAAAAAAAAAAAAAAGAGGCTCTTAAATTTGGATTAAAGTATTTCTTTGATGTGTTTAACACTAATGGTAGAACAATCAAAAGCAGCCCATTCCCATTTTTCAAATAGGCTTTAACTAACATCACAAGTAGACAATGAAAATAATAAAATGTCAAAAAGTGATATTTTTTTTTAACTAGAGCAAAACTCTCATTTGTTTTGGAGGTTTTTTTCACTTCACAATATCACTTTAGCAACCGATGATGTCAGTTGTTCCTAGCCAACAAACTGCAATCAGGGAAAAGGAGATGGACACAAACACAAAGAATAACCTCAAGCATGCAATAAAAAAATAATTTTAATATTGCAAATTCAGAAATAGAGTAAGATATTATACGTAAATCATTGCAATCTCTTAAAAATTTGTAAAAAACAAAAGACACGGGAACTGAAACGATTCAAAAGCACCAAGTGATACTAACACACCAAAATCAAGTTATGGTGACTTACTGAGGGGAATTACAGCACAGACCTCAGAAAACAGAAATCTCTACTTCCCAGGCCGCTTGACCTGTGGTGGATTACAGACACACACACTGAGCGTGTAACGGGAACATTCAAACGCAGTGACAACATTTTAAAAAGAGGCCATCAAGATCTCATCAGGATTATGCTTTGGAGGTTGCCATCATCATCGATTCCCCCAATCCATTCTCGGAGGAAAACCCTTACATTTGGGCGCTATTTAAGAGGCCCTCGAACAGATTCCAGGCGACCAGGCAGCAGCCAGCCAAGTGTCACAGACCATCTTTTTCTTTACAGGCTCCTGCAGAAGAGACCCCTGCTGCACTTCCGCAGGGCCCGGGATGACAGACACCACCATTTATCATCCTGCCCAGCACCTTCAAAAACTCTGTGCCCTTTGAAAGTGCTCACCCAGAACTGATCATCTTCACTGTGAAATGAAGAATAGCTAAGGTCTAGTGCCCTGCTGAGCTGAATGAGGAGCCTGTGAGGTCTGTTTATCCTCACTGCCTCTTTTTTTTTTTTTTTTTTTTTTTTTTTTTTTTTTTTAACCCTGAATTCCTCATTAACACTTGATTGGGGAGGAGAGGAAGAATAATGGGATGTGGAAGAAAGGCAAAACCGTAACTCCCACCAAAAAAAATTCAAGTGTTGAGAAAAACACATTATTTGAATCTTATTTTATGTGTCTTTAATGCTCTACATTTAGAAAAAGCACATTGTTGAACACCATTCCTCTTGTATAATGCAAGTTTCAAAAATAATTATCTTTATTGTGGAAGAGTCTGTTTAAAATCTCTCAACTAGCCTCTACCATCTAATAACCAAGGTTGTTTCCACTTCAGGACATCATGGTTCAACTGGTAGGAAGACCAGTTCAATCCAAAAGCGATGTCAGAATTTTTCAGCTGTCACATATTACTGCTTCTGTGGCTGAAAAACCATCTGCTGGTATCTGTGACTGAAGCAGCAGCTGAGGAGGGCTGCATGATGTGCTGGCCTAGCAAAGCCTCACTGTCACAGTAATCTAACAAGGAGAATATCAAAGAATTTTAAAGGCGGTGTACTGGGCAGCAAAAAAACTGATGTGAAACTTGCTTCACAGGTTATGTGTGTAACATCGGCCAAGACCAAAGCCTCTGCTGAGCCGCTGGTCCGTGCTGATCACAGCTTCACCACAGGCAAAACAAGATAAACAACAACCAAAGGTCTGCCTCCACTTCCAACAGGTACCTGCACACTATTTGCTTTATGAAGTGGTGGAAAAATATTTTTTTATCTGAAGTAGCCTCTGTTTAGAATATCTGTAACAATTTTTAGTTTCCTTTACAGGCCTATTATACGGCAATTCCAGCACCAATTTGGCATCAACACTTTGATCTAGCAGTTCATCAGGTGTATCAAACATTCAAAGCCAGACATACCCTTAGAAAGAAAACAAACTTCGGGAGCTTTCTTATCTTTAACCAGCGTAGGTATCCTGAATAGCTTACACATAAATCATTGATAAAAGACTGGAGATAGCATGGCCACCTGGGGGGCCGACAGTCTCAGATTTAGTGTATTCCATCCATGGACACTGCACAGCAACAGGAGGCTTCAGAGGATCAGAAAGCAGAGAAGTGAGTCCTGAGGCCATCAGCCATGCTCATAACAGGCCCAGAAGTGATGCCGTCTTTCCACCGACCACTGCTACTCAGAAACAAATTAGGTGCAGTGATCTACTCAACCCTTTCAACACAGTTTAAGTAAAAAAAAAAATAAAATCAAGATTTCACATCAAGATTTCACCTCTGCATTTTCAAAATTTCTGTGTAGTGGTTGAAGGCTTGTTCCCAGACCTAAGGTGAACAGGAACAATTCTGTAGCCTGGTTAACAACTGGCTGAATTTTTTAAAGTTAATTTGTTTCTGTTGAATACGGGTTGGGTTTTTTAGTGCTGCTAGCATTAGGTCGTTGGAACATTAAGTGTCACAGCACCTACAGCTTTTTAATAGGCATTTTTATTATTCCTTGAATCCGCTGGTGGCAAGGATGCAAAAATGACACTGTACAAATCAAGAGGGACAGCAGTGATGGGGACATAAACATGCTAGAGCTAATTCATAAATTTTATTACAAAGTGCCTCTGGAGTACACAGAGACTGTCCTAAACAACACTAGAGGCTGGATGTGATAAGCCAGCATCGCTTCATACACTAAAATGGATCTGCCTCACACCCCCTCTTTATGTAACCAAAACCTGCCAGTATTAAAACACATGAGTAATAGTCCAACCAGAGGCACAGATTTCACCTCTGGTGATTAATACTCCAATAAAGACTAGGAAAAAGCTAAATACGCCTTACATGGATTAATTTCAAATTATCAAAATAGATACTGTCTCAAAAATCACCGGTTTACAATTTATGTAGGATCAGCTGGACTCTCCTAGGGCAGTTTTTGCCGGTAGCTCACTGCTCCCTGGTGACACTGCTCTGAAATCCCATATCCTGGCACTCGCTCTCCCACAGACATCTGCAGAGAGCCCTGCAGATTCAACCCTGAGAGGTCTTTCAGCAGCAGGACACACGGGGGAGCCTTCTCTGTTTTGCTAGTCTAGGAATAGCTTCTACACCTTATAATAAAACTATGGCAACGCTAAACACTGCAAGTATGAGCAAAAATATTAATATCATTTAAAACAGGGATTGTAACTTCGAAAAAACATTAAACATTACAGTAGCTGAAGCTTGGCTAGAGTTCAGATGACAATGGTTTACTTGTGTATTTTACTGGTTTATTACATCCCTGAGATATAATCTCAGAGATTATGTCCAGTTTCCCAGAAAGCAGACAGGAAGCTCACAGCAGTTACTGGTGTTAAAGCTGTAAAAACGGATTCTTCAAGAAAAATTACTACAGCGCACTCAGATGTTCCAACACCGTTTGTGTGACAAGTCATTTCATTTCCCAGCATGGAGGGAGAACCACAGCTGCCTGGCTCAAGGAACTGAGAGAAACTGCAAAGTATCACGAGGATTGAGACTGGATTTATTGGCGGTTCTACTGCTCTACAGATCATCGGAACATCCACGTTTTATCGCACCAGCTCAAAATTATTTAGTATTCTTTACTACTGCCATCAGCCTTGCCTCCACATAAATCTTCCTTTACTCTTTCAGTCTGGGGAGAAGTTGCTACTACAAATCAGCTGTCGATCAGAAATACTCATATTCAGATTTTTCCCATTTTCTCTTCCAAAACTTAACATTTTAATATGTTCAAATTATGTATAGTAGTTAAACATGGGTTAAACATACAGATCCCAGTTTTCAAAGCTTGGGAAAATATAAACGGTCTAGTAAATGCATACACTGTGGCAGGGAAAAGAGCTGATATCTTCTCATGCCAGAACTAGTTTTAGTGTACGTTGGTGAATTCCACTGAGTTACTGTCTCAACCTTAGTTCTTCAGCTCTTCTGAAACACTGAGGCAAATACACACAAACATATAAACCAATCTGGCATTATTCCACACCAGAATGAAGGGTGCTTGTGCTGCCCCTCACCGGCCCCTGAAACGCGGGCTGGCTGGGATGGCTCCTGCAGCACCCGCCGTCGTTGGAGGAAGGGGGCGGCGGGCAGTGGTCTCTGTTTTGAAGCCCCTTCCCCAGCAATGAAGGTGACACGGCGAGAGGAAGGAACATCTCTGGGCCCGCCGTGGGTTCATTCCATCTGGTCGAGCTGTACCCCATTACTGCCAGATGGCGTCCTCCTGCACTGCCAGTGAGCCCAGCTGGGAAAACCGGAGGCATCAAAGATTCCATGTCTGTATTAGCAGTTAAACAACAACTATGTGCTTCCAATCACCCAGCTGCATTAAAAAGTACTTCCTCAGCTGCGATCGCAATTCTTAAATTACCAAGATTGCACAGACTGAACTTGTAGGAAAAGTTACTAAGAACAATAAAGTCACTTCCATATTCACAGTGGAACAAAAATTCCATTCTCAACAACATTCTGTTACGTAATTAAAACCCTCTAAGCTTAAAGCAGCGTGACACTAACAACGCAGCCAATGAAAAATCCTAAACTAGACATAATTCCACCCTCCCTTCTCAAAAGGATAGATAGAAATGCAAATGTTCTGGTGACATTTTAACACTACCTTCAAAGCAGTTTTCTGCAGAAGACCAAACTGCATTTATCGCATTCAGATGTTGATAATTCATCTTCCTACGATTCCTCTATTCCAGGTAAATTTATGGCATTAAAGAGAAGTATAAAACCTGTACCAGCAGTTTTTCCAGGACCACATTGTACACAGGAGATGCTCTGGGTGACTTTGTTCAGCTGAAGCTTGTATTTGAACACAGAGTGAAGAGTCCTAAACCAAGAGTGTTAGAGCCATGCTTGCTGATAGCAACACAGCCAAAATTTTGGCTTTCTGGCAAATGCTCCATAGAAAGCATCTGTTTACAGGCTACTTAGCCAAGGTTACAAGAGAGTGTAATATTGCAACCCCTAAAAGCCCTGTCATTGTTTCCTTCAGCTGCTACATGTTTGTGAAGCTCTGAAGGCCTTGAAAGGAGCCAGAGCAGAGCCAACAGGTCAGGGCTAGATAAAATTAAGAAAGAATCTAAGGTCAGACCATGAAAGAACTTTCCCCCCCACCGCCCCCCTCCAGAATAGCGAGCCCACCTCCAGCAGCCTTTCATTCAGTCCTGATAAGAAGAGACAGCACTCCACAATCTGGATTTCAGACTTTTTAAGTCCTCTTTGGGGAGAGGAAAAAGATAAGCCCAAAGAAAATGGACGTTTTACTATCATTTACTGTTGACTCATTAAGTCTGAATACTGAACCTACTTTCATTACCAGTTTTGAACATCCCTGTTCTAGGTATTTTAAAAGGAAAATATTGATAGAAATGAAAGTATCAGGGGCTTTATTCTTGTTTCTAAAAGAATTAAGATTGCACAGAATTTCTGGAGAAAAAAAAACCAAAAAGTTCAATGGCTTGATGTTCTGTACCACGTTCAGTGACTAGAAACACCTTCTGAAGCTACATCCAGTATGGCAATTCTAACAGTTGGGAATAAATTTCAGGGGTTTTTTAGCTTACATACAAAATTTTAAATAATACTTTTTCCCTTTCAATTAAAGTATCAAAACCATACAACACTCAGAAGGCTGAAAAAATGGTTGTTGTAAGGACAAAACTTCTGCGGCCAAATGTCCATTTTTAATTTAATCTTTTGTGCTGCTGAATTTTTTGTGTAACCTACAGGTCCATTGTTGGGTAGTGGTCCGGCTGGATAGCTCATTGGTCTGGTTTGCCAGGGTGACTGCGCTGCCCCCAAGCCCGTCCCTTCCAACACAATAAACTCCAGATAATTATTCAAAGAAGAGGCCAGCAGCATGGGCTGCTCTGACATCGGGTCGTGGCCTTTGACATCGAATCTGGGGCTAGCCAAAGTCTGCTTCGAGCAACAGAGCTCCAAGGGAATTATTAAGGGGGAAGGGTGGGAAAGGAAGAGCACTGAGAAATACTATCCCTAAAAATGTACTTTTGAAGCAAAGTAATGTAAATACAGCAGAAACTTATTAGGAAAATAAGCAAATACATTTCAAATATACTAGACGAAAGGGACAGAGAAAAGCGCATCAAGCCAAACAGTAACACAAAGCCGGGCAGTGGAAGGAGGATGATAGAGATTCGTGTCTGTTCCTCTCAAAAGCAGGTATTCCCTCTCAGATTTTCAGTACTGGATTTTATTTCTCTTTGCTACAAAATGCTGTTTTACTTTGCTCGAGTACATACGATTAGGCAAACACACACAGTTTAGCAATCCTGTTCTATGACGGTTTTTTAAATCTTGCCGAGGCTCTGGGTATGTAATTTCGAAGCATTATTACTAGCTTCAGATAAGAATATTTAATGACTTCTTTATTAAAAGGAGTTGGAATTTCAACTGATCATGCATTTTAAATAACGACCCTTTAACACCAGATTAAAAATTTGAGAGGTTACAAATTGCCAACGCTTTCAATCTTGTGGTTTCTTTTTTCAATCTAAAGGTAACTTTAAACAGTTCGATGGAACAAAGACTGCCTGTGATACTCATGTTTTCCTTTGCAAACCAAATAACTGAAGTAGAAACTAAGTAATTTGTTCTTTGTACAACATTGTAGAAGTTTATTTTGGTAGAAACTAGAACGTATGACACATGTGAATTGATCCAGCTGAACGGTCTGGCTTGCCGCGGCTTTGGATGGCTCTCGCTTATTTGTCTAAATGTGAAAAGGGTCTGTATCCCTTTTGTAGCTTTGCACTATCCCCTCAGAGGGCCCCAGGACAAACAACACCTCACACCCCCTTGCAGTAAAAACATCACCTCACTACTGCCCACCAGCAGCAACAGCAGCTTTATACAAAAAAAAAAAAAAAAAAAAAAAAAAAAAAAAAAAGGCGTGGGGGGAGGGCGACAGGGCAGGATGAATTCCCGGCGTACAGTACTTCAGCCTTTTGAAGGCTACAGAGCCAAGACAACTATCTACACGTCTCTAATCTTTTTAAAAGAAGTGAAGCAAATCTCCAGGATTTTAAGTTTGCTCCATTTCCTCAGGGGCAGGGAACATCACCGCCCTGTCTGCAGGCAGCTCCTCTGTTTCTCTTGCGCTTCAGAGAACTGTTAAATTGCACAAGCAAAAAGCTCTCTTCCAATATTATTTTAACAACACACTCTAAAAGCAGCAGACACCCTTATGTTAACTAGCCTGGCTCACCGTTTTCAAAGTGAGCCCTCAAAAGCTAACTTGAAAGCAATACCAGAGGCCTGGACAAACACCTAATTTTGATCTTTTGTGCTTGTCTTTTCTTCTGAGAGACCTTTTCTTTTGTTGCTGCCCAGTGGAAAGCACATAGCTCATTGGTCCTGCTTTGAAAGATGAGAGCACTGCCCCTCAGTCCACCCCTCGGAGCACAATCACTTTAATGGAATTATGTAGAGAGGCCATCTCTGGAAGGAGAAAGGGAGGGCGAGGGGGGAGGGAAACACTGGCCGAAGGAGCCAGCAGAGCCTTAATTACCCCAGTTACTAACACAGAGATGTCCGCTGAGAATTCGTGCAGTGGCCCAAACAGGACGTGCCACCCCTGACAACAGGTTCCTTTGCACACAGCAACTGACCCATGCACCAGGGACAGAAAACCGGGAATCAAACATTACAGTAGAGGGTCGGGGAAAACAGAAAAAAATAAGAAAAAAAAGAAAAAAAACCCACGCAAATTCTGCTGCAAGCACTCCTCAAAACAGGAGTGTGCTATGAAAGGTTCTCTTCCGTAAGATGGGAGAAACTGGAAAGATGATCTCCTCAGCAAAGCCCAACACGTCTGGGTTGCAGATAGAAGGAAGTTTAGGCAATTTGCCTGACCTTCACACTAAGAGGAATGCTTCCAGAAAACGCATCTGAACACAGCGCAGCGAGCACTCCACCAAGTCGGGTTTCACATTTGCTGGGTACCAAGCTCTGCCGTATCTATGCCCTGACCGCCTGACATCCAGCATCACCTTACAAGCAACATTTTTACACAATGACAAAGGCAATCTGTTCAGAGCGCCCAAACTT
The DNA here is from genome assembly GCF_003259725.1 of Athene cunicularia. Classification (NCBI taxonomy): domain Eukaryota; kingdom Metazoa; phylum Chordata; class Aves; order Strigiformes; family Strigidae; genus Athene; species Athene cunicularia. The sequence goes on from NW_020799112.1 coordinate 21,926,721, forward strand.
TCCCCTGAAGCTATGAAATAAATTTTCTTTCAGAACCAACATTTTCTGCTGGTCTGTCATGGACTCCCCGTGCCATTTTGACCCTTTTGTGCAGCAAAATGAAAACACTATCTATCATTACTTGCTCCACAGTGACTTTCTAAGAGGTGCACGGTTTCATTGCAAAAACATCTGTGGTCTGGTGACTCAGATCTCAAGCTTTAGGAGTTGTGCTGTTGCAAGCATGACTGCAAGACGCAAAAGTTTCAGGTAGGGCAGCTAACAGTCAGTCTGGCTCCCTCCTCCTTGCGAGGACAAGGCACTGCACGCAAACCCATTCGAACCGCTAGATGTAAAACAAGTCAGTCATGACAGGAAAATAAACAAAATATATGCAAGTAGAAACCACCACTATATTTTTCTTAAGGCAAATATTGGCTGCATGGCCTATACCCAGCTGCATCTATAATTAGGGCCCAAACTTCAGGGGGACATTGTGTTATTGCAGGTGTCAAGGGCCATGTGTGCTCCCGCTCCCACAGCGCTCCCTTTTATTTGTCAGACACCAGGTTGTGGTGGTGCCCCTGCCAGACCCACACCATCCACGCTGTGTCCTTGCTGGCAGGCACTTGTGTGAGCACTGAACTGTTCTTACACACTCTGCAGATGTCAATAAAGCAACTGCTTAACGAAGCTCAAAATTCGGCACTCATTTGTTGAATACAGGGTGGAGGGGCAAGTTAACCTAGAAGACTGACGAGTTTTATAGTGAATTTGCTAAATCGACACATTTGTCGGACTGCCAGTTAGTCTGATACACATTTACTGCTCCTAATATGACAACTCGTACCTCATTTGCTGAAGTTAAATCCAGATGCATTTAAAAAGCTTAAAATAAAAGGCTGGCATCAAGCTTCCTTTGTACACTACTTCTAAGGCAAAGTATTCATTGAAAACTCAGCACATAACTAAACATTTTCCAATTACACAGGTTAACAAATGAGGAAGCAGGGAAGACAACTAATAGCACTTGTAAGGAGTTCAGCTCGAATGGCTCAGCTCCGCAGGTAATTCCATCAGAAGTGCGGTGGCAGGAGGAAGCAGGGCCCGCTCAGCCACGAGATGCACTGCAGTATCTCTCTCCATACGTGAACATGGCTGTTACTCCTCTCTCACTACCTTCTTAGATGCCTCAATTCTCTACAGCCTCTCTGACTGGTTGCTTATCTTTGACATTTAGCAAGGGTATTAATTTTAATTACATTTAGATTATGCTGAACTACCTCCTTAGTGGTTTGGCGCAGGAGTGTTATTTTTAGCCTTTACGTTTTCATACAGCACATCCCAGACTTCATGCCCTGAAGAAAATTTCCATTTGTAATGATAATAAAAGTATCCGGGACCCTGCAACGTCCTTGGCTCCAATATGCACCCCTGTGATATTCAATGGCACACTGGCATGAGCTATTCATAATAAGTTCTGCGGTAGGAATTTGCACAGTAAAGTTTATTAAAAGAACACAGTAAATGCCAGCTTGTCACCAGGCGATGAAGCCTGATATACTACATACTTATACTCCTTCTTGAATGCTTCTAGCAAGCTTAAATTTGGTACAAATACCCACCTAGAAGGCCAAGAGAATTTGCTTCTCTGTAAAAATTATACTAACTTTTCACCTCCACGCCGATTCCACCTAAAACTGTATTTCAATGGTATCTGGTGTTCATCCTTTTCCAGGCCAGGCCTCTGCTCTTCTAAGATAATTCACCAGAAGGATTATTCAGTCTGTATTAGTGGCAGCAGCTGTGCAAGTTAATGTTGTTGTTGCTTTTAGTTAAATAGTTGTTAATGGTTTATTTGAAGACTACTTAAGACCAAATTTCTTGGTATTCTTGAAAGCACCATAGGCAGATCTTGCAGGTGGTGTAAAAAGGGGCCAACATGTGCAATCTGAATTTGGACCTAATATTCTCAGAAACTCCAATCCTTTACTCAGGGTAATTCTCTGAACACTCTTCTACAAAAGTGTTGTTTAATGTCTATACAAAGAAGCATCTAAAGAAGAAGAGTAGCTTGAAAGACTCCAGGCTTCCTGAAACTTCTGAAAGTCTTTCACTCTTTTAGTAGAAAAGAAAGAGTAGACACAGCATCTACGATTTCTTTTACACTTTCTGGTGTTTTGTAAAGACAAAAGTATGGGTTTCCCCCACTTGGAAATGGGTTACAACATGTTTTTGAAGTAAATACTGTTTACTACATGTAAACACTACTGTATTTAAAGGATGCGTAGAATAGCACAGAATACCAATAACACCACGGGAAAGTAAATTACAACTTCGCAGAATCTGGAATAGAATTTCACAGATTGTGTCCCCTTTTCCAATAACGTTTTTTATGTGTATAAAGTATTTTCCATAATTATACACATTGGAATTTGGCCTGGCTTAAATTTTTCCTTCAAAATGTTTTGCCTTAACTTTTTTTTTTTTTTTAATAAACATAATCACTTCTCATGGGAAACAACGCCGTTGTTGTCAAAAGTGTTTGACCACGGACCAGTGGTAATTCAAATCTTTTGCCATACCTGCTGCATTTTTTAATTAGTTTTGTGAAGAACAAGCACTGAATACATGTCACGCATTGTGTTAAGAAACTGAGAGGTACAAAGGACTAAGAGACCACTCATAACCAAGGTTATTTTTGTCATCTTTCCTAATGCACTCGAGGTTTAAATCAAGCTATATATTAGTATCTTGACTGAAAAAAAGGAGAACGAAATTACCTTGATGTAATTCCTCTGCATATGAAGTTTATACAACACTTAGAAAATGGAAGGCAGGCTGACTGATTGATTACTTAAGTAAAATAAACACAGAGCTACTTAACTCTTGGCTAGCTGTCTTCCTTTGTACAATGAAAAGGGTTTCCCACCATTAATTCCGTTTTCCGAATGCCAAATCGCGCGGCAGTTAGCCGAGCACTTCAGACCTGCACCAGGCCTGCTGCCCCGCGGCCCGCCTGCTCGCTCGGGCCGACCCGC
>NW_020799112.1:21929790-21985134 GCF_003259725.1 Athene cunicularia
GGTTCGCAGGGTGGGACCGCGATCGTCCACCCGCCCGTGGAACTCGCGGGGGCGGTCACAGGGCGCGGGAGCACCCAGCGCCTGTCGTTAGAGAAAGAACACAGGGCGGTGGAAATCGGGCCGGCCAAAGCGGAGCTCTGCCAGAGGGCTCCAGGGCCCCGCGGGGAGAGGCCTCTCGGCCAGGGGCCGCCGCCCTGCCGGGGCCGATCCCCACAGCGCGGGGCAGCTCGCTCTCCTGCCCTGCGCCCCGACGGGCTTGGGCGCTTCTCCAAAGGGATGTCACTGCCCGGCCTGGCAGCGGGACCTGCCTGCCTCTCCCGAGGGAGAGGGGCGATTACCGCGGCATCCAGGGGGTCTGTCCCCGCCACAGCCCCTGCCTCCCCGTCTACCCTGCCTGGGGAACACGCAGAGACTTCGTACACCCCAACCACCCCGAGCGAAGTTTTCCAGCACAAATCGCTGTTAGCAAGTGCCACAGCTACGGGTTTTCCAAGACAAGTGGTTGTCATGGAGGCAACAAAAACTGAGAGGGAACTGAGAGAAATTAGATAAAAGCAGGCGAGAAGGTGGCCAAAATAGAGAAAAAAAAGCTAGGTTATGCCAACATTAAACAACTATCATGAAAATAAAATCTAATGCGAAGGACTAATATATTCAAAGTATGCTTCTGATGGAGAAGTGCTGGACTAGACGAAGGCAGAGAGGATCAGGAAGCCAGAAGATAGCCTGGTTTTCTCCCACCAGTTTCCGTACACACACACAGATGCAGAGATGCAGATGCAGAGCTAGGCAGGAGGCTGTGAGCTCGGCCCTCCCAGTATACGAAGTGAGAACTGATGGGTAAACGGCCACAAGGCACAGCAGCGCAACACCTACCCATCTGCCTCTCCCCCCATCTACAGCACCCTGCGCTGCTGCTCCTACACGCCTCCAGTTCAGCTGCCCTAAAAACAAGCCCTGGGATCTGACATACAGACCACGTTTTCAAGATGTATCTGCATACAATATTTTACGTCTCCTCCTTTGTCTGGACGTACAGACGTGTCGGCTGAACTGCGCTGCAGCATGCACAGCTGGGTGCACACAAGAGGAAATGCAAGGCTTTAGCTGATCTACCAGACAGCATCAAGAATGTCTTTCCCTGTTCCAGCTTCTCGAAACACGTGCAGTACCTCTTTTTGTTTTGTAAGATAACCAGCTTGAGTTGGGGTACGATATTCAGCTATGGTAACAGTAAAAACACTGAAAATGAGTACAAATGCTGAACACTTTTTAGGCAAAACTTATTTCTATTACACTCTTTTCCCAGATGCAAAAAAAAAAAAAAAAATCACAGAAGTTTCACAGCAAGAACTGCTTCTTCCAACACAAGATTGGGTTTTTTTCCCACTTCCTGCGTACCCTTCCTTCTTTTGCCACAAAAGTGTGACTCCGGGCAGCCTGGGGGGAAAAAACAAAACAAAACAAAACAAAAAAACCATCATCACACCAAAACAACAGCGCTGGCTTTTCCACAATTGCATCTTTTCTCAAAATAGAAAAATGCTTCTGTTAGCAATAGTGCCTTCATGGCAAATATATAACCAGCTATAGCTATATATAGACTAGCTTTGCTTTCTGTGTTTACTTATCACTAACACAGAATTTGCAAAGAGCCCCTACTATTACTTTTCCCATACAACTATCACAAGAGGTAACATGACCCAAAAAAAGTTAGGGAAAAAAAACTCGGGAGAAATTAAGTTAACATTTGGATTACGACATCTGGATTGTTGTTTAACAAAGGAAGAATATAATAAATTTTTTTAAAGGGGGGAAAAAATTAAGAAATGTAACTAGCCCTGTACAGCAAATGTTTTCTTCTGTCCACTCTGAAGTCTCTTTCATGTGCTAATGGTGGCATTTTTTTAAACTCTTCCCCTTTGACTTACTCAGACCTTTAAGGACCTCACACATCTAATGGTTCCTCACATTCACCAAGAACAATCAAGAGAGGTCTGGGGGTTGACATGCAGTATGATTAATGGACAATGTTGATTTAATTTCCTATAACAGGAATTTTCTCTAAGCTTTCTCCAAGGAGCAGTTTCTTTGCAATCCAGGACTTAAGTATTTTACTAATGAAGTCCAATAAATAGCAAATTAAATAATGCTGTCTCCCAGAGACAAATCCTCTCATTTGGGGGGGAAAAAAAACAAAACAAAACAAAAAAAACCCAACACAACAACCACCGTATTTAAAGTTCTGTTTAAATCTAAAAAAAGTTTGTAGAGCAGGAATGTACATAGCTGTTGGGGTTTTTTTTTGTTTGGTTTGGTTTATTTTATTGTTTTGTTTAAGAAGCTCGAGCAGTTATCTGGTCATTCCTGCCATTGTTAACTGCTTGCTCTTTTTTTCTCTTTAAACAGGGCTACACATTTAACTTAATTTCCAATTCCAATAAATTAGTCTTTATTTATTGGTCACTTTTGCATTATAGCTATTAAAATGTATACTGTTACTTATTCATTATAATACTTAGAAATATTTCAAGAGCAACTTTAAGGGCTTGTATTTAAAATAATTTACAATGCTCTGGCTGTAAGGAGTGATCAATATGCCCTCTTCATGAAGCAAATTTTAACCTTCAGCTCCAGCAAACGAACAATGGAACACTATTTGCATATCCTAACTGTTACTCAATCAACATGACACAATTTCCCAAGTGAATTCCCACACAGGTTTAGCTTTAAATGGTGGAATTTCTACCCGAGAATGCAGAGCAGCAGAGAGCATTTCCTGCAAGATTCTAATCGCTTTCCCACCACTGAAAATTTTACCTTTAAATACTTTGAAGACGACGTAGTTTGCTTTACTACAGGCTGCAAGTTCTCTTGCCAGAGTGCAAAAAAACCCTGCCCCTCCGATTCCCAAGGCTTTGCAGCACCCCTGGTTGCAGTTCTTCGGGCTGTGACAGTCTGATGTCCCGAGAGAAGCAACTCCCTGTGATCAGTTATGGGGACAGTCGCTCAAAACCAGGCAACAACGCCCCGTGCCGCTGCCGTGGGCCCATGGAACATCATCTCTCCTCTTGCCTTAGTAAAGTCTGCATCTGTACATTTTCACCTTTAAAATTGCTACAAGGCATTGTCCCATGAAATAATGCAACTGCCCGCATCCTGACAGCTCCCACTACCTCTCTAGAGTCAGGCTTAACTGGTCTTAGCACACTGCTTTGGTTTTTGAAGTACAGTGTATTCAATCTTTATTCTTCACTTGGGTATCTCTCCTCCCTCACCAGTCCTTCCCCTTTAAAGAGCCACTAGCTTGGGAAATTAAAATGAATTACTGCAGAAGTGAAGGCATGTTTAAATGAGGATGTCAGGACTATTTTCCCAGATAAATGTGTTTAAACTGAGACAGTTCAGAGAGCATGTTCAAGAAGGTTACATGAAAATATATCGGGCAATGCTTCCAACACACAATCTACCCGTTTCTGAAAGATCTTAACTAAGAGAGCAAGAATGCATCTTTCTGACCTAAAATTAAATGCTTAGCATGTATACAAATTATTAATTTTTCCATGAGTTTTAGAGCCATTTCATGGCTCTGCAGTTAATTCAAAGAAAGCCTAGAGGTTCCTCTTAATAAGTGTCTGTCATATGTAACATTTTAATCAACATCAAAACCAGTGGTGCTGCTAATGGGGATGTTACAGATTTCAGTATTCCAGCACCTACTGAAGTTGATTACTGGCTAAATCAGTAAACTATTGAGAGGCTTGATGATGTAATTTTAAATTGACAAATATATTAAACATTAGTTGAAGCTTTCCACTGCAAATTAACTGTATGAAAATAACGTTCATTAAAAAAAAAAAAAACCAAAACAAAAACACAACAAACACAAAACCATGGGCAGAAGTAACTGTGATGTGATTTTAAAAAGGATTTGATAAATCCAATTTCTTTAACGGAGGCAAACTTACAATGCTGTCAGAAAGAATACATGACAAACTAATCTATTTTAAGAACAAAAAATGAAAATATGTAATTATGATACCACTGTGAACTATTGCAAGGTGCAAGAGAAATGATGGCAGGAGTGCACAGGAAGGCAGGCACTGCACCTTTACAGATGTGGCACTTGAACTGCATAACAGTATGCAGCATTAGCAGCTGATAGTTAACCGGCCTCTCCTCAGCAAACCTGCTCCGAACAAGCCCATACTTATCTAGTGTGCCCACTCTGTCCTAAGTGCTTAACTAAAGCTGAGCCAAAGACAGTTGTTGTAAGGGATGCCATGCCAGAAAGCTGCAACAAAGGGCCACACAGTTAAGAGCTTCACTGTGCTCAGTAAGAATTCAATTTACAACCCGAGTAAATCAATTTTTCATCTGAACAGGGTAGTATTTTTCTTCCATACGGGAGGCATGAACCGAGCGGGTGAGTCTGTGAATCAGTTTGGTCATTCCATGTCAGTGTATTTGCGCTGCGCAACCTCCTGATACTCCCCGCTTACTAGTCCTGGTACACAGCGAGCTGCACAGGGACCAACAAGGACATCATGAGAAACGCTGCACGAGGCAGAGATCTGATTCCTCCCTTGCCTCTGCCACCCAGCCTAGCTCTTGCACAAGCAAGAACAGCAAATCTGAATCTAAAAGGAGCTCTCTGCTACAGACATATCTAGAGAAATCACTAGCACTGACACATATGAAACAAAACATGACATGACAGTATGTAAATTCCAACAGCCAAACAGAACAAAACCCAGTGTGATCTCTACTTACACTTACAGACTGTAAAATGCACTATGGTTCCTTATACAAGAGGTGAAAGCTTGTCAAAGCAGCATTTGCTTTGGTATTTTGCAGATAAAAAAAGTTACGGAGTAATAAATCCCCCTTCCCTTCTCCCTTTTAATCTATAAGGGTTTCTCTCCCTGCTCCTTTTAAACCCTGAAAGAAAAAAAAAGGCTCACTTCGAGCGGTGACAGTCTGCCTTTCACGACCGAAGTAAGGAATGTGTGTCTCTTGTTTATTGACATGTAGTAGAATTACATTATCATACCAAGACTAGGCAAGAGCTCGGGTTTAAGTACAAATAGATATAAACTGCCAAGTCTGCGAAAGAGAAAGGTCACAGCTGAGGAAGAGGTTGCTTTTAAACATGCCCAGTCTACTTCTAGGGCTTCTGGTTTTACTACCATGCAATATGACCAATTCCTTCTCCCCTCTCTCAGCAAATCCCTTACGTTTCAGTTGATAAGTAGTAGTAGCAGGCCTGTTACACACAATCAGGAGAATTGGCAGATAAGAGGTTTAGTATAAGGATGTAATCAGCGTGAGTAAACACTAGACTGACCCAGCTGTAAACAGTGGAAATAAATGATAATATTTGTCCTGGTCAGGGACTGAGCTATCAGACTCTTTTCACTGAGTAACAGTGTAAATATAATAGCTACAGCATATATAGCATACAGTGCTATCATCTGGTTTTCCGAGCAAGAAAACTGAGTTCTAAGTTGATCTTTACTAAGAACTAATTTCTTTTTTTATTTTTTAAAGAGCTGTAGTTTGTTCAAATCAACATTCCATTAACTGTGAATCCCTGATCTGATATAAAATACCTCAAGCAGAAATAAAGTTTATCTGTAACACTAGATTACATTTTACTGAATGACATTTGAGAAGTTAATTATGAAATTAAAAAATAATTTAGTGCTGGGGGAGATGACCTGTGTTTCTTTCACATCATTTCATGAAACTGTAGGAATGCCTGGCTCCTGGAATTTCTATGGGAATCCCAAGCTAACTCTCCATAGTAACTTAGAACCAAAACGCAGTGTCAACTCCCACATACACTATCTTGGGTATCCCAGAATTTTCAGACACAAGTATGTAAGACTACATCTGGACACCAACAAAACCTGGGGTAACTGAAATGATAGCCCCAGCCATCAGAAATAACTACACTGACACATGGAATGCTCTTAGAGTAGTAGTTCTCCACATTACAGCATTTGCAGTTCTTAATGAGAAAGATGTCAAAGATGTCATTAAGTCGTTAAAATTTACATTTTTCTAGCACATCCCCTTGTAATGTGGTGCAAACAAAACCACTACGTCATATCTGACCATCATACCGACTGCTTTACGAAACTTCAAAAGCACTTTTACAGCATTATTACAGGAGACACTTGGGTGACATGCACCAGGCAGTGTAACTGGAGAAATTCTTTGCATTGACTCTTCTTACACACCTTTATTCAATTTGTATAGACTGTAGAATCGCCTTGTCATCTTTGCTGCCCTGGACTAAAGCTTAGCTATAATCATGGTTGTAACACAATATAAATAGATCCAGGGGAAATTAAACAACTGAAGGCCAAGACTCTGGGGAAATGCTAAGTGTAGTAGGTAGCTGGCTAATTCTTCGACACAAAGCCCCTTCCCAGAGGAGAGTGCTATGAAGGGTCACAAAATGTGTCTTTGTGTCAGTTAGACTTTGACAGATTCTTCACTTGGAAATTTTGTCCAAGTCGAGGAGGGCAGGGGAATGCACTTTCCCTTATTTCTCCTCTCTGCAGCTGGAAAGAGGTAGGACATAGAAGAGCTTTCAGGCAGGGCAGTTTTTCTGAAGACCAAACTTTCTGTAGTAAATCACACATAGGAGTCTGACTGAATCTTTTTTTTTTTTTTTCCAAGAGAACTAGGTTGGGGCAGGGGAAAATGCCACTTGGTAATGTAAAACTGGAGTACCAGGAAAAGCAGCAAGGGGTTGGGATGTCCTTGGTGTTAAACAGCTTAGATGACCTCATCAGCACAGAAGCAGCTTTCCCAGGAAGACAGCTTGCACTCTCTCCAGGCCTCATTGGAATCTCCAAACAGGGTTTTTTTTAAATTTTGTTGTTGTTAAAGTGCATACACTCCATTTCATGGCCATCAAATCACTTGGCAGCTTCTGGCCCATCCCCTGCAGCCCCCGACCCCCCCAGGCCCTGGGGAGCCACCAGTGCTCCCAGCACAGGAGGGGCCTTCACCAGGGAAAGGCCAAGGTATGTGGGCTCCCAGCTCCAGGCATTTTCACCAAAGCTAACAGACCAGTTTTTCCATCGCCTAAGGTGTCTGGGTGAAAACGGTTATTTACTGCGATATCACCTTGTATGCAGCAGAAACAAAAGAGCACCTGAGGTGAGCTCATCTCTGCACAACCAGCTCCCCTCAGGGTTTGCTGTGCAGTCAGGGTGACCTACGCTAGCCTGGTCACCCAACTGCAACTTTCTAAAATCCTCCCTGTAACTACGGTCACTCAAGGGGATGGTCCCAGACAGCAGCAGTTCACTCTAGGGAAGGATGAGTTAGCACTGTCAACACTTGCTTTCCTCCCTCTCTCCAAGCGTAGAAGACGTTAATGGCACAAGAACGTGTTGCATGTTCTCCTACCCCCGGTATCCATTTAATTCATCACTACCATGATGAAAAATAAAAAAAGTTCAGAGAGGGAGACTTCCAGGCAGCTTGAAGAACAGTGTTCTCGTTACAGCATCAGAATTGATCATGCTTTCTTGAGTTTGTTAACCAAGAGGTTGAATTTTACTTTATTCTCCGTAGATGTAGCTTCCAGGATGAGATTCCCATTAGCATTACAACCTAGGTATGAAAAGATCCTGGCTCCGATAAACCAGAGAAGCTTGAAACCGGTTCTGAGTCACTGCCCTTGCTGTACAGGCTCTGCCTTCCTACCAGCCACGGCTGCAACCACAGGGAGCTGTGGCAGGCAAACAGCCCACCCAGTGAGTACCAACACCACTGAGGTAGAGATGCATATGCACATGCTTAAAATACTCTTTGAAAAAAATAATTTGAAGATATTTAAAGGGGGAGATAAGATGGTGTGGACACTCTCTTTGTTTTAAACTGTCAAGCTTTCCCAATCTCCCTCCCCGTTGCAGAGCAAGAAGGTTCCCAAACAAACTCTTCCACCAACAAAACTCACTTCAAGTTCTGAACACACATTACAGAAACAGAACCCGTACCAGCAGAGTCACCAAGTCTCACGATTAAAGACTTTCCGTTACAGAAAACTTTCTAGAACAGGAGGAAGCAAAGGAGGAATTAAAAATAGAGGCAAAAATGCATGGTATGCACCCAAGGGTCTGCTCTCCTGTGGCAAATTCAAGTAATAATGGAATTTCGCACTGGACTAGGAAATGGCCTGCTATTGAAAAATAAGTGCCAAGACCTTTAACACAAACAAATGTCTATGTGAAACTGTGGATATTTATTTTGAGAATGGCAGCCCTGACTCTGATCAGATTGTTTAATTCTATTCACATGGTAACTATTGTGCTAAACAATCCAGTTTAAAAATACACAGAAGTAACTGGGTAGACCTGCACTGGAGTAAGAGAGGTCAGTTATCAAAAACCAAGATAGGAACCAACAAGAGATTAAAACATACAGCATAATACTCATACTACGATGTTTCATGTTCACTGGTATCTATTTTATACTAGCACTGCTGATTCTGCTTCACCTATCATGCTTGTCCCTCCATGGAGAGTCCTGAAGACATCTGCCAATCATTTACAGTGGCTGTATCAATGCAATCAACAGTGCTAACGTTCTCTTTCATTAGAGAGTATTATGAATTCTGATTTTGTAACGCACTTCAATTGCCACAGAGTAAAGGAACCATCTTCTTTAAATACACAGATTTTGCACAGTTGGCTGTTGTACCCACATCTGCAGACAGTTCCACGGAGACCCGTACTGGCGTGCTCCAAACGTCACGAGAAGTCTATCTGCAGTTTAGCAACTGTGCAAGAGAACGGGGAACGGCAGGGCAGCCTTAGGTCATGACAAACTAAGAGATGAAGAGGGAATGTTTGGAAGCCACATAACTTCAGTGGCAACAGATAATGCAAGAGAAACTACTCCATCTTTGCCACTGTGAAGCACCTAATACTATTAGCATATTGTTCCAAATTGGGAATAATCTTTTATTTTGACCACGTTATCCAACATATCTGAATCCAAAAATCTTAAAACACACCTTTCCCCCTCAGATCTCACACCTGCAGGATTCTACTAATTCCTGTAGCTCATAATGAAGACATTTATTTTAAAGAGGCTGTCAATAAATCAGTAGTTTAGTGTCCTCAGGAGAGGCAAATGGATGACAGAACATTAGTCCTCAAAGCCTCTGTCCAGTCCATGAAGATTCAGTTTACTATAGTCCCAAAACCTAGAGTGGTGGCTTGCCTTGTTTTATCTCAAATTCTACCAGGTAGGACCACTTCCTAATAAGTAATATTTTAAATTTGAAACGCATAAATAAAATAACCTGGTCCAAATAATTCTGATTCTTCACAAAAATAAAAAGTCAGTCCCTTCTTAATGTGTGGATATTGCTACAGTCTTTGTGGTTTTATATACTGCATATAATTTTACCTGCTATATTCTCCACATGTGCAGCACAGGCAGAGAAAGGTTGGTTTTGTACTGTTTCCTAAGAAATAATTTAGCATGTGCAAGTATTTCAGAGGCAGCTTCTCAATGGGCAAATACAGCAGCCAGACAGGGACTGTCACTATAAGAAGTCTGTGTGAACTTTCCAAGCTTCAACATATGTAATCATCTTAGCAATGGAAAATCATGACCTAGGCAAGTTTCCTGTGCCAAGTGAGTCTTTTGTAGCTGTAGCCATGAATGCATTTTTCCATAAACGCTACAAAGCAAACAAAAATAAGAAACAACTAAAGGAATTTACAAGGGAAAACTTCCCATATGTGATATACTCTTCAAATAACTCAATACATCCCATTAAAAATAATTTTAAAAGATTACTTCTACTGAAGTCATTGGAAAAAAAAATACTCTTCAGTGTATCTAACCTATGGCAGGATAAATCACGCATATGTGAAAAATATAAACAATGGCAATCAGATTATATGGGATGTTTCATGGTTTAGTCACCATGGTTACTGAGAATTATGATAAGGAATAAATTCTCACCATCTCACGTGCACTGTGACTGAATGGTTAACTCAAGCACATGAATTCATCCATGCCCACACTTCTCGTAATTCAGCTAACAACATGACCACGTCAAAGTTGTAATTTCCTAAACTCACTTTGTTTTTTTTCTCCTCAGTCTACACACTTACTGGAAAGAAAAAACCAATAAAACCACACAGATAATAGACATTCTAACATAATTCTCTAACATAATATTTTAATCTGAGGAGGAGAAGTGTACTGAGAAAATCCATATGATGTGGATCACACAGTTAATAAGTTTGCATGTGTCCGAAATTACCGCTTTGTAACTGCATAATAAGAAGACCACACAAAAAAAAAAGCATTTATGTCCTAGGACACACAGACACCACATCCTTTCAACCCACTGCTCTTTTGTCTCACAGATCTGTTAAACAGTCAGCTGCTGCCAGATGCTCTGGCTAGAAATGGTCACAGATGGTCAGTTGTCCACTTAACAGACCAGAATGCTCCCCTCAAATATCCCCTAAAACAGTATCGCAACTGCATGCAGCAGATGAGAATATCCGAGCATGGTCAAGAGGCCATCTGACCTAGTTAAGACTGCAGGTCAATTCTGATAATTTAGTCAAGATTAATGCTCCACACTAGCCCTAAGTAAACTATCTCGACACACTTCAAACACTGCCAAGTCCCATATTACTTTTGCTGATTACATTCTAGATCACATCATAAACCAAAAGAAATTCTCAGTTACACATGTAAAGAGAAGCACCTCTACCTTCTGTTGGTAGGGATGCTACCAACACATCTTACTAGTACACACGGCAAGAGCTGCAGGGGGAAACAAGAGTCAGGCGATCAATGGAAAGTCTCCAATGGGACTCAGCAAGCACTGTGCCCCAGCCTTTGTGCTCAGTCCTGCGAATATTTAACAGTATTCGTTAAAAAAACTAACAGCATAATAACACGCATGAAGGCTACATGCTACTACAGTAAGCAAGCAGTGCTCGTTGTGCAGTATAGCTGTGACAAAGGCTACAAATAACAGAGAAATGGGCTAGAAATAGCAGAGAAACATCTTTGGTATTTTGTATTAATCTTTCGCTGTTACTAGAGCAGGCACAAACACACAAAAGCTGAAAAAAACTGTGTATTAAACTGAATAGTAAAGACATGTCATTTCCTAGCAGTACTTACTAACTCTAAGTTCTTTATCTTGTGATAAGTAGTTGGGTGTCCTTCTTCCAGCTTACACAAGGTTTACAAGATCTGGTAATCTAAGTGTTGTGCAACACATCTTTTGAGAGGATTATTCTATCAGCAGCATAGCCCAAGCTTGCAAAGCTTACTGTTGGGAACATAGATGGCCAAACCTAATGCTGTTGCCTTACAGGTCTAATGATTTCAGCTCTCTAAGATGTCCTTTGATTTCGCTGCTTCCGGAGGAGTTAAGAAATATTTGGTATACTCACCTAAGCCACTGACAGTATACTCGAGATCACTGGCATCCAACAGAATTGGGCCATTCTCCTGCTGGCCTTCCTCCTTGTAAAACAGCTTGTACCCCTGAATAGCTGCAGTGTCCTCAGAGTCCTGCTGCCACTGTACTGTAATGGTTGTGCAGTTCATTGGCTCCAAACGCAGCTCAGGAGACTTTGGTGCTGGGTTTAGAGACAAATATGTAATATTTCTAATATTCTTGTATTCTAGAAACAGTGAATTCTCATGCAAAACCCGGGCGCCCATCAATCCAAAGTTAACTCAAGACTTTGACTCTAGCTTATCTGGGTACTCTCAATTATTTCTTAATTACAATGTCTGACTCCCTATAAACTAATCTAACAACTTAATTTAGGATAAATCAGAATAGAAAATATTAATTCTACCTCTTAATAAATAAATAAAATTTATATGGTCACTATTTCCAAAGACAAATAAACCCACCCAAAGGTGGTTATAAAATTACCTCCTGTTTTATAGTGAGCCAGAGCAAACGTGATTAACAGTAACATCACACTGCATCAAGTGCTACGGATTTGCCATAGCAGTCAAAACTCAGTGAAATCCAAAGGGGACGGATGTGGACTACAGCTAAGAAATACACTTATAAATTCAAATCTACACCCATTTCAAGCTACTCATGCAAAGTTGAATGCTCTTCTGCATGACATTACTAAGTCATAATAATATAATCCAAAGCTCAATTATAACAACTTAAGTTAGACTTCAAATATCAATTCAATTTGCATATTCAAAAACCTACGTGCGTTTTGTTTGTAATACAGACATACACGCAGCAGCTCAAATCCTTTAACACACTGCTAAGGTGTAATGTCCCAGTTTGCAGAAGGGCATTTTACACTGAACAACAACAGGGTTTGGGGTCACTGGTTGTGGGTTTTTTAATCCAAATTATATAGAACACAAGAAAACCGTGTTATTACTGGAAACAAGCCTACAAGCTAAAATATCTGGGCAGCTCACAAACATGAATTAAAGTCTCCTGCCACCACGTCAAATATACGAACATCAACATGTGGAAACAATCAGAGATTGACACCAAAGTGATCTATCAGCGTTTCCTTCTCCTGTCACATGTAAGGCCTTTCATAAGACAGATTAGTTCCTCTCCAACTTTTGATCCTGAAACTATGTATTAACTGCATTTAATTCATTAAAGGAATCAGAAGTTTTTGCAGGTTACGCACAGAATCATGGTTACAGCACTATTTTCTAGATCACCAGAACAAGAACATGTAAGGAGAAAAACTACTTCACATCCTTGCACTACTTATCAGAAAAAATTATATCCTTAAGATGAAGCCTTGACCTGCCCCCATCTCTAGGGTGCTGGCAGGGTAGGAATTACCTTTCACACTTGTAGCTTTGGGAGTCCGGTGGGAAGTCCACAAGGATGCCTCTCCCCAGCCAATCCTTGTTGCAGCGGTGATACGAACCAAGTACACGCTGTCGGGCCTCAGGCCTTCGAGGAGATACTCATCTGAAGTCCCTGGGAGCTCCAAGACTTGGATTTTGGTCTCCGTGCTGAGGCGGAAGGACAGCCGGTACAGGACCACCTGGCCTCGCCTGTATTTTGCAGGAATTGGCAGCCAAGAGATGAGAATATCGGTAGGACTCCTGCTTGTCAAACTAATTTCAGGAGCTCTCAAGGGAACTAAAAAGGAAAAGACAGAGCTTTTGAGCTCAGGGAAAAGAGACAAAAAATTCTCACGAGACACCTTAGCCTATGATGAGGTGCCAGCAATGTAAGAGTAAATAAGAAGTTTTGTAGATTCTTGTTTATTTTAAGGGTGACTTGACACTGCTCAGGCTTCTCACCGTCTGCATGCAGAACAGCCTTAGCAAGCTCCTTTCTGTAAGGCCCTCAACCTTCTCTTCTCTTACTGCTGCCAGCAGTACTCAAAGGCAATCAGCACCTCACTGTTGTGACAAACTGACTGTCAAGGTTAGATGCAGCAGCTTAAACGGAGAGTCTAGAAAACAACCTGTACTGTTGAAGACCTCGGTGCATGATTTCTTCCACCAACCACGTAATGAGCGTAGTAGCTCCTGGCAAAGAGGCAGGCAGACAACTGGAACTGGCAATGTTCCATACCGCCAAAGCT
Organism: Athene cunicularia; assembly: GCF_003259725.1. Lineage (NCBI taxonomy): Eukaryota > Metazoa > Chordata > Aves > Strigiformes > Strigidae > Athene > Athene cunicularia. The sequence goes on from NW_020799112.1 coordinate 21,943,407, forward strand.
TAACCCTGTCAGAATTTATTAATCAGTTCTAATGAACTCTACTGAACAGCTTGTTGTTGCAGTGATGTTCGGATTAGCTAAATCACTGCACAGAAGTCAGTCAGTAGGGTCTTTTACGAAATTCTGATTCTACTAACAAGCACACAGACAAGAAAAGCCCATAAACAAGAAAACATACATTTTTTTGGCAGAGCAAATATTTATTCCATTTTTTCCTCCAAAATTTGCCAAAAATGCAGCGGGTGTGCAGTTTGATTCATGTTTCAGAAGCCCAAGAGAGAGCCAATAGAGACTAAATCCCAGGCTATCATCTCAACACTGAGGAAAGGTCTTGAAGATCTAGAAAAGTTATTTATATGATTTAATGAAACGTCTTTCAACGTAGAAAAAGACTCCATGTAATATGCAATGTTGCCCTGTCAGAGTGTTATTTTATTCTCATTTTCATTAGCCGGCTCAGTCTCACACTGCACGTATCCAGAATTCTCACTGATGTCAATGGAAACTTGGGATCCCCAAGAGCAGTCAGCACTGGATTAGAGAGTTCTGTTCAGCGCAAATAGAAATGTTCACCTAAACCAGGGGTATTTGTCTTACCATCTTCAAGGGTGTGCTGAGTCACATGATCTGACATCTGACTGGCTCCCAGAGGCATGTAAGCTACGATATAGAACGTGTAGTTGCTGGCTGGTTCCAAGTCATCAATAATGTAATGGGTTGTGTCATTTCCAATGACCACTTGGTACTCTTCATTATTTAAACCTGGCATAAAACAAGGGTCAGACAAACAAAAATTCCCGACAATCCCTAAACATGGCTTTAAGATCTTACAGTTATTTCACGTTCTTCCCCAATCCACCCCTAGATTTTCAACCTTGGTAAGCAAAAGCTCTTTTATGCACAGGAGTAACTGTGTCTTGCCGTGGTGTAGATTATGGTGTTTCAGGATTTTCCTGAATAAGGGATGCTGAATGCAATTCTAAACCCTATTTAGAATTAGTCACAACAAACTGTGCCCAATGTACAGTAACACAACAGACAAGCTCTAATAGCCTTATCATTCATACCGAGCTTCTAAATCTATTTGTTTAGAGTCAGGGAGGTTTTTTTCAAAACCTATTTAGAGCCTTTCTATAGCAGACTGCGAGGAATGCAAGGGCTCCACTCCATCAAAAACAAAACAAACACCACCCCCCCGCAAAAGAAATAAACAGAAAGAATTTATTCAGCAAAAGGATCTCATTTTAGCCCTGTGAATTCTATTACATTTGATTGACACGGTTTTTTTCTTTAATTTGGAGAAAGGCCAACAAGAACAGACCAGAATGAGCTTCAAAAAACGTTTGGCTCCTTAGCGAGTTGTTAAAAAAAAAAAAAAAATTTCTCAGCAATTCAGATTAAAATATGCATAGCAACACATGCAGCAGTCCTTGCCTTTGTTGGGCTTTATCCCTATAGAGGAAGGGTATAAAGTGGAATAGGTGTGGTGAAAGCTGCTGTGTTAACGAACAATTCACACTAAGCGCGCGTCAACTTAATCAAAACTCTGTGAGAGCCAGCTCCTCCTCTTCACAACCGAATTTATAAACAAAACGAAAGGCAAATTCCACCATTAAGTTTTCCCACATTTATGAATTAACTTGATAGCATTTTAATTAGACAAGATTACGAGCATCTCACAACAGACTAGTTAATGGCCTGTTAATTAGGAATTGCAAGGCACGATTTCTGACCTACTAAACAAGATCCTTGAGCTCAAATTAAAAGGACTTGTTCTCTCATTGAATGGATTGCTAGGCCTCATGCAGAGGCCCTAATGAAACAGCCATAATAGAGAACAAGGCTTGCCTTCCACCACAATCAGTGTTCCCTTTGTGCCTTTTCTAAATCACTAACAAGGAATTAACACACTCCAACATGCACGCTCATCAGACCCTTAGTCCTCTTGCTACTATGACCCTGATTTGAATGTAAAATAATCTGCTTAAAGAAACAAAAAACAAAAATACAAAAAAAACACCTGTTAGTTTCTTCAACTAACTTGATTAAAACACTAACTTCTTTTTTTTTTTTTTTTTTTTTTTTTAAATAGGGAAGAGGACCTGAACCTCTTTTTTACAGTGAAACATCAGAATCCTCAAGTTGTGAAATTAAACGACGAGTGATGGTATCTCTTGTATTCAAATACAGAAACCATTGTGAAGTCTACAGAAAAAAACCTCTACAAATTAGTGTGGTTATCCAGTTTTCCTTTCTGTTTAAAGTTTATGGAACCATAAGCATCAGTACAGCTCAGAAGACTTAACAAGCACCGTTTTAATTCTGCAATAAAATGTTCTTTACTCACACTGACAAACGTGGTTCCTAACTCAAACAAGAGCAATTTATGAACGTAAATGTAGAAAGTAACGCACAGGAAGCTTTAAGCAAGTAAGATATGCTCTAGTTAAGTCAGATCCTTCTGAGATCATTTCAGTAAGGCCTGAAACAGGGTGTGAGGGCAAACGGGGGAAAGACAGGCTGAAAGGAATAATGAAAGCAATACATTAATACAAACTATTTAAATTAATAGATAATTATCCAGGATTCTTAGACAGTAAATAAGGTGCTGATAATGTCAACAGTCTAGGTTAGCACCTCTATGGCCCGGTATTGTGTCAATGTCATCTAAAGATTTTCTTTAATATTCGATTTGCATTTCTTTAAATATAGTTGCCTCTAAATTTATATTGGAGAGATGGCTGATGTGATCCTTTTTCACAAAGGCATTTTCTAGGTTTTTAATAATGCCTCTGATGTTTATAGACTATATCTCAGAAAGCAATTCTTTTACAGAAATGCAGTCTACTAGCCTTTGGAGGTCAACGTTTTTTTTCCACGAAACAAGACAAAAGTGGGTTTATGTCCTGATGCAGATCTTCTGGTTCTATACAACCATGTTACCAAAGAAAAACTGCAGGTAGGTCACCTACATTTTGATTCCCAGCACTGTAATTAATACAGCCCTCCCCACTCACCCTCTGTGGATTTCTTTACTAATGCACAATAGCATTATATTAAATAAAGTCAATATCACAAGACAGGCTGGAAAGATGAAAAAAATGGGTATTTGAGAACACAAGTTCAAATAAATCAAGAGGGTTTTTTGTGTGTTGGTTGGTTTTGTTTGGCATTTGTTCTCTTTTTTCTCATTTCACAAGATATAACCTTTGGATAAGCGAGCAAATAAAGCAGGGATGGCAAAATAATTCTGCAGAAAACATGTTTCAGAAGGTACCTCCTTTCACTGCTGTGCAAGAGTATTTCCTGCACAAACACACACTTCCCTAAGGACAGTTTTCTGGTTTTCTTTGAAGTTACCCAGTCTCTGCCCGCTATACTGGCACCGGACATACAATTACCCAGAAAACTTACCTAGGGTGACTTCATTCACATGAGCTTTAAGAGGGGGGCGTGAGCACAATACCTCAGTGACTGGAAGTGTAGGGGGGAATTTCCCGCAACTCTTTCCTTCCTTCCTTCAGACAAAATTCTCTTGTGTACTGAAATATCCCACTTGCCAAAGCGAAGGCAGCTATTCCTGTGTTAGTTTTAGAGTAATTAAGCTGTCCTTCCTGTCCTCTGCTTAGCAGATGGCATACTGGTACTCCACACAGAGCTGAGCATCTGCAGTCCTGTCCCTGAATAAACTACTTACTGAATAGAAATGGAAAAAGAAATAATTCCTAGAAAACAGAGCCACATCGCAGCTTAGTTTAAGCCACGCACCTAACAAACTTTCAAGTCATTTGGCAATCCTTCCTGTTTCTGAAAAATGCCTGTTTTCTACCACCTTAAAGATGACCTTAGCTTAAAGCAATTACATAATACAAAGGGAATTTAAAGTGTCTAGTTGCTCATTTTTATTACAGCTATCTGTTCCTTTTTATATAACACTTTGGGGACTAGGATAGACTGTTCATGCCTATTTAAGCATATTTTAGAGTTCTGAGTATACTTTTCTCATCGTAAGAGACTAAGGGGTGAAAAAAGAACAGATTTTACCATTCAGCCAATAATCATTCCAAGAAAAGATAGTCAAGCCAATAAAATATCAATTGTTCTACTCCAAAATATATGAAAGTCAGTAAAGTCACAAGAATTTAGGGATCTAGACTAAAGAGCTGTCTGTGGTGAAAGGTCAAGTCTGTAAGCCTCCTGGATTCTGTTGTATGCTCTGTCCCTCCCCGCCAAGCACACACGGAGAAGAGAGCGGGCAGAAGCTCCCACTGAGGATGAAACCCCGACAGCAGTAAGGAGGGCCCAGGTTTTAAAGTCCATTCCTAACTTCAAAATCTGCTCATTGGAGCAGTCAGACAAGAGTGAGCTGGAAGAACACTCAGTCCCACAAAAGAGATAAGGTGGCAAAAGCCCTTTTTCCCAAGCATGCCTGTCGATTACCATATGTATTTATATGCTGGTAAGCTCTGATGCAACCCTGGTTAGGCACCATTCAGGTCTGACAGTCTTTGCAAGGACATTCAAGTTCTTACCACATAAAAGTACTTAAATAGTATTGAACTCAAACTGCTTACCTTCTGCTTTCATGTAATGCACGGAGTACGCAATCACTTTGTCGGAATTATACAGCGGTCTTTCCCAGGCTAGCAGGATCGCGGAGCTCGACATCGTTTCAGCGTGGACATTGTAAGGTGCACTGGGTCTGTCTTCTGACATAACTACAGTAAGCCTGGCCCTGGAGAGAATGGATCCCTGGCTATTCTCAGCCATGCACTGATAAATGGCATCGTCTTCAGGAATGATCTGGTTAATCACCAATTTACTGAATCCAAAAGGAAGAAAAAAGAGGAAAAAAAGCTCACATCTTGGAAGAACTTGGCTCTACAGAATGCAAAAAGTTATGTTTGCCCTTGCTTCATGAGTTTGGTGTAACTGACTTATGCCCCACAAACTCTTCTATGAGAAATGGATGTGCAGCTGTGAAATTTAGCAACTCAAAGTGTTCCTCAAAATCTGCCACGTTTACATTCATGTCTGCGAAGCCAGGCACAGTGAAAACAAGCCCGTAAATCTATTCCCTGCCTGCAAAGAACAGAACCGTGGGGCTGCCGTTTCTTAACCAACTGTTTAATATGAGCTGCTCACTCTACACAAGTAGTGAAACAGAGCCTCAAACAACCAGCAAGATTCTGGTCTCTGCTACACTAGAGCAACTCTGTGGTGAAAACTCTTTCAGTTCCCCCCCCCCCCTGCTGAGGATTTTAGGTATTGACTAACCTGCATTCCTTCTGCCAAGAAAATGCCCACATAATGTTCAATTTCATGTTTACTTGAGTTCTAATTTGCTTGGCTATATTGAGTTACTGGAATTTCATCCTTTGGTAGCACATCACTAGCACAGCTCTCATACAGCAACTGTAATCTTACCTGTTGTACATTTTTATTCTACCATTAGAGTGTATTCTCCTCCCATTTTTTAACCATGAAATTTTGGGAGCAGGATTTCCTTCTGCCTGACAAGCAAACCGAGCAGTACCAGCTCTAGGTCTTGTTAAACTCTCCGGCCATTCCACAAATGAAGGTGGAGCTACAAAGTAACGAGGGAAATAAAAAAATCAAGCCCCCACAAAAGCAAGGACAGTCAGAATAATAATGAATTTTCCACACACAAACCTCTCTCCTCAGGCCACTCAAACACACACATACCCATGCAGAAGGCACATTCCATGTAAACAAGGCACATTTGTTTAAAAACACAGATCATCTGCACAGATAGCAACATTTCTACGCATTAGTGTTCGTGCATTTGTGCATCAAACAAATCAAACTCCAGCCTCTAACATACTGCTCACAAAGCATACATATACATTACATCCCTCTACTTTGTTATGGGACTCTTCTCTGTGTTGGAAGCCTGTCTTCCCAGAGCAAACATTGCACCTGGGTATCATCAGGTGCAAATGAACTGATAGTCTAACTCCAACACTGAGTATCTGACACTTCTCATCTAAGTCAACAGACAGAAGGAGGCAGCCACAGTTCTGTGAACTGTTTTATCTCTGCACTCTCCCTGTAGCCCTTGGTGCACTATGTCTGAGATAAAAATTGAGCCCAGTACAGAGCACAGCTGAAAACAGGCACAAGACATGAACACACACTGTGGGAGTCAGAGCAGGCTCACCCAGCACAGTCAGAGTTGCCATCGCGACCGTGAAGTTTCGTGTGCCTGGGATTGTGGCTCGGCAGACGTAGACGCCCGCGTGCTGCACCTTCACGTCCGAGATCATGAGGTTCCCATTTCCAAGGACGCGGGTATTGAAGACGTCAATGGACTTATGGTCTGTTTGAGAGAGTGGGAGAAGGGTGGTTAAAGGCTGCTCAGTGTACCTACATAACTTACCTAAACAGGGTCCCCTAGGCACTAATGGCACAGATTAGAGTTTAAAAGTCAAAAGATGCAAAGGAAAAATCACAGATGAACTTCCAGAGTTTTCCATTTTCCATTTGCTTTGCTCTTCACTCTAGTTACCTGGCCATTCAGAGGGCTGGGTCTCACCACCTGGTAAGTGGTTTATCTGAAATTCACCATCACAGCTAAAAAACTAATGCCATTTTCCCAGTCAGCCTCCCCAGCTGCCTTGCATTATGATTCAGCTCATCACCACCAACACTCACAGCACCCTTACAAGCAGGGACCATCCATCTCCTCCTGAATTATGCTGGGGATAAAATGAGTATATTTGATGACTGTGTATTTTCTTCTACTTTCTACTTCACAGAGCAAACGCTCTGTGACTGTTACGTAACTTTTCTCTCACTTGTTTGTCTATTAGAGCCACTGAATCAACCAGGAAAAATATGTTTATTTCTTTCACTTTTAGAAATAAAAACATAGGAAAACTTTTCATGATTTGCTTCTACAGGTACTGTCCTGACTTTCAGATTTAGATATGGGTCAGAATAAAAACAGACGTAGTTTTCATAGAAAAATGTGATGCATTGATGAATATTATTGTTCTTATCGCATCGCCTCTCTTCTCCCCTTCCAGGCAGACTACTCGGGGTCTGACTGTACCTATCCATAGTCCAAATGGCCCGTTAACTCAGGGTCCAAATCACATTCACAGAGTGCTTCTAAGAAGAAGAGAGGGAGAAACATTTACAGGACTGTTCCATAGGATGCAACCACTCCAACCTGCCCTAACTCAGCACTGATTCAGCACAGACCCCTGAAGGTCACCCCCCTAGCCAGCACTTTGCCCACACTGTGCTGGAGGCAGTGTGGGACTGACAGCATTAGTGGGGAGTCCAACGCCTCAGAAAACCTCCAGGCTTTTTAACAGCAGTATGGAAGTACACAACTGAAAGTGTTTCACTTACCCTACCCTAATCTACCCATCGTTGCGGACTACAAGAAGCCTCAGAACGGTAACCTAATTGCTGAAATCCTTCCTTTCCAGATTCGCTTCCTCTCCAAGGCTGAAGGTCATATGCTGTAATTTTAAGACCTACCTAACCGGCTCCATGAGATGATTGGCTTTGGATTCCCTGTGGCTACACACTCCAGTATGACAGTTTGATGAAGAGATGCCGTAATGTTTTGAGGACCAGCTATTATAGACGGCTTGTGAAAATGCTTCAAGTCTGAGGCTTTGGAGGTAAAAAAAAAAAAATCAAACAAGTGAGAACAATTTAAAAAAGCTCAATTAAATATTAATTAAAACATTACTTTTTTTTAAAGGATGCTTAGAATTAAATTTACACCAAAGCCTTATTTCAGTAACTATGGAAACTTACAGAGAACAATATTTTAGCTGCAAGATACAAGCAAGCAAAATTATCATTTGGGCAAGTGGTTCAGAAGAGAGTACAGCTCTTCAACACATATAAGTGGTTTTGCTACAGCGTAAAAAAGCAACATAATGCCACTGAAAAAATCTCACGTGGCAAGTACCTGGAATAACACTCAGCACTGCTTCAGTGCTTTTACGTCTACTGGCTATTGTTGTGGCCACACATCGATAATTGCCAGCATCCTTCTGCTCAACACCATAGATCTGAAGAACTCCTGTAGGCAGAGCAGTTATCCTGTCACAGGAACAAAAAAAAAAGAAATGTAGATGAACGTTCAGGCAGTGAATGCCACCGTGGAATAAACTACTTGATTTACAAACAGGCATTGCTACACTGACCCGAGAGCATCAGGCTGGAGACTCAAAAACATTCTCTACACATGACTCACCTCCCCGCATTTCTGAACTACAGGCGAGATTCCCCCCAGCACCAGGATGAGAGCAAAGGAATTCACTTTCGACAAGCAGATCTTCCTCACCCTCAGAAGGAACCATCCCAACCTTCTTTAGTCAGTTGCTACATTCATACTATCCAGGCTGGCTGATTTTTGGCAGCGGTTTCTGATATACTGGTGTAACTGGTATACAGCTCCCAGAAACCCACCTCTGCTTTCAGTTTTAATGTCTGTCTTTTCACCTTTCTTTGCATGCTAGGTATCTTAGACAGGTTCAACAGCAGTTACATGTTGAGAGGGATGGGAGCAGGTTCAACAAATAAATTCTGGACAGGAAAAGAATGTAGCAAGGAACAGGCTGCACCTTACAAGTTAATCAACTCGGGAAAACTCTCCCTGCGCAGAATTTCCCTAGGATGAAGTGTTCTAACTCAATTTTCTGTACATATAATTCTTTATGGGCCCTCTAAAGAAAAACAGGTTCAGCATCAATTCTTCTGTGCAAGCAATCCCCTAGTTCAGACCACTCCTACGGCCGCAGACCACCTATTCTGTGTCCCACAGCAACTCCTGTTCCTGAGGATGACTCGCATACGAAGTTCACCAACAACGACTCACAGGTCAGTGCTTACTGTGTAGACAAGAGCAGCTGATTCTGGTCTGCACTCCTAACACCTATTTAAAATTAACAAATTAACTATTAATAGCTCTTTAATAGTTGACATACTATACACATGGAACCTTTTTTTATGTAATGGCACTGCAAGTATTGATCGTTGCTTCTTGTAGCAGGCTCAAAATTATCATAGAAAATAAATGACATTCTGAAATGTGTAACTCTACATACCTGTCCATGATTAGAGGTAAGGTTGTTCGATTCACTTCCCATGTCACAGTGGCAGGAGGGTTTGCTGTTATTTTACAGGCAAAACGAGCTACACCACCTTCTTGGACCTCAGCTGAAAGCGGCTGGACCTCAAATGCAGAAATGGCTAAAAATAAGAGAACGGTGTATTTAAAAATAAAGGACTAAAGCAAGGAAAAATTCCTGGCTAAACCAAACTCCAGGTCACAGCTCGACCTGCAGAAATACCCAGAGATGCTTCAAACAGTCCTCTTCTCTATGTGCAAGGGCAGATGGGACTAGCTACCTCGTCAGCCTTCCTCAAGAGCATGATTCCATTGGCTGGAGGTTTACTTAAAATAACTTTGCTTTAACCCAACTCAGGAACAAAATGCTTCCATGAACATGACAATCCCAAACAGAATTAAGTATACAAGACCGGCATGCAGCTGGAAAGCCTATCAATAATTCAACTAATGAAGTTCATTACAATTCAACTAGTTTGGGACTGGCCCCACTACACTTCCAGAAAAAAAAAAAAAAAAATCTGACTGCAACAGAAAATTTCCAAAACATTCAGTTCCTGACAGTCGTATTTTAGTCCTTTAATAATACTCACTTCAGTAAGCGCCTCTGCAGAGTTGTACAAGTTCATGTTTGATAAGAAAAAGAAATCAAAACCAAAGAAGCTCTCAAAATAAGTTTAATAATGTAAGAACACTTCCAGCCCAGCAGTCTGAGGGTCACCAAGCGCATGCCTGATGCACAGAGCGCCAATATAATCTTGTGCATTTACAACTTCAGGAGCTCACAAAATTGAGTCAACCGAAGTGGCAGGTCAATAAATACCTTCCAGCTAACAGGCACCTAAGAAATTAAGCAGCAGTTGGATTTCTTCGCTCAGAAAATAAATGCCAAAGGGAAAGGAATACAAAATTCTCTAATTAATTGCTAATTTACTGCTACTTACAACATAATTAACAGAAAGAACAACTCTTCCTTTTGGATAACTCGCAACACAAATAATTGCACACACATTTCCACCCCTTGTAACTGCAGAGGGAACAAGCTTTGCATGAACTTAACTGTACTCATTTACTTTAAAAAAAAAAAATAAATCAGATTGCAAATGCATTTCTACTCTTGTATAAGTTATAGAGAAACACGATTTCAATACATAAACCAGTATTAATAAGGTATCCATCTCTTAACATTCAAGTTTTATACTGAAAGAATTCCTCTATTTTACTTATTAAGGGAAATGTTTTTTCCCCCTCTTTAACATGTTCTCAATAACGTGTCCGCACAGAGGACACACACACAGTACTGATGCTCACCAAGCGTTCCAATGAACGCTCCTCCACCCCGTCACTTTAATTCTACTGCACAGCACCACTGAGTAACACTGGAGTGGGAAGGGAACATGACAGCACCTGGCTGCTCTCCCCTCCACACACAAATTACCTCCTAGCACGGGCCTAACTCCATAAAGAGTCCCATTGCTAGTACACCTATTCCCTTCCTAGGTCAGAATAAATGCTTTTTTGGCACTGCATTCCTGTAGCGGCGGCAGCACTGCAGGAACGAGCGTTCCTAATCACACCAGCAGCGTGAAAGCATTGCAGCTTTGTGAACAGACCAAGAGTTCTCTTAGCAAAGCAACCAAACCTCCTCGTCCAGCACGATCACCTGAAAGCACCTGCAGACTCACGATGCAGGCACCGCAGCCGTTGGGAACTAAGCCTGGCACCTCAAACAGGATTCGGGCTCCCGGGCGCGAGCAGAGATGCTCCCAGTAGGGACTTTTACAACCAGGCAGGCGCTTTGGGCAGCAGGTCCCCCCGTCCCAGCACCCTCTGCAGCCTTCTCCCCTGCCCACCTTCACCGCAACGAGCCTCTTCCACCAGCAGAATTTAACCCTATGTTCCACTTCTTGTTCTTCCTTTCACTTTTTAACAGTACCAGGTTCAAGAACAAACAAACAAAAAAAACCCCACAACTTGTATAAAGATGTTACAACATCAGTCTTAAAGCCTCCTGGGGGGAGATGCGAAAACAGTTCCCAAACAGATTTTCTTTTGATTGCTAAGAAACCATCAGAAGAAAAAAAGACTTAATAGTTCTTTGTCTACCTACAGAAGTTCAGCTTCACAGAACAGAAAGACTCGGTGTAAATTGAATAACCTGCACATACACCAGCTTGTTCTCATAACTCTGAACTTTCTGGATTTGTTTTGAGGTAGTTCAACTCCACTGAGGTTTTTCACCCCAGAACAGGGGGGATAAAAAAAATAAAGCATCCAGGCTTGTCTTACTTCCTCTCCTCCCTCCTTCCCCTTTCTAATTCCTCCCTACACAGACAACGTATGTTCACCTGAGTCGGAGTATTGCCCTAGTGCTGTTCTTCACAGATTTTTCTAACAGAATTTTTTTTTTTTTACTGGCTTCATTTATTTATATTTATTAATTCATTTATTCACTGGAAATATGATGTAGCAAACTGGGCAAATCTGCTTAGCTTTCAAAATAAAATCTCTAGGAATGTAATAAAGGCACAGATAATAAGAACAACACAAATCAAGGTAACATGAGTTTCAGAGCCATCGCCTGCACCACACAGCCAGTGGCGTAAGAAAGGACCATTTTAACAAGGCAGAAAGGTAACGACACAATCTTATCAAAGCAAAGATAAGCTTTTAAAAGTTTAATCTCCATAGGAACTATAAAATCACAGCGTCTTCTTATGCTGGCACGATCATTTAAAGGGACACAGTGAGTCAACAGAAACACAATATTTGGTTTTAATTTATGTATGTAAAAAGAACTGTTTCCTTACATCCAGTATGTTACAGCTGAAGATTAAAGACAAAAATGAGACTCTCAAGAACTACAAAAGAGATTGAGGAAAATTAGTATTTCACAAAACACAAAATGTCATCACCATCATAGCAAGCTAGAACAAATTCAGCTATACTATTTAGAAAATCCAATGCAAGTTGTTAACTGAAGCTGGTATTTAAAGAACGTTTTTCCACCTGAGCAGGAACAAAACATTTCCTCAGAAAACTAATCTCTAAAGATAGCAAGTCAGAGCTGCAGAGAACTGCGTAAAATCTTCAGAAAAAACTCATTAAAAACTCACTAAATATGGTTTTAGAAACAAAAAAATCCCCACTTATCTCCCACCTAAATTTATACATTATCAGTTTAGCTCAATACTTGCTCCTTCTGTGTCTTGTTTCTTTAGGCAAATCTCTGGTTTCTTCTTAATTCTGACTTTATTTGTTCCAGTAAAATCTGTTTTTACAAGTCTATTGCTGTCTCGTGAAACCTGACCTCTTTGTAACAGGCTTGTTTTCATGGCAAGCACTGATACCAACTCAGAACCCCAAGAACAAGTCATTAAAGCAGTGCCATTAAGAGGCCAGAGCTCTATAAAATGGATAAGAAACAAAGTCTCAGGAGACATATGCTGTTCCCGAAAACAACCCTGCAAAACGCAATAAACATAAGTGCCTTTTTATTTGAGTTTTACCCCTCTTCTCCAGCCTATTTAATCATTTTGTTCCCAGATTTATAGCCAAAAGAAAACAATTAATATTACTCCGAGAAGCCGATGCTCCCGCTCTTTTCAGCTTGCAAGATACCCAATGGTGCTTACAGAAGAAAAAACACAATACGTTTAAAATTGTATTTACTTTTATAAATTCCTGCAATTTATGTGATGGGAACACGTGTTTTATAGTTACTTTTAAGTATGAATATCTTTGGTGGCATAAACCACACAGTTCCGTCCAATAGTTCTCTCTGCAGAGAGAGACCAGTGTTCAGTTACGGTACGAGTTCCCTCACTCACCACTGAGGCAACATCCACAGGCTCAACACCCAAACGCCTACCTGCTGTCTGTCACACACTGACTGAACCCTAGAGAAACCCTGCCCGTGTCTCCTGCACCACACACAGACCGGATACTGTCCTGCATGCAAGCAAAACAATCGTGTGTACCTACACAGGCTTCCATAGATTTAACTATTAAGGTATGAAAAAGTACAACTGCAGCAGCTCATCCCTCAACCTCTTTTGTTTGTTTGTTCAAATACAGCAGCAGTCCTTCAGCCACTTTAAAAAAAAAGAGAAACCAACAAAAAAGAAACACAACACGCACCTGCTTCATTCACTCCTGAAATTAAGTCATGAAACTCATTCAAACACAAGTCCAGGTGACTTGTTTCCTACATGTTGCACCTTCTGCTCACATGTTTGCATCATTAAATGATTTTCTGAATGAGCTTTCTTAAGAGGCAAAAGAAATTCCAACAACATACACGTTTATTATTGTTAAAGCTTGCTGGTTTCGTCACAGCTGACACTAGCCCAAGACTGGGCTGTAACTGTGTAATGAAGAAACTGGAAGAATGGAAAATAAACCCCCTGAACTGAAACTACTCCCTGAACTGACACAGTAGCAGAATTGGGTTTCAGCTACCTAGAATGCAGCAGCAAATATTGAGAAACTCTCCAGCACATGATACCGACCACTTGAGTGTTTCTCAAGAGATAATGGCCACTCAGAGAGATGAACTGCTCGGGTGGAAAGAACAGAAGTGCATGATGCCATCTGTAGAACTTACCTGTTAATGCTATTGAGAACGACACAATAGCCCTAACCCTTCATATGAAACCAAGAATCTTTTTCTTTTTTTTTTTTTTTTTCCTTAGGTAAAGAGGCTTGAGAAAAAAATAAACTTGTATGCTAAAGAAAAGCTAATGGATTTTTCCAAAGAAGCAGATTTCAGGGCAGAACGTGACAAATTTAATATTGAATTTTCCCTTACTGATCTAGGTTTTGTGACGTGCTCTCTCTCTGAAACAGTGTTTAAAAATGCAACAAATATACATGTGTATTAGATTTTAGTACCAAAGACAACTGGCACATATCTTCCTGGAGTTTAGTGCGATTCCTTAGTCCTTGCAGGCTTGAGGCTTAAAACAGATTATGAACAGAGTTCTGCCATGCCTTTTGGCTATGTGGACATATATTTTGAAATGATTTGCTACTCAGGTGGCACAGACTGGTCTGGATCTGGATTGGGAATAACCTTCACACGAGTACCAACAGATCCAGACACGCAGCAAGGCTACAACATACACCTCCCCATTTCTGATGAAGCATTTGGGAGTACACAGGGCTGGAGCTGGTGGGTCTTTGCTGAGTTTCCCAGGAGATGCTACTAAAAATTAAATAAACTATTTCAGAGCTCAAGTTCTGCTTAGTACATACAGTTCAGAGGTGAATGTCATAAAAATAGGGCAATATGCATGAAGTTTTTCATAACCACAAGTGAAAAGGGATTTCCCTGAAGGGGCGATCTCTGTGTGATACCACAAGCACAGTGATTTCTTACATTCACCCTTTAAAATTAATCAAGTGTTGTTTGACCTAGAATTATTATTTTTAAAATGCAAGGCATAAAAATGAGAGATTTGGGGGAGAAAAAAGAACCTGACCTATAAGGAAAGCTTAAAAGAGCTGGGATGTGATTAGCCCTGGGAAAGGAAACTGAAGAGAAGTGACAGTCTGACAAACGGACAAAGGAGATGCTGGGAGGACAGGAGCCATGGCTTGTTTCATCAGTAAGAGCAGTAAAAGCAGGAAGAGGCTTTAGCTCGACAGGTGAAGTTCAGGTGAGGTTGCTCAAGGGCAATGTGTTGGCACGGGGAGGTGATATAACTGCCAGCAAAAGGGGTGCCCGGGCTGTTACCTACCCTGCTCCGGCCACGTGCCTCACACCAAACGCTGCAGTAAAGATCCTTTTCACAAAGGAAGTTATTTTGTCCTTCAGAAACATCCAGACTCTGTTAGTGTTTTGTTTTGTTTTTTTTCCCCAGGCAAAAAGACAATTCAGAGTAGATTTGTATGAAGAGATTTTTCCGTTTGCCAGTCTCCCTCCACACCCCACACCCCCCCCTTATCTTTCACTCTTTGCTCCTCAGAGCTTTACCAGTGTAGTACATGCTACATCGATGGGGCCTAAAAATCTGTGGAGATAAGATAATGAAGCTAGTACACAAAGAGAGGGTATCTAAGAAAGAGTCGGAGCCCTCCTGGGACCGCTCCTGCCAGGCAGCGCCTCGGACAGCTGATGCGTTCGCGTGGCGTTATCAATATCCCGACACGGCTCCATCCTTCGCCAGGCAAGTCAGCCAGTAAACTGATTCCAGAGAAAAAGGAGACAAGATGATCAACAGGTACAAGAGGCAACCTCTGAAGCCTCAGCAGCTGTCCAAGCGCATTGGAATAGGATAGCCCGACTGATTTTTAAAAACAAAACATCAACCGACTTATTTAAACGAATACATTCAGGGTTTGCAAACAAGCTGAATTGGAGATACGCTTTACAACAACACAAATCCAAACTGTTCAATGCAAAACCCCCGGTCTTAAATTAGTATAGGCTGCAGTCTATAAATGAGTGCTGCTATTTTTTAAAATTTTTGTTAGAAATACAGCCATGCCAAGGGAACAAACACAAAGTGCATGGGGAGATCCAAACCTTTCAAAGTAAAACGTTACTGGCTGTTTGGGTTTTTTTGGTTGCTTGCAGGTTTTTTTATTATTATGAAGCAGGTTATAACCTGTTGTGTTTCAATTTAAAATTAGTATTTAAAAAAAAAACCCAAACCTTAAAGCCAACTTTGTCATACAACATACAATCATCATACCGTAGTTCCATACTAAAGTATGGAATCCCTAAACACACAAGGAAAATCTCTCCAGATAGCTGTAAAGTCTCATAAAATAGGATTTCCAGGATGCAGGCAGATGACAGCTCTTGAGGCATTTAAAACTCCATGGTTTTAGTAAGCTTCTAAGGAAGCATCTTATCCAGCAATTCATGCAGAAGCACATAGTCTGTAAATGTCATCTAAGAGGACGTGTATTTTGCCCTAGGAGTTGGGAACATACTGCTCCTGCTTCACTACGAATGTGGCCACAGGTCTGATTTAAATTTAACTTACATTCTACACAGGAGACAAACATCACCTTTGCATTGTTAAAGGCAATATAATATCCTCCCCGTGAAGTCACCAAAGTACCACGAATCTCCCAACTGATTCTGAACATCTTCAATTACCACTAAATACGAGTATAAAGTAGTAGGTATGCTCATATAAAGTGTGACCATCAGAGAACTCTAAATTCTAGCAGGGACTGCTTTAAGGTTCTTGATCTATCCTGTCATTGCAATTCAGCGTGTCACGATGCAATCAAAAAATCCAGCAACCGTTAGGCTGCCAGACTAAGACCAAATACACGGACCGGTATCATTTCCTTGCAGTCAGCTACCTGAACCTGTTTATTGTCTCTTTCTTCCTACTTCAATTGTGAATTTCTTGGCACAAGGACTGCATTTTTTTCTGCATTTGCTCAATTACAAGCAAATGCTGCCTTCTGCATGTCTAAGACTATATCTCAGTTTACAACAATCTTAAATCCATTAACAAGGAAGCTGAATTTTTCCTTCCCTCAAGTTCCTTTTTTTTTTTTTTGTGAGTATCCTTTTCAAGTTTCTCTTCATTAACGCATGTATTATTCAGCGGGACTACCATATAACTGCCTTTCTTAACATTTCAAACAAGCTTTTCCAGACAATTTCACTTCCAAAGATAACATACATTGTGGAGGATTATTGAACCAGTTCATCACAAGTTAAAATCCATGGGGAGGGGGGGGGTGTGTGTGTGTGTTTGTACACATACAGTATAACTGGGACAGTTAAAGAAACCACAGCCTTTAAGCCATCCCACTCCACCTCACTGATACCTTGGGAATAGCTTTGCTGGAATGGCACCTTGTACCCTCTAATCCAAAATTAAACTAAATCCTTTTAATGTGCAACAAGGAGATTGCTGCTATTAATCCCTGGATTTTAATGAGGTGCTAACACTAAACTGTTAAGACAGGACTTTAAAATCAGCATTCGCTTGAATTGTCTGGAAATGTGGTCATCTCTGTTGAAGGGCATTCATTTTACCTTTCTGTTTTGTTTTCCAGCTTCATATTTTACCTTTGATTTCTGCCTCTCCTTTAGTTTTATCAAGCTGGTTACTAAGAACTCACTCTCGAAGACAGGATACAGACCTAAGATGACGTGACAGAAACACACTGGTTTGCCATTAGCAAGTAAGACATTTAATTTCCCAAGACGAAAAATATTTTTTCTGGAAAACCCAGAGGTTACACATGAAAAATAATTTTTAAAAATATCTAATTCAGATATTACATAACAGAAAAATTTTAAGGAAGAAATTCTTTTCTACACACATAGCCTGGCTTGGATAGCACCTAAGTTAGCGTTTCTACACACAGAACTATTGCAGTACTTTTCAGATGCTTTGTTAGTACCTTTCTCCACAAACATCAGGACATGCAGGTCAACAGCTAGCAGAGAGCCTTTTCACGAGACAAAATGCCCATGTATCTACAGAACCACTGTGCTGGCAGGATAAAAATTCTACTGAAAAACCTAACTGCACATTTCAGCCTAAAACTATACTGCAAGCACCCCAGAAAATCAGGAGGTTTTCTCAGTAACAGTTTTGAAAAATGCCTCTATAATCACTACAAGTGGCAGTGAAACTTCCTTAAAAGAAATGTTTATACCTTGATTTACTGAAATTAAATCTGAGGAAGAAAAACCTTCCCTTTAGCAACTAAGCAAAAGGTTTAAGTTTAAATTCATCAAAACTTTTCCCATGAAAAATTCTAGTTTGAGACAAAAACGTAAATCTGGGTATGGTAAAAAGTCATGTTTCCTTTAGTCTGTGCTGAAAGGAAAAATAGTCACAGAAGTGCAAATAATTCTCCCTCTTTTTAATATACTCTCTCTACATTGTGCAGGAACCCACCAAACAAAAACCCCACAGCCTGCTGCGTATGCTGGGAATGGCAGCAAGCCTATCAGCGTGCAATTTGTGAAACAGGTTACACTGAATTTTCACAGATGTTTCTTGAGTTAAACATATTTCCAGGATAAACCTAATACATCGTTTCTCTTCCTAAAATGAAAACAAAAAGATAAAGACATGTTTCCTGTATGACTTCACCGATATGAAGAAATTCTTAGATTGTGAGAGTATGAACACCATAGCAGCAGTTTTGCAGATGACAGTTCAGAATCGTATTGAAAAGGGAATCCAGTCTCAGGCTATTATTTTAGATCACTGCAATTAAATAATAGCAAGGTTAAATGAAACTGAAGCTGCCGCACTGATTTGACACTATCAATAATTGATATGGGACACCTAGTAATCTGCCTATTCCAAAGATTTTATTTTTTTTAAACCATTTGCCATTCAGAAGCCCCTAGCAGGCATTTTAACATTTTAAAGAAGGTGGATTGGAATTACAGCTTGTACAGAACGCAATCATACTCTACAGTGACCATCATTATTCTGATGCTTTGGAAAACCCTGAAGAGTGGGAAATTACAGAGCTGCATTTTGAGAACCCACTAGCTTAACACTACAACTTGGGTTCCTCTTCCCTTCCCTTTTTGTCCCCTAAGTCAAAGGATAGATTTTATCAAAATGGGGTATTTTGGGAGCTACTGCCATGGTTTATTGCCATCCACACGCTTTATGTTCACAAATCCAGAGAGTTTGAGAGCCAGGTGTTTAAGACTGCTGACACATATTTCTTCATTTTTTCCATGCTGTTGACCTGTAGGGGTCTTATCCTTGATTTCAACAGGCTTTGAGTCAGGGCCTTACCTTAGAGAGATAAAAAGACCCTTTATTGAAAAAATACTGTGCCTCCTCCACTCTCTACATGTGTATTACTCCAGAATTCCGGCATATATTGCTTTGCTGGGATCAGAAGGTGGGAAGAAGGAAAGAAGGAAGACTGGAAGGGAAGGGGAGTTGCTTTGGTTTGTTTTACTCATCTTTAAACTTTTTTTTTTTTTTTTAATATGAGCGCAAAATATGCCAATACTTCAACTGAAAACACAAACCTAAACAATTTAAAAATTTACAAAGGTCCAAAAATTGCAAACAACCAACAAGATCAGAAACCCCATTTCTACAGTGGGAAAGTCATGTAAGCACATGGAACGAGCCAGGTTTGGCCATGAAATCTGACAAAACTGGGCTGTCACACCATGTGATCCTCACATTTCAGGTCACAGAACAGTACGGGCAGGTTGCAGGCGAGGAGCAAATCCTTCTGAGGCATTAGCCTGCGAGAGCCTCTCAAAATCACATACTCAGTTTTGGAGGGACCAGAAAAATTACAGAAAGTTTTCACTTGTAACCACCAAGGAGACCCCAGATGAGGTAATGAGTGAGGACTTGAGCCATCTGCCCTTCCTGCTGTTCCCAGTTCATTACCTCTGCTCTGGACAAACCTTCCCCAGCACCCTGACTGCTAGGCTGAAGGGTGAGCTCCTCCGCAGAGCTGTCTGGGGTTTGGCCAGTCAGTTACAGCTGGGAAACAGCCTGCTCTGCTAAAACTTACGGTCACCTTATTGCAGAAACATTTCCTTCTAGCCTACCATATACTTACTTCCACCATTAAAACTAAACAAAGAGAGGGACATGCACTAGAGAAAGGAATGGAAAAAGGAAGAAACAACAGTACGCTTTAATTTTTCCTTTCCTCTCTCATATCCTTGCCAACCTGCTGACAGATATTTAAGAACTGTAATTTTTAGACAATGATTTCCAAACTAAGACACAGATCACTAGGAATTACTCTCTAATCTCTGCTAAGAAGGGAAAAAAGGAAATAAATCATTAGCTTCATATATAAAACCCACACTTTTAAAACACAATGCGAAGCAGTTTCTTTGTGCATTAAAATCTTTCCACAGCAATGTCCTTGATTGTTTCCCCCACCCAAAAAAAAAAAAAGGTAGCATATGCCCAGTCACTAGCTACTGCTTTTCTGGTACTGAAGAATGCTATAATCTAAAGGCAATGAAATGGAGAAGCAAAGAGGTCAACAGCCTGAGCACCCTCGAACAAAAGTTCCCTTGGAGATGTCAGCTGCAATCTCATTTGTTTCCTCTAACACTTTCAGGTCCCCCTGATCCTTTCTTTAAAGCTCCTAATTCAGTGGCTGACAAATGATCACCTTAAAAATCTCTGTGCAGGAGTAACCAAGTCGGAGTGCCTCCACGGAAGATCCCTAAACTCTCCACCCTCTGGGTTGGGTCTAGGTTCTGTACAAGTGTTTCTGGTGACGCACAGAAAGACATAGAGCGGCAGCACAGCTTCCACCATCAGCTTCTCAATACCAGTCTGAAGGTTCATATGTAGTATTTTCTCTTCCTGAAAACTTGGAAGTCTAGTAAACTATTCTGGACTAGGTTTTTAGAGAACTGTACTCATTTCTTCTTTCTTTCCTACAGTGTCCTCTTATTCCTTCTTTCTTACAGTATCCTCAGAAAATAGCAAAGTGTATTTTCTTCTCCACATACAGAACAGAAACTACTGTGAGCAAGTTTCCTTGTGCAGCAAGTCAAGCGAAGAGGACTCAAAAGGGTGCATGTTGAAGACAGTTGAAAGGAAAGGAGAAGAAACTTGACAAGATAAGGAAAAACCTTCCCCCTGCAGAAAGAACTGAGAATAGCCTTTTCCTTGTTGTCCTGACTTTCCCAAATTTCTTTTTGTTTCATTAAAAACAAAAAAAACCCAAAACCTTCTTCCCCTCTTGCAAGAGCTCTTTAGAAGTGCAAGGTCTAGAGACTGTGTCTCAAAGACAGAGTATCAACTTTGGCTGCTCCAGAGAAAAAAGAGCAGAGAAAATGAACAAATGAGGCATGTGGTTCTGGAACAGTCTCCCTTTGGTGAGGCAGTTTTGGAGATGTAACCCCTTCCTACACACATGGACATCACTGAAGGAAGAAGCAAACCCCACCACTGCCATTTAACTACTGTCTCAGAAGTTTTAGTGCTGTAAATGTTGGTTTTCTGGGCACAGGACACTTCAAATGGCACACCAGACTCAACTTCTAAACATGTGGCTGAATGGCTAAACTTTCCTTCTGGGGTAAAACTGTGAATTAAAAATTTATTATAACAAGCATCACAATATACTAGAAGTCTCTTTGATTCTGATCCATTTTTTCAAGGATAAAAATCACTTCACCACAAGGATAAAATCACTTCATCTCAGGATATATTGCACTCTATGAAAGATGTTCTTCCCTTTTGCTAAATAGGCCGCATACGTTCACTATAAATTTTGGGAAGTGTTAACCTTAGCCGTGGAAAGAGTTCATAATTACCATGTCTGCTGTATGTTAAGAAAAACCATCAGAACAGTTAAAGAAAATTGGCTCCTCGGAAGTAGATAGCCACCCTTCAAAAAGTCTTAAATGCAGAAACATGCATGCAGGAACAGAAAAGTACAATTTGACAAAGTGACTGTTAGGCTGTACTATTTCTTCCTCACTTCTTCAGACCACTAGAACAGACAGACACCTTGTTATTAATGACATATTAACATAAATGTGACGATAAATGGGATCCCAGGCAGCACCAGTGTGCCCGATGAACTGGGGGATCCTAACTGACATACCGCCAACACGAGTGCCTGATTTTACTGTTCGTTCTCCGGCCCATCAGGTGCTCTTAGAGCCACGCTGAGATGATGATGCAGGAGAACTGTAATGCAGGGGCATGCATCAAAATTCCCAACCTGTGAAAGAAGAAAGTCCAGAACAATACACCCGAGTCTTTCTGTTTTACCTTGGTAAAGCAGAATGATATTGCAACACCAACACTTTCCACCTCTTGCAGCTACGTGTAAGCTATTCACACAACCATACATGTTGCCTTACAACACCTTAATCACTTACATGGCAAAAAATATACCACCACCCCCCTTCCCAATGAAACCAGGCATGTACAGCACCTCAGGAGGTAGCACTAGCACTGTTTTAAAGGAAATAAAAGATTGAGGCTCAGAAATA
The DNA here is from genome assembly GCF_003259725.1 of Athene cunicularia. Taxonomy (NCBI): domain Eukaryota; kingdom Metazoa; phylum Chordata; class Aves; order Strigiformes; family Strigidae; genus Athene; species Athene cunicularia. The sequence goes on from NW_020799112.1 coordinate 21,965,480, forward strand.
TGTGGTTCTATCTATCCAACAGTTTATTGATGGTGTAACTGGCATACCCTACTGAATCACGTAAACAAGCTCGAGAGGTTTGATCTTTTCACTTTTGAAGGCCTCCCAGCTGGGGTTTTCCCTTCTCACTCTATCTGTCATCCAGGCAACAGTGTGTGGCCACAGAAGTGCACAATAAATGCTAATGCACTTATCAAGGAATTCCCCTCTGCTCTTCTGCAGACAAGAAATGTAGGAAATCGTACAGAAAAGGCAACAGTAAGGCACATTAACCAGCTTCAAAGCTGTTCTACTTGTGTGGCTGCATGCATTCAGGAGAAAGAACACACCACTTTCTGCCTTGCAAAGACTGCTTTCCTTCAGCAGTTTGCCAAGTGATTGCCTTCTAGTATCTATGCTTAATCCTACAGATGCCTTTCTTTGGAGTTGTTGCCATTCTGTGAAGAATTAGTTCTGCTTAATAGCCCAACTGTTGCATGGGGAACATCCAGCACAGTTTTGTACTTTATGACATCAAGAGAAAGATCAGAACACGAGCAGGATCATGCAACAAAAGACGTATCCTTTCACAATTATCCTGATTTGTCATCCAAAAAAACCCAACCACCCCACGAAGGAAAACAGAAATAGAAAATTAAAGAGCAACTACTATAATTCTAAGGTTCCTCACAGAACAACCCCACAAAGAACAATGAAAATGTAATAATAATCACTCAGTGCAACACAGAAGAGAATTTCAGCACTGTGCAACGAGAGCCTCCAGCACTGTAAGCGCTAAGCTGCCCGATTCTGATCACTGAATTTCACTGCAGATGCCAGCAGAAGGGTGAGACCTCTATTTAGCAGTCACGTACCTTTAAAAATAAATAAATGCTATTCCTGGCTAAAATAAAACAAGACCCTGAGCAGAATGCAATACCCGCTCCCAGCTCATCAATCAGAGCAAGCACTGCAGAGCACATCCCCGGACGGGAGCAGGGCCCCCCGCATTCCTCTGCCGCACCTCCGCCTTCCCTCACATCTGGGGGCAGGCAGAGGAAGAGCTTTCATTTCATACAGGGGCAAACCGACACCATCCCCATCTGAGCGAGCGTAAGCTGATACGGCGCTGCTCTGAGGCTTCAGACTGCCAGGAGTGCTACCCCCGAGAGATACGAGCACTCTCCATTTTTCGCTTACAGTGGTTCAGAACCAGCATCCTGGGATGAAAGACACAATTTCACTGCAAAGCGCCGAGGAGAGGCGCTGGGAATTCAAGCCCTTCATCCCCCTCTCCAGATGTCAACATTTCGGCATTCCCAGGGGGAAAGGAAAGAAGAGATGCCTCCACTCTCAAGGGCCAAACGCCTGCAGCTCATTTCCCTGTCACCAAACGCCCCCCGCTCCTGCAGGACCCACCCCAGAGATTCGCCGCAGTAAGAGTCTTTCCACAGAGGGTACTAACTAACAGGAAAGTTCTGAATGCCTTAAAGTTTGAGAGCAGCAGGGAGAAAACCCGAAACAAACATCACCCAAAGAAACAAGTAACAAAAGGCACTGTCAGTACTGCTTATTTATTGCAGTTACTTAAATCCTCTAACCTAGATGTTTATCTGAACACTTCTGGGGGTAGGGAAGGGGGAAGAGTTAACAACTCTTGCAATTTTCACATAACAGAAATCAGAAGTATGGCTTCCAGATAAAAATCACATTGCCTTCGATGTCACAGAAATCCCTGTATATTTTCCCCAAGTATATTTCTCTCACTCCCTTATGTGTCTGGAAAATATCCCACAAATTCGTCCTGAATGCACCATAAAAGCTCTCCTATCAAAGGCAAACAGAAGAAACCAAAGAATGTTGTCTTCGGAGGAAGTCTCCCTGCTATGGCTGTTGACTGCCTAGGTGCGAGGCCATAGTCAGATTTCCAGTTTGCCCAGTCATAGTGCAAGCAAATAACCATGTTCTTCTAAGGAGGAAATACCCCTTATATTCTCTAATCCACAATGACAGTCCATATTCCTTTTCCATGATTTTTGATCTCCAGCTCAAGGCCATGAATCAAAGCCACCCAGGAAGGCGCCCCAAGAGGTTTTATCCGGAGCACAGAGAAGCCGGCACCCCCAGCTCAGACACCAGGCTCCAGCTTGGAAGAAGCAAGCTCTGAGAAAGGGGCCTCATCCCCAGGAAACGCGACTGCAGCCATGAAAGGAACACCACCAGGCTCCCATGAAAGGAGGACGCCTAATTCAACAGGTGGGGTACTGACCCCAGATGTGACACATACGTAGAGGTGTACAACCGAAGAGTTAAGCGAGGTTAGATTATCTCAGACTTCCTTCCTCTCCTGTGCTCTTAAAGATAGTTAAGCCACTCATTTATCTCAACAAAGACAAAACGCTCCCTTTCCCCTCAAAAAAGAGGGAGAGAAAAGAATACAACAGACCAAGCCTCACCGTATTTTCTTCTAAATTACGCACTTATACTTCCATCTGCAAAAGTGTAAGACCTTGGCCTGAAGCCAATCAGAAATCCCTCATAATGCGTTCAATAAGCCAAATCAAAACAACACATCGCTTATGAGAGTGGGGTAAAGGAACGGGAGGGTCATATTTCATCTGCTGCAGCTCATCATGTTCAGTCAAACGGAGGCAGGAGGTTAACTGGCAGGATCTGCTCTTTAATGCCTGTTATTTCCAGTGGAAGGAGGCAAGCAACAACGTTCTTTCCTCAGTACTTCAGGAAGAAAATCAGAAAAAAAATCCTAATGCTAAGGGAACACAGCCCAACTCAAAGGAAAGGTGGACAGAAGAGCCCGGCAACACGATGAAAAGGAAGCACACCTCTCTAGTGCAATTCAAAGTTGGGTTTTGGACACGTTAGTTATAACATTGAAAACATGATTCAGGTTTCATAAAGTATGGAAACAACTTCCTCTTGGTTTTGAAAAAAAGGGATTTTAAACTAGGGGACAAATGGACAGATAGCACTCAAGCATTTGGAAAATGCTGGGTTTATACAACAAACTTCTGTTCATCGGGTGAAAACAGGGACTGGGTAGATAGGTTCTACCCCCAGCTTTGGAGCTGCCTGTGTTGTCTGTAGGAAATAAATTTATTACTTTGTTCCTGTAGAATTTATTTTATCTTCTCAGTTTTCTCCACATCTAAACCAGAGCTAACATACGAATATTTTACTTTAGGTAAAATTGCTTAACACCATTAAATGAGAGGCAGCAGGAGCAGTAATGTTCATACACCATACACATTAAAACTAAGAGTGAGATTAACAGAGAATAATATTCTTAACCCTCCATCATATCAACTAATCACAAAAATCTATGGATTTGTTGACAAAAAATGGTGGGGTGGATGAATCCTAGACCGGGGGGGGGGGAACAACAAAAAACCAACAAACGAGCCCTACTGCACTGATGGAATTATCTGTCCCTCTTCATGAGCACCACACTGCGCTGATAAACTAAATCTTTCTTTGATTGAAGGCCGAATTAAAACGGAGCAATGCAGGAACTCTTCTGACCCAAAAGTAATCCACTCAATCATATAATGCATCCCCTTCCTTTTAGTAAAATGAATAGCCCTCCATAGAACCTTTTTCTTCCCTGACAAGTCCTTGACAGAAGAATGTGAATCTGGACAGTTAAATGAATCAATCACCAGCTGCTAGTCTAGGGCCAAGATGGTGAGCCAAGGGGCCTGCCAGAGTTCACTGACCACTGGTCAAAGCAGGACAAAGGCTCTGCCTCTATGAATAGCCTGCTTCTGGGATCCAAAGGTCACTTAGCTGCCTTGGAAACCGTCCCCTTTGGTTATTTAAAGTTCTCAGGCTTTTCTGCCGCAGATATTATTGTTTCAGGTGGTCACCATCTTTCCTCCTCACAAGTTCGTGAAAGGCCAGGCAACCATTATTTAGGTAAACGCAGAACAATGGCAAACATGGCAGCAACTAAATAGTGAGGAAAGGAACAATTAAAGTAAGTACAAACAACACTTTACATTTCCTCATAATTCCATCTTCTGAACATGCCTGTGAAAAACATCCTCAGAGAAAGAAGGTCCCAGCACCCAAAGGGCCAAATCCCCAAGAGGATGCAGGTGCATACCTTGCACTGAAGGCACGAGGTCTCGAATACTTCACTGCCTTTGAGATTCTCTACATAAATGCGTCAGGAAAAAAGAACAAAAAAAGAGTTATCAGGGCTTTTCTCTAGCCATGCCTACTGGGCCGTATCTCCAGAAAGCTGCTCTATGGTTCATGGTAAGACCTGTAGCCTAACAAGTAGGTGGCACTCCGGGCTACGTGCTGGAGTAACCACTTGAGAGAAGAGACAGAGCAGATGAAGGAAGAAGTGCAACCCACAGGAGCTAACACAGGTGCTAGCCTGCAGTCCTCCTTGGTACCTACCCAGTACCACGTACCACAAAAAAGCTCTTCTCCCATACACCAGCAATAAACCAGATTTCCTCTCAGTCAGGTCACAAAGAGAGTAAAGGTTGCGCTGACAAACACCAGAGAGCATACAGGTAAGCACTCACCTAAGCCCTGTCCACACAAAAGCTTAAACTGTAGTCAAAAGTATAAATGACATGTGGGGTTTGTTAGTACTGTGCTAAAACGCTTTCCTAAATAAGATTATGCTCCGATAAGTAATACCACCAACAGGTTTATAAATGTTGCTGCAGACCTCTAGAGTATCCTCACTGATCAGTAAACCTTTATATATATAAAAAAATATGAGGATTATTAAGGTAAAGCTAGTGTTAAATACATGCTTACACACCAGCCCGTGTTCTGGTTGAATCAAAAAGTTCTGATAAACTTAGTAAACTTGTCCCAGAAGTTGCCACAGTGCCCCTGTTACAACCTGACACCTTGCCTATGTAAAACTCTGATAATACCTTCAAGCATTTTGGGTTTTTTGCTGCATTACATACGTCATTAGATAAATGAAGCTAACCCTTAAACTCTCCCATTAACACAGCACTGTACATCCACGCACACAATATGAAAATTTCCAAACCCAAATGCTCAGAAGTTCAGAAACTGAAGAAATGAAGCTGCTTATGTAACTGATTTGCCCTGTTTATATACATGCTTTCGGAAACAAACCCAACTGCACAATCACACTTCCCCACTATTCACAGCACCAAGTGAATGGCGCTCACATAATGAGCATCTATTCAATATTTTGTTTTCTCTTCTCTGTTCAGTGTGTGGCCTCATTCCTTATTTATTACACTCTATTAAGCACTGCCCTGAAGACAGAGTTATTAACTTCCCTATGGTCTTCTCTACAGGGCTCTGCACTACAGCTCTTCACAAATGTTAATGCATCTCTCTTACAACATCTCAAGATGCCTTTCTATTATTATTTTAATTTTACTGTTGGGCATGGACAAACAGTTGGATATTGGCCCAATATATTCACTAAATGTAGGTGTCCGAGGTAAGACACTGATCCTTTACGGGGCTCCACGTGTTGCGACCACAGCTCCCCCAACTTGCCGCAGCTCCAACGGATCGAACCTCAGAACCTCGTATCAAACACCCAGACCATAAGAAACACGTCATCACAGACTTCCCATGGAAAGCAGGGACAAGATGACTTAGGTTACATGTCTGGCTGAAGCACTGAAGCACTTTAAATCCTCCAAAGCTCCCAAATGGGAGATTATTCTTGGTCTTTCTGAAGTTCCCAAGGGAAGTCCAGGACTCCTGGGTCCACATTCCGTGTCCCGAAAGATCAGCTGCTTCAATGGGCACGCTCTCTCGAGTCAGTCTTGGCCAGCCCTCTGTCCTCTCCCAGTCCCAACTCGGACCCATGGCAATCTCCAAACCAAGCCAACCCGAGGCCTCACTCCAAAAGCTTTTCCTTAGTACCAGCCGCTCCCACCGACGCATTTCTCTTACCCTTCCTGACCTCTGGACGCGTGAGACCACTCACACCTCCACCTCACCCACTTCCCCTCCAGGTAATTAAACCACTGTTTTCACTTAATTCAGCTTTCAATGCCAGCTGGTTTCTCCAGGCAGTGTTAGATCACACTTTAGCTGCTCATTAATTGAGAACAGGAAAAAAAGGCAAGTCCACAGCTGCCTAGGACTGCTTAGAGGGAAAGCCCAGCTCAGTGTTCACAAGCAATATGCTCATCACAAACAGCATCTTCTGCAGCTCGAGCTAGTCAAGCTGAGTAAGTCTGTGCTGAACACACGCAAAAAAAAGTTTGAGATTATTCCTCAGAACTTACAGAGCAAATCTGCAAATATATTCATACTTCCAGACACAAAGACCACTTCCCCAACAAATCCCATGCCTCTGTTCCCTAACCAGACATTCCCATGCTATCCTAGTAAAAAAGAGAAATACAGAAAAAGCAGTTTCATCTTAGATTTGTTCTAGGTAACAGGATAAACAGTCTTGCAGAAGGATACTATATTAAAAAAAAAAAAAGTTAAAAGCAAAGAGATGGGATACTGATATGACAATTTTCTATCTAAAAGGTTATAGAATCACAAACTCGGCAATTACAGTGCTGCAATATAAATAATCGGTGAATTTAACAGCAGAGCCCTACCAGCCACCTTAGAATAAGATCATAATTTCCACAAAACAATAGAGCAGAAGAAAAGTCTACCGGTGGTATTTTTTGTGAGAGTCATGATTAAAAGCATCAACAGGCTTCATCTCTACTATGCAAAAATAAATTTTGGCAGCCAATTCTCATTCTTGGGGTGAGTGGCAGGAAGACTTTCTATGTCTTCTTAGAAAATCATGTTGATTCTTTTTCCCACTGATACAATTCTAGGCTCTGCTATTCCTCCAGACACAGTCCTGCCAGGAGGACTATAGCCAGGCCCTGCTAACCGTCCAAACCTGTCCACCTTACCTAGTGCAAACATTTTGATGATTTTAAATTTTAAGTAACACCTGAGTGAAGTTACCTTCCCACTGCTGTTTCCTGAGATGGTCAGAGCTAATCTACCAGTTAGTAGCTGCTGAAAAATGAAGACAAACTTTTCCCATAAAGTCCCAAATCCCCACTGCTCTTGCTTACTTACCTCCAGCCAGCTCTAGCACTTGTCAGACAACACGGAAAGCCAGTTCAAATCATCACAGCTAACCACATTAGTTCGGTAACTATCTAGGGTTTGGGTTGGGTTTTTTTAAGTATTTTTTCTGCTAGGCTATCAGTCAGATGAGCACCACAGACTGCACAAGGCAGTAAATGCATCCTAGTCTACATTTCCAAAATTTCAGAACTAGCATCAGCCATGTTTTTAAAGCATGATTTATTGTTCTTTTTTTGCTAAGCAGTGGATTGATTAAATCTCTTTATATCCCATTGCAGCTTCTTCTTTAGTAGCTTCATGTTGTCAGTGGACTTTCATATCTAGTACACACCAAATATCCCACAGGCTACTACTAATGAAGGGCATTAAAGAACACGTCAACATCAACATTCATCTAAACACAAAGCACAGATTTTGAATGTGCTTCATTCTCTCAGTAGGATTTACTTCTAGTATCACCTCTGGTGCACAAAGCGTAGCATGCCTTTGCCACAGCTTTAAAAGGGAAGAAATAGTGTTTCTAAACAGGAGTGTAATAAAATCCTTCTTGAGAAATTTTATATTCTCAAAATTGACCATTTTCAATAAAATCTCTGATTGTAAAAGAGGCTAACACACTACCACATATCTCGTACTGATACCTATTAGCGGATTAGATATGTCACCTTCTGTGCAGAGAAAGAGTTTCTTGCAGTGATTTTACAACAGATAGCATAGGGGGTTTAGTGCCTAATTTTTTATTATTATTGTTTATTTATCTCAAATAAAGTAATGCAATAATTATGTTGGGGCGGAAAGGGGGGGAATAAAGCACTGTGTGGATTTCAGGGATTCACCATCTGAAAGCTTTTATTCTTCCACAGTGAAGGAAAGTTATGACCTTTGACATGTGGCCATGGTGCCAAAGAAACTGCTCATAAATGTGTGTCAGTAAAGAAGCAGAAATCAATAAATTCATTTAATCCAGTGAACTATTATGTAGTGAGACACAATATATTTTAAAGACCCAACTGCTCTACTCTTTCTCTCAAAAGACAAAAATTATATGTAATGGATTTTTGGATATTCAGTTTTTGGAAGGTTTAACAATCTGAACATTATCTTTGACCCATTAATGAATATTTTTGTCAGTTATGCCACAATTTGTTAGTACGTTCATTCCTGTTTGGAAGATCCCCGATACAGTTGGATTAAGGTAGCACAATAGGAACACTAGCAGGTGGGCAGATCTCCTATTAACAACCTCTACCGTTATTAGGTAGCTATCCACAGGAATCAAACACGGGCAGGTGTTAGAAGTGCATGCTTCTTTCCACACTGGGTGCTCAAGAGCAGAACGAATGAGATACTGTTCATCATTCCAAACACAGCAATTTTAAAAGACCAAATGAAGCATTGCTCTACAACATATATTGTAAAGGCTTTCAACAAAGCCTTTGGTCATCTATCATCTATTTTATGAGAATCAGCAATAAGCAACATCAGGCAATGATGATGACCATTAAAAACAAGTACTAAATGCCGTGTGATGGGAATGTCACAGAGCTCCCATCAGTGCTATCAAGAATTCCATAGTTAATTCTTGGATACTGTATCTAAGCTTATCTCTTCTAGTGTTTAGTATATCCAACAATTCCAAACACTATTTCTAACAATATTTATGTTTTCTAAAGTTCACACTTTTGGCCGGAGGGAATAAAATTTAGTAACTGGAATAAACAACAAATTCTACTAATGAAAAAGAGAAACAAAACAAAAAAATCCCCATACCCAATTATGTCTCCACTTCTTAAATAAATGAAACGCTAATTTTAAGAGCACAGGCCAGGCATCTGAACACAAATTCAAATGTACCTGTTCCATGAGGCACTGTGCACAGAGCACTGTGGATCTGCGTTAGGATCATTTTTACAACAGTTTGGTCGCGTGATGAAATTGAGCTGCCTTCCTGGCACAGACTGCCTGAACTAACAAAAGCAGTATCCACTTTCAACCCCTAGTGAAGATCAGTGGTAAATCTGCTTGCAAACTGTGAGGCACAGGGTTGTTTGCATAAATAAGCATTAAAAGCAAGGGGAAAAAAAAAGTCATATACTCACCTACACTTTTGGGGAGGGGGTAGGGGAAGGAAGTTTCACCCTTGTAATTTGGGACAGGCTATGTACAAAGTTTCTCTCTCCTCAGGCAAAATGACAGAGTCGTGCCACAACTCCCAGAGAATATTTCCAGTTACATCAATGTGCCGGATGTCACAGACAAGTTTAATGAACAAAATGATAAATGTCTGTCAATGGCTTCATAAAGCCAACGAATTCTCGTTAAAAAGAACATACATAATGCACAGCTCCGCCTAAGGCATGTGTTACAGTTATTAGAGGTTTACGAGAGATATTGATGCGGACAGTGAAATGGTAATTTAACAATTTACACTAGTTATTTTTACGATAAGTTACCTAAACAATTATTACATTGAAGACTGTGCAAGCAGGAGTAAGCAAAAAACCTATTTAAAACTCTTCTGCACGTACAAAGACCTTAAGATTAATTTTAAAGTTTCTTTGAAAATATAATGGCTTATTTGATAACTTCCAGTTGTAACAAACTGCAAAACAAAAACCAATACTGTATAACGCTGAAGTGGTTTTATTGTACATTGTAATGGCTATCAAAACAGCTTTTTCTTAATCATAATTATTGTCTGATTTTGAACTGACAGCCAAACCACTTGAGACAAGATATTACACTTCTGTTGAATCATTTTTACCTCGTCTAAATTTGGGGTCAAAACTGACCTCAAAGTATCTTATGACACTTCCCTCCTCTGCCACAGCTGTGAAAATAAGCTCCACTGGAAAGCACCTCCTTCCAGTCAGACAGGAATAAGAAAGCGGGGGTCACCAGCAGCAGTTTCGCAAATCCAAAACAATGATATAGCACCTACGTGACAATTTATAAAGAGAAAAAGGGGAAAAAAAAAACAACAAACCAACCTGACCCCATGCAGCAAAATCAGTCTGCACATGACATGAGAAAGAGTGCCAACACGGGAGAGGACACAAATGAAAAAAACCTGAATATTGGAACAGATCTACAAATAAATTAAAAGCTTTTCTATTTGATACGTTTTCCTCTCCACTTGTGTACCCGAAGTGTCTCGATACAGCTTAAAAAACCTGACCATTGCACTCGGTAAAGAGGCCGATAGAGGACTTTTACAGTTTTAGCAGAAGGCTGACTGTTGCTACTTTGCATGAGAAACAGGCTGCAAAGATTGAGGAGATATAGAGGGGTAAATTATTTTCTCAATCCTACTTCATCTTGGTTTGTCTTTAATCTGAAATGGCTCAAAGAAGAGCCAAAAAAAACCCCCCAAAAAACCCCAAACTCTCTTGACTGGAAGATTGAGGAAGCTCTCTGCTGTAATGCAAGATTTTAAAAGTGAGTCATGTGTATCCCTCAGGGCGCCCAAAGATGAGCTAGTACACATGTGGTAAAATCACAATGATCAATTAAAAAACCAACATTTTTTCCACTTTTATAGTTCTACCAATTTGCCAGTGATACAGCATGAAGATTTTGCACAAGAAATTCTGATCTACTGAAATGAGAAGAATCAGTGAACAGGATTGTTATCGGAAGATGCTAGAAATCAAATCCGAAGATAGAGTTGCTTCTGTTCACAAAAATCCCCTCCAGTTTCCAACATTCATGCATCACTATACACAAGATACACATCACAAGCTGTAAAGGCTTAGTTTAACTGCCCCCTAGCTATGTATTAAAAGAACACCAGATGACATGTTTAATGCTTGTAATAACTTTCACGGACCCCTCACCCCTGCTCAATCAGGTGATTATTTCTTTCAAAACCGTCTCTTGTCTGCAAATCATTTCAAAATGGAACTACTGCACCTCAGAGCTAAAGAGCAGATTTCCATACATATACTTCTAAGACAAGGTAGATAGCTGCTATTATTAAATTCAAAATCATAATTTTAGCAAGTTCTGAGGCTAGAGGACTAGCGCGAAGTAAGTTTTGCTGCTTTGCCATCAATGTACCACTCAATGTAGCCTGGAGCTATGCGTCCCCCCTAAAGCTGTGACTCAGGCAAGCCTACCAGTTTGGGACAGAACTGTACACTTGCCCCGAATGGACAGTTTCTAGGAGCTGGGACTGAGTGCATCGTGTTCGGTGATCCCCACAAGCCTCCATGCCCGTAACTGCAGGAAAATCTACTTAATGAGTTTTCTACCTGTTTTCTAGTTTTATAACAGAAGTTCTTGTCTGTTCTCAATTTTGCCAGAGCTTTGCAATCAGTGCATTTCCAGCTATTTCATATTCCAAAAGTCATTCCTTTCCTCAAAACTTCACCTACATGCAGAAACAACCTCATAAAATAATTTTCAAATAATGTATGAGAATAAGTGTGTATTCTTACTACTTTAGTCAGAAGAGGAATCCAGTTTGTACAGGTATAAACCCCAGAACCATGATTACAGAAGATTAAATAGCTGCACTCCTTGATGACTTTCTCCCTCCCCAGTGTTAACCCTTCCAGAGATGGCAAAGTAGTATCTTGGTACATTGCAACATCTGTCTCAAATTCATCATTAAATTCCGGTAAAGCTTTGGGTATAAAGCTTGTTGTCAGCATTCCCAGGTCTTTTATAACACGTTCATTTTCAGTATTTCATTTGTCACATTGCATTTGACTGATGTGACGTCAGTAAATGAGAATGTATTCACTGAATACTGTCACAATCGCTACAATGAAGTGTTCAGGCTAGAAGCAAACATAACTTCCTCAAGCTTAACGACTGAAAAATAGACAGTTTTCCCATCTACCAAACTCAGAAAATACCCTGACCACAAGGGGAGTTTTAAAAGCTGTTGAGTGTAACGGTGGCACAAAACCCACCGGGTAACCCTGAAATCTTTACCCCATAAAATACAAAGATTGCACGTCCTGTCATTTTTGTGTTATCACAATGAGGATCTAGGTGAACTTCATGAGTCCACAGCAGCCCTATGTGCATCCAGGGGGAACGATACCTAGATCCTCCTCCCCTAAGCTGCAGATGCACTCACGTGTCAGAAATCTCCTACCAGGAGCCCAGAGACGGGCCATTGAGAAACGAGCACTTTGGAACAGGACCTTGAGATGGTAACTGCATTATCCAGAGGCCACTTGGTTTATTTTGGCTTGGTGAGCATTCATGTTCATGAAGTGAAACTTCCACTCACCTAAGGAGATCAGTGTCACTGAAAAAATCCTAACCAGAATTATTGAGTTACGAAACAAAGTAAAAGCGGTAAAGAAAATCTATTACTGCTTATTTACATTTCCCCCTAATGCATTAGGAAGGCCATTTCCCAAAAAAACTTTTACACAGAGAAAAAACAACAGAGAAGAGGAAGTTACAATAATTTCATAAAGGCACAGACAAACCTCCACACTCCAGTGGTTTCACAACCATCTCCTTCCTATGTCTGCTGTTTACCTCCATCTATTAAAAGTAACAATTTCATTCATACAAATAAAAAAATGCTTCTACTACAGATGTACGTTTTGAAAGGCTGCCAGATGGATTTCTAACTCACAACACAGATCATCTAGTGTGATTTTTTTTTTCACCTCTAACTTAATTGTTGAGACAATCGACTTTAAAATGTAGATGCTACTAAAAATACTGCTGCTTAAAAGCTACATAGAGGTTGACCCTAGTAACTAACGTTGACCATACAACCCGCACTTACTCAACAAAATGCAGAGACTTGACATTGTTGATTATTTTTTCACTTAGGTGGTGATTACCAGTTATAAAGACTGGAAGTAATCAATCCCAATTTAACAGCTGGGCCTATTGATGAAACAAAAAAAAAAAAAAGCCGAATGCAAAACTCAGCAAAAGATTATGTCCACAGTTTTGGAGATAAGATGTGGAAAAATATGGAATCCAGAGGAAAACACACAAAAACTAGGCACAAATTTGTGCAACAATGGAAATTACCATATTTCTGTAGGAAAATGCTTAGTAACTTTTAAATTCTTCCTCCAAGATTCTCTTTTGTCATTGTCTTAAATTGTTCTGCACACCATCAATAGCCACAGCTGTTAAATTGTGAAGACGTGACAACAAGTCTCTAGGCAAACAACTGCTCAGAGCGAGATCCTTTTCTTTAGGATAATCAGAGCTGGCTGACAAAAGGGGGCCTTACTGAATGCCCTTTCAACAATTTCTACACCAAGAAATGCAGAGAGGGAGGGAGGGGGAAGAAAGGGAGCAGTGGGGGGGGAGCACCACACTGCAAGAACAGAACAGTATCCTTTCCTGCCATACATCGCTTTGCAAGTAGAGATCTCAGTATTTTACCACATATATCACACGTAGAGCTTGCACCAGGTAAGAACTGAGTGCCTCTAGTCACAGCTTGGAACAACTCTAGCATGGTACCACGTTTTCCTTCAACATTTCTCACGTAGGCGAAGGTTTTATTAGCTACAGAGTACACTGCCAACAGGGCTGAGCGTGCCTTAAAAAAAAAAAAAAAAAAAAAGTTAAAAACTTTATACATTATAAAGTTACGGTGATAAAAACTAGTAAAAACCGTAACAGCTTTGGCCTTGCTACCTAGGAAGAAAAAGCAAGGGGATAAAATGCCTCAATGTGGCATTAGGCTTGACAAATTTGAAACTGAGGTGTTGAGGAAACCCATAAAAAGATCACTGCTCCAGTAATGTGGCAGTGGAAACAAACGCTGTTCATGTGCACTAGGTAAAGTTTTATACATTTCTTGTCCTGGCAACAATATAAAAGCCCATCCCTTAGTCTGTGGAAGAGTACAGTCATTGCTGAAGGACCAGGGAATGCCCTAGTGCCAAAAAACTCCCCCCAGAACCCGCAGCAGTTATGTCTTAAAAGGATGTTGACAATTTCTTCTATAAAAATGTTATAGAAGCTCTGGTAGAAAGATGTCTGGGGGAGTTCTAGAGAAAAATCCTACAAGAAAAAGAGTTAAGAAGGAAAATATTTCCCAATTTTCTTATTTCTTCAGCGTATCTCAGGTAAAGAACAAAAATCTTACTGCTCTTCTTCACTGTTATCAATTGATGTCGCCAACTGAGACATTAAACATCCTCCTCCTGCCCTGAATCCTGGAATTGAAACGCACCAAGGATCAGCCATGTGCACTCTCAGCTTAGAAACGGATTCTCCTCTTGGGACATTCCAACCAACTCCTCTAAGCAATAGCAATAAGGCAGCACTTGTAAAAGCCTAAAAGAAGAGCTTCCTCAAAGTGTCTGTAACCACGCCAGTTCTACAGCATTAAGGCTTTGCTCTCTTTCCATACAAGACCATTGTCTACAACTGCCATTTGCCATTTCACTTCCACCACAGTCAAAAAACAGCTCTGCCCCCTAACCCCCACCCCTCTATCTCAGAATTTGTTCCTCTCTCCGTTACTATTGATAACAATTAAACATACCTTTGAGCTCTATATGCGTTTGGAAGACACACAAAATGACAGATTCCACACAATATGAAAACTGTGTCATTAGACCACAGCCGCCAAATACCTTGATTTAAAGCAAGATATTAAAATGGATTTTTAAAAAAATAGCAGAAGAATAGCAAAATTTTTGCCTAGGCACATATTCCATAAAGGCCATAGTTTGACGAACATTTATTTTTGTGACAGTCTAAGTTTCAGCAGCCTTCCCACCTCCACGTCGTTCCTCTCAGTTACACCAGTGCAATCACTCGTGAGCGGCTCCGTGACAAACTGCATCAGGGAACTCATTTGGGTTAAACATCATCTTTTGTTTTAATTCCATTATTTTAACCCAGATCGGTTCCCTGTTCACTTAGCCACACATGCAGCTGTGCCCACACAAGGAAGGGCACAATGCACAAGTGGGAACAAACAGCTGGAACTGCTAAGGAAGCGTGATTGTCACCGTACAGAATGAGGCTCAGCTGGATGCACTCTGAAGTGCAAATCTTTAAAAGCAAAGCGAAAGATGGTATTAGGATATCAAAACATAAACATTGCCAATTATTGGCACGACAGCGGGACCAGAAGTCACATCACTGCCACAGCAGGTAAGCAAAACTGCAAACCCTCCCCAAAGCCCAGGCCGCTCTGTGTGAAACGTCTCCCACGCCGCAGCGCCCCAGCACACGCAGCTTCCCTCCAGGAGCATGTGCCCAGAAACCTTCTGCTTGCATAACCTTTCACTCTTGTGAAACGCAGAAACCTGTACACGAGGAACTGGGCTTACATTTCCTGTAATTCACAAACATTAAAACCAATTCAGCCAAGTTACAAGAGGAGGAAGGGTTACTCAGGAATGCTCCTGCCCAGCTGTATATATCCCATCCAACCATCTTCAGACTCCAATTTTCACTTCTTGTGAAAAGGACATAAACGATGACCATCCTGTCCAATCCCTGCCCAAAGCCCACGTTACCTGCTGCAGAACATGAGCCACCTTCTCCATTTTTCTTACTACTGTCTTACTGGATGCCTAGCTTTATTTTTAGACAGAATCTTAGTTAACTGTGATTAAACAGCCGTCATTTTAAAATGCAGGAAGGCAAAAAACTCATCTTATTTTTGGCTGATTCAGAGTTGTACTAAAAGTGCTTACACTTTCTCCACAGTCCACACTCCTTTTATATTCCGTTAAGAGAGACCTCTCTTAGTGGCAGCAGTAAGTTCAATTTTGAGTAAGACATTCTCTTTGCTGTTAGCATTTTACCACCACATGTTGCCTCACAAAGAACCACACAGGAACCTCCTCATCTCCCCCCCCCCCAGTCAATTAGCCTGCTTTGGAAGCAACTACAAGCATGTACTGGAACTAATATTTATTTTTACCTAAGCAACACCTCAGCCCCACAGTTTCCTCTCAAAAGTAGGGGGATTTCACAAAAAAAAAAAAAAAAAAAAAGCCCTAAATCAGTCAAATTCTTTTGTGCATGGATGAACAACAGGAAAGCAAAGCCTTGGGGCCTCTGGGGAGGAACCCTGTCCCTGCAGACCTACTCTGATGTGCTCGGGAGATAAGGCTCCATAGTGACACTTAAGGAAAGGCCTGCTCACATTTGAATTTCTGCATTCCTCAAGAACAATTCATGGCAATCACTAACTTTGCAGAGGAGCTACATGAAAGCTTTGGCCAATGAATGAGGGTCATCTGCTCTTTATCACAAGGGTAAACCTCATCCTGGCCAGTTTCTAACCTTTTAACCCTGTGAATTCTTAATTTGCACATGAATAATGGAATTCTTGCCAAGAGTGCAACCTTCAGCTTCCAGTTCCTAACTTTAGAAACCAAGACCTGATCTCCTTGTGTGTTCAAATCTTAAACTCTCGGACAGATTAAAGTTTTTGATTTCCAAATGCAACACTAAACATTACAATTCTGAAGCAAAAGATAAGCTTACTGGCAAAAGCTCTGACTAGGCAAAGTAAAAGAACATCCTCGCACCCTGCTGCTACCAGCAACTGAAGAGAGCATTTGCTTTTTTCCTCTAAAGAAAGAATGCCCATTTAATGCCTATTCTCCACCTGTTTAATATGTATAGTTCCTTCTGTACCCTGACCACAAGGTAATTTGCTTTCGCAGCAACCGACAACTGCTTCTAAACAAAATTATAAGCCTACAAAATCCCCCCGCAAGACTTTAATTTATTTCACTTAAAACGTCTGCAAAGTTCAATCAACTCATGACAGCAGGCAGAAAAACTGTAAAAATGAGATATAAAACTATTTTTGCACGTGTTTTATGGGCTTCAAAATATAACAATACGAATTACTGCCTTATTTCACAGCTTTACGGTAAAGTTGACATTCTGAAACTGGTCAGATTGGAATATGACTAATAAGAAGAGACTGCTGTATAGGCTAACTTCATGTTTGGCCACTAGTTAACCACTTAATCACTAAGTCAACAACACCTACTGTGATCATTATGGATCCACTATCTCTTCCAGTTTTCTCCAACAGCCATAGGAAACCTTTCAAGTATTCAAAGAAGAAAAAGAAACCTTTTGTCAGAGTCTTACAGGGGAGGGAAGAGGAAAAAAAATAACAAGAAAGAAAAAAGAAAAGGGGCTGCAAAACAAGAGTCTCTCTCCACAGCATACAATCTATCGGTTCACAACTCTTCCTTGGTGAAAATCTTTCATTATTAAAAAAAAAAAAAAAATTAAACATCTTTTGGTGAAATAATGTGCATGCAAGAAACGTTCATAAAAGTTCACTACTGTCTGAATAAAACCAGATGCAAGTGTATTACTGTGCTATACTGCAGTGCTCTGTACTGCTCCAGGAGTTCTGAGCACAGAGCTCATCCTGCAACGTCTCAGATTTAAAATGGCCCTGAATTTTCCACAGTCCCACACGCAGAATCCATCATCCGCCACTTTGCTTTGTATTTGTTAACAACAACAAAAAATTCCTATCCTCTTAAGAAAGGTTTTCTTCAGTCTGCTTATTAACAGTGCTGACACTCTGAAACCTAATGATGTGAATTTAAATGTCAACAGTATTAACACTTCCCTTTGCACCATTTTATCAAAAGTATCCCAGAACTGCTGGGTCTATTAATCCTGTACGTGAGCAAGATGCCACAGTGCAAAGTAATACGTAGCCAGGTTTCTGAAATCAAGAGTTCACAGATCAGCCTCTTAGAGCATGTGAAAAACTTATCACTTACTTGGAGCCCCTGCTTCCAGGCTGATTTTCAACTGCCCAACGCTCTGGCTCACTGAACAAAGTATTTCACACCTTCCCGGGGTATCTTATGGACAGCTTTTAGAATCAGTCCAGAAGCACATAGGAAAAAAACTAACAAACCTTAACATTCAGGTATTTTTTTACGTAGCTAGTGTACCAATTGCATTAACTTGTTCCAGATTGAATTTCATGAAACTTGCAATTACAAGTAATGCCAAGTTTCTATAGAGGCACCAGCACCACAGTTTTGTGCAACTTGCTGCTAAGAGAAGGGTTGAAGAGGTCAAAGGAAGCCTTTTCCTATTAGATTAAGTTCATCAGTTAAGTCCTATTATGGAGGGAACATGAGAAGACTACACAAACTGTGCACACTCTGTCATACTTTCTTTGAAACGACTCCATGTACTTTTGGGAAGCAAAAAGTGATAGTGCTGCAGAAGCAGCCTACTGGCACAGTTCTCCAGACACATCAATACGTTTAAAGGCTCTAGGAAAACGGAGGGCAACACACACTGGGGGTCAGACTGCTAAAGCCATAAAGGCACTTACACACAACCATTTCCTTCACCATTCATCCAGCAGTAGGGAGTCAGCCTAGAAACACAACTCCGGCTTCCTAGTGGAACCACTTAACAGACCATCAGCCCCTGATGGTGGGTTCCAGAGGACCCTGAAGCAGTTCCAAAAGGGGCAGCACCCACATCTGCTTGACTGAACACAGGCGTCAGAAAACCAAGGGCTTGGTCATATAACCCTCACAGTTAAACCCAGAAAACCTTTTCCCTCTTTCCTCGATCATGGTTCTGCCCTGCCTCAGGATGGCACAACACAACATCAAGTTATTGAACGAGGAATAATTATTTTATCAGATCTGTAGATAGCCCTTGCAAGGCTGCCCGAACATCACTTGAGAAAACAGACCCAGGACTTGTGTAGCAGGTTGTCAGCACAGCTCTGCCTCACTGCCTGCTCTGGTGCCCCACAGGAGCCGCCCGCAGGAGGCAGCGCTGCCCAAGAGCTCTCACAGGTGGCTGTGCTGCTCCCGCCCCATCAGGGACTCCAAAAGGGGCCAGCACGACTTTTGCTGGTTATCTTTAAACATTTAAAAAAGCAACAAAGGTTCTGTGAGATTGACTTGCTCTTTGACTTTGTAAATTGTCCTTCCAGGTAGGCAGTCAAAACGACAGGCTGTTGTGTGCTGCTCAGGGAATTGCTGTCACAAACTTGGGAACGGGTTAACAAACAAGAGCTGGAACTTACTTGCTAGCGTGAGGTGGCTTTTTTGACTAAGTATGGCCCCGTATTTGTTCAGAGCTAAGCACTGGTAAAATCCTTCATCAGACAGCTCTCCTCTCTTCCCTTCCACCTCACGGATGTATAAGGAGCCGTTGGATAAAGTGTAGATCCGTTCATTTTCAGATACTTTGCCTCCGTTTTTCAGCCATGTGATAGTTATAGGCGCTTCCCCACGAGCCTGGCAGTCTAAAACCACTGGATCCTTCCTTGAGACCGTAACGTCCTGAGGCTCCTTCACAAAAAACAGCTCGCTAAAGCACCACAATCCTAAGAGAGAAGAGATTTTGCCCGTAAGTATAAACGTTCGAGTTACCCAGTGCACTCGCCAGTTATTTTGCTAAACTTTACCAGGGAAACCGATCGGTACTGCGGGCTCCAGACTCGGGGGAGCTCGGGGAAAGCTGCGGGCCTGACCGAGGGGCTGCGGAACCCGCCGGGCGTCCTGTGCCAGGGAGCTACAGAGCCTGCGGCACCCGCGGCCTGGGCTCGGCCCCGGGGGGCCCGCTTCAGATTTCCTCTGAAATCGGCCTTTTTACGGCTC
>NW_020799112.1:21985184-21991957 GCF_003259725.1 Athene cunicularia
GGTAACGGCGCGGACAGCCCCTGCGAGCGGGGCAGGAGCTGCCGGCAGCGCCGACCCCCCCGGCGTGGCCAGCATCTGCTAAACGTGCGCTTAGCCGGAGCCGGCCTAAGCCGGGGTCTGTGCCAGCACTGGAGATGCCCACCCGGGGCGTGCCGGCGGTGGCAGGGCGCGGCCCCAGCCCCACGCAGTGGGCGCCGAGGGCCCGGTGCAGGTGCAGTAACGTCGGGGTTACCCCCAGCCCCGGTGAAACCGGCTTCCCCCCCATTGCGGAGGGGGAGGAGGGGACTCGGTCAGACACAGGCCGCTGTGTCAGGCACGCTCCCTGCCCCCTTCCCGCAGCACCAGCCGAGCCCCGTCCCGAGGGCCGTGCAGGGCCACCGAGGAGGAGCTGCCCTGCGCTTGGCCCCAGCAGCAAGCGGCCCTCAGTTCCCATCTGCCTCGGGTCCAAAATGGAGCTTGCCCCAACGCAACCAGAACTCCAAACACACGGCTTGAGAATCGTGCTCTCACCCCCGTGCGGATGAGTTGTAGGGGAGACATCAAATCAAATGCTGCCGCTACTAGTTAAGCTTTCAACTTCACCCATGATTTTACTGCATGCCTGCAGCCAGTGATTTCTAAGCTCTTTTTTGTCTGTTCAGAGTTCTAGTTTCTAAAGTTACGATGTAGGAAGGCATCTTCTTACTCAGCAGATTTGCTCCCTGTTTGCATTCATTGTGAGAGCTGCTGACTTCAGTGACCGGCAAGTTTTTACTGCTTTTTGTTCCTGCCAGCACTGCAAAGCTCACAGAGCCGGGAGCTGGCAGCCAAACTTGGTGCCTTCTGCTGCATCATCACCCGGACCGGCTACAGCCTCAGTCAGTGACTCCCCTGAAAACCTTCAGGGGGAAAATCAGAGCTATCTAAACACAACATAAGCCCTAGTTTGACCTATATCACCATCCTTACTTGTCAAAAATACACAAGCAGGAGAATTCAGGCTGTTCTGATCTTCGCACGAGTTTTCAGGAAAGGTAATTAGGAAAGATTTGCTTTACATGAAAACTAGTTACCCAAAAGGCACGCAGGTAGTTTCCCAGTGACTTTGCACACACACCAGTTCAGCATCTAAAGAAGAGCAAACGCAGCAACGGGATCCACCTGACCCAGTCTTCTTGAATTTTCCTCAGTGTTTTACTTGATCCAGTCGTAAAAGCGTGAACTATGAAAAAAAGCCTATCACAAGCGATATTATTTTTGAATATTAAGGATAAACATATTCATTCTTGTGGCAAACTCACAGCACAAACTTCCACAACACAAGTGGGTGGCTGGGCTGTACTGCCAGCACTGGACACTATCCCACCCATCCCAGGAGGGAAGCGTCCTTGCCCAATTCGCCAACCCTTTTAGAAGCAGGAGTTGGTCCTAGCAGACCAGGGGACAAAAAAAGCCAAGAGGGAGCAAGTTGTAGTCCTACTTGTGGGATGGTTTCCATTAGCCGTGTCATCTGTGCTCACTGCTGTGTTCTGCTGTGGCGGGGAAACAGCTTTACCGTCTCCCTGGACTACGCTGTGCCAGCAGGAGGTTTTGACTCTTGAGATCAAATGCAAGAGTTGTCTTAAATGACTTAAAAGTGCTTCCCGCTGGAGCAGTCCTCGTGCCTGGGTCTAGGCAGCTGCGAACTCCAGTACTTCCATTTCCACATTTCTGTTGAGCCAAACAAATATTAAATTCCTTATTAGAATTAAGCAGTCCTATAACTAGGTGGGCATAAAACGCTCCCTCCTTAATTTGTCAGAATTCATTTAACACATTTTCCAGTAATTAATCGGATTAGAGACAGTGCAGACTTGTGATAACATACCTAAACTCATACTTCACTGCAAGCTGATAAACTCATTGAACCACAGTTTAAAGTCACTGCCAGCCATAATTTTGTCAAATATGGCATGTTAGTAAATATGGAGCCAATAAACAGAGTTATCTACTTGGCTGACCATCCCACAAAAACATTATCTTGAGTAAGCCAGAACAGCAGTCCAGGATGACTACAAGACATTGCCAGCCAACATAAAGCTATGCCTACTTTGCTGCAGGGCAGCAATTTTTCTTCTGTCACCAACACAGACTTTTTTCTTGACTCCATCTGCATCTTTGGCACATGTGGGAAACTATGCAAACTTCCCCGGTTCTTTTCAGACCCATATAAACCCCTTTTCTATGCTTTCTCTTGGGTTTTGCGTATGCAAACAAGCTGCACACGTCATTCAAAGAAATATCAACTTGTAATGCTTCAGCAGTCAGCTCCTCAATGCCTTAAAACCAAAGTCAGTAGTAAGAGCTCTCTTTGAAGTGTTACCAACAGCTGGAATAACAGCATGTTGTCCAGGTTGCAGTCTGTAAATAACCTGATTTACCTTATGCTGCATTTCAGCCTCAGCCCTGGCAAGCCCATTTTGTTGGGTTTTTTCCCTCCCCCCAAAAATAAAGTTTTTAAAAATCAGATTGACTTCAACAGATCTAGCTCAGGGCTTTGCTCTACTGCTCTTCTACATGTTAGGGCAGCTGTCAATCCATCCAGGACTCCTCAACTGAGCTGGGGCCATAAAATCCAGAATTTTTGTCCCATTATGAACCAGCAAGGAGAGATACACACTTCACAAAGGTGAATGAAGTCTCATGACCATGGTGTTTATCAACATCTCTAGAAAAGGAACTAGCAGGCAGGACTGTTCCCTGGGAGGGAACGTAGCAGCCTCAGGAAAATGGAAGCTGAAAATTCAACAATAACTGGAGCTTTCCAAGGTGAACTCTGTATTTATGACATCTCTGCAGCCCCAAGCCCAAATGCAGTCTCTTTTCAGGTTAGAATAAGATTTTTCTGTTGTGAGACCATTTAAACATCTTTCAGCTTAAACCAGAAGTAGCTCTGTTCAGTCTGTGGTCAGTTTTGCACTGAGTATTTCAGCTCTATCTAAGAAAAAGATTAGCATCACGTTAAGTCTCTTAGCCCCGTGGTCTGGAAAAACCGTCATGACAGCACAGAGGGTGTTTGGTGTGGCCACAGACTGCCCGAGCCGGGTGCCCACACGCTGCCCTGTCCCGCCTGACCAAAGCTGCTCAGAGGTGGGAAAGTGACTTTGCCCACATGCTCCATTCCCCCTGTTTGGCTTCACTCAGCTCTGCTCTGACACCATCACGTTGTGGGACAGAAAAGACCAGGGAGGAGCACCCGTGGGTGGGAAACAGGAGAGGTGGGGAGAGAGCTGCTTACAGCAGTTTAAGTGTCCCCCTTGCCCCACATGCAATCACAACATTATCCTCAATTAGCTGAAGCCTGTGTAAGGTCCTGGAGCCCAAATCTATTTTCAAACCTACATATAATCATCATCTCTGCACCCCACCACTGCTCCCAGCCCCACAGGCTCAACTCTTCCCTGCGCCCAGTGCCAGGTCCCAGCTCATCCCCTGGCTCTGCTGGCTGGTCACCACCGGTGCTGCTGGTGTCACTCCTGGCCTGAGGAGAGCTGGAGCTGCAGGCACCCCGGGCAGAGGAGAGGGTACAATCACCGTGGGCAGCTTAGCGCAGCTGCAGCAGCATTAGAGCTGTGGTCATTTCTCAGGGCAGGCTGAGAGCAGTGGTAATTGCTGGAGCCCCACTAACTGCAGGGAATTATGGCAATTTGCACTGGCTCAGCTCTGCCTTCAGCAGCAGAGCCCTCCAAACTCTCCAAACCCAGCTGCTGGGCAGCCACCACGCTGCACCCCGGCAGCTCGTCATTAACCACCTTCTCAGGAAAGCCCCTTCTCCCTTTACAGTTCTTGCTCCAAGTGGTTTTGATCTGGTGTCACTGTAGGCATGTTCAGACGCTTGTTTCTCAATTACGACTGTATTCACAGATTTACAATATGTTAAGCTAACTCTATTAAGACCCACCATGCAAATGTTTACTTTCAGCACATTTGGTCACTTAGTGGATTCTTGCTTCATTTTGAACCTGTGTAGAGTTACCATCTCCCTTGCCTTCTCAAAGGAGATTGACTCCTTCCAGGAGCAGATGGGCAAACACACCTTGGGCTGAGCCCTGGGGATGCTAATGAACTGTCTCTCTAGGGAGCCTTCCAGTACAGCAAAACCAGACCTTCTCAACAAAGGGATTTTAACACAGATCTCATCTGGTTATAAGCTAACACACACCAAAGAGGAAGGAGTACAATTATTTGCCATGCTAGCAATTTTTTTTTTTTTTTTCTTTCCAGCCACCTTCCACAACAGTGCTGCTCTACTGCCCCAAATTGTTGGATGCACCTCAGCCAGGTTGTTTCACAGTGCCCCGGAGGCAGCCTCCAGATGTTTACCACCACCCCTGAAGGCTCATCACACCAGAATGAAGGAGAATCCTGTCATGAATTTCAGCAGGAGAAAAAGAACACACCAACATCCTCCCCAGCTCCTAGAGATAACCACAGGCAGTTTGGAGGTGTAACCTCACAGGGATCTGGCAAAATGCATTTCCTCACTCTCCCATGCCTGTTTGCTGCTGCTGGAAGGCGTGAAAAATACCTATTTTTTGTCAGACACTGCTGTTTCCTAGATGCAAGCTATTAGGTCTTCTGGGTACTTTTAACAAACCACACAGCTGTAGCTACAGAATCAGAGAGTACACACCTGAGGGCATACCTGATCTCAGATGGGCTCTTTCCCTTACACGTAGTGGAGAGCTCTTATGGTGTGGGGTTTGGGTTCACTGCAGCTCCACGCTCTCTCTTCTGGCCCTCATACCACAGCTGACACTCCTCTCCCTGCAGTGAGCTCCTCCAGACACATAATCTGACAGAAAACTCTTCCTTTTTTTCAGTAGAGCTTGTTTTCTCCTGGTTTATATCCATAACTTGGCTCTTTGTGGTGTAAAATGAATGGTGAAACACCAAGGGTTGCAACATGCAGCTGAAGGGTATGGCAATAGCATGGGACAGTGGCTGCCCTGACTTGGGTCTGCCAAACAGCCACGAACATCACTGACTTCCTCCGGCCCCAGGGGTGCCCAGCACTCCTGGGAGGCAAGCCCTTGGGGATCGGCTGGCTTGGGACCCAACTGACAGCAGACAGGCAGCCACAGCTGGAATCTGTGCGCTGAAACACACGGAATAACTTCATTAAGGGTTCATACATATGTGGACATCACAGCAAGGAGCAGAAGTGGTCAGCAGGTGGAGAAGAGCGGCCCCATAAACTGCATTTGCAATGTACATCATTTTTAATTGGCTCAGTATGGTCCCTTCTCTCAACCCTTTCCCCCGTAAGAAAACAAAATTCTGGAAATGCTGCAGCACTGTACTCTGATGTTATCGTCCATAAATCCAAGTGTTAATACACTGGGTCGATACAATAAGTATCAGACCAAGAATAACCAAACAGAAAGAAAATATCTCCTAGGTTACCACTTTCTATGTTTGAATCTACAAAGGAATTTCTTGAACCTTCCAGACAGAGGCAGCTTTTTGTTAGTGTCTTTCTTGCTTATCATGACAACCCACTGTTCCGCAGCTATTTGTTTAGCAACAGGCATGAAATATGGTCTCCTTTCATCCCTGTAGAAGTTACCTTCATTCTGCTCTTATAACAGGAAATAGGCACATCATTTCTGCCTCCTTTCCTCTACATGTTTGCAATCAAGAAACAATTACTGGAAATAAAAGAAATGAAAAACAAAGCAAGTCAGAGGCTGACTAGCAGTTGGACATTCTGCTTGAGTGTACCGTGCTACCTATTTATTTTTTGCTGTGAAAGATTGCAATCCTTTCCTTTGTCTTTGCCTTCTCAGCTTGTTAACAATGCAGTCTCTCCTCTTATCTACAATTTATCCCAAGGAACTATTAAAAAGAAGGATTGGAGGAGGCTTCCTGCTGCTCTTGTCCCATTTCACCTCACAGAGACATAAGGAATTGCTGGTCAGGGAGAGGCCACTTGGCCAAAGCAGCCTGTGCCCCAGAGGTTTATCTCCTGGCTGCCAGCGCAGCTCCCTCCAGCGCTCTGCCCTGTCACGGGAGAGCGATCGCCTCTCAGGAGTGTGAAGATAAACAGATTTGAAGCCTTCAAGGCATGTTCCCAGCACCTCCTCCCCCTCACACGCACACAGGCTGGTCCTGCAGAGGCCCCCACGCACAGGACGGCTCTGGGGATGGCCACCGGGGTGCTGGCAGGGCCACGCGAAGCTGTGACTTACACCAGGACGGCTCCAACCAAGAACTGGGGCTGAACCGCTAAAGGCAACACCCTGGCGAAAGGACAAGCCGGGGGGGACACACAACAAACTGGAGGGAGCCAAAAGCTGGGCAGCACAGAGATGATTACTTTTGATGCCAAAATTACTGCTCCCATCGGCTGCAGTCACTGGGATTTCAGCTCAGCTGGGCGGCTGCAGTCGCTGGGATTTCTGGTGGTTTAGAGGCCGTGGCCGAGCTGTCTGTCCCCTGCAGGAGGCAGGGCTGGATCTCAGGCCCTGCACAGCCAGGGGAGAGGGGAAACAGGGGGCAGCCCACCCCGATTCCTGCCCCCCCCCCCATTGTTACCAGCGTGGCTCAGGTCTCTCTGCAGTCCCTGTCCGCAGGAGTTGGAGATGAGGGGCTCTGCTGGAAGCCCACCCACTGCCACCCTCCGTTTGTCTGATGCAACTCAGTGCTCTGCAACTTGCAGTGCCTGTGTGGGGCTGGTGTAAGAGCTTGTGTGGCCAAGCGACGAACTGGAGAACTGATCCTAATGGAAATAACTTGGGGGGGGGGGGGGAAAA
>NW_020799112.1:21992007-21997468 GCF_003259725.1 Athene cunicularia
CGGATTTGGGAGATGTTAGTCAACTTCGATACAGAAAAAAACCCAAGACAATTCATCCCAAACGTGAAAATAAAACAAGAGGAGAAAACCTGTTCACAACTACTAACGTATACAAAAAGGTAAGAAATACCAATCAATGCACAGAAACTGTACTTCATACAAGTCTAGTGAGCGAACTAGACAGATGAGAGCAAGCACTGAGCACTTCATCCTAAAATACCATCAGTGAGACAGATATGTCAGTAGTTGGGGGAACATTCCCAGCTCCTCCTCCTTACTTTCTTCTTTGGGTTATGTGTTCCTTCAACACAGAAGGCTGGTTAGAAAAGGTAACTAGGTAAGAACGCCAGGAATAAGGATGAAGCAGAGAACTAGCTGTTGCAAGATAAAACTCCCTTTTAATATCTAGGTAAGAGTAAGCCTGCATTTTAGCTATCCAACTAATTAGCTAGAGGTTGACAAAGCAGCGTGGGAGAAAGACAAGAAATAGAAGCAAGCCACATCTGTTCTCAAACGTGCGTGGATCTGCTTCCAGACACCAAGCACTGCGTTTACGATCAGAAATGCCCCTCTGGGCCAGAAGAGGGAGATCTGCCGCTAGAAAGCCGGCTCGAGAGGGAACAGCCACAGGGGCAGCCCGGTAGCAGACCGCCACGTACCAACACAGGCACTGAAGAACCACCTACAGTTCTTCAAATACAAGCAGGTGCTGGAAAAGTGATTGTGGTCATTGCTGGGGTTTAGTGAGGATGGCATGCTGGCCACAGTAAAGCAGAAATAACGGTAAGAGAAAAAAACAACGCACTGTGCAAGACAACTGCTAATTGAATTTTTCATTAATGAGTGAATAGAGCTATAGAAACTGGGACTTGGCTGGAAGACTGCCCACGGATATCCTAATCCCTAGGCAGAAGGGAGCCATGAGATTCAAGAGTTTCTTTCCTTCTATCATTCTTTAGTTCTATCTCTCGTAGTGTTTTCAGACAAATAAAACAAAAACCCAGAGGCAGCAGAATTCTGATCAGCTTCCACTGCAGCGAGCATGGGCTGTAACTCCATCAGTACCAAGGTTCAGGAGCAACAGCAGACACAGGGCCCAAGTCCCTGGTGCAGTTTAGTAGGTAGCATACACAGGTGTGCCTGCGTAGTGAGCAGGAGAGCAACCATCAGTTAAGGCTGCTGACAGTAGAACTTGGCTTCAGCTGTGCTGCTCTCCAATATCTAACTGTTACCTCAGGATTATGTCTGCTAAATGCTAAGCATTTACTGTCAGTTTTGTTCAGATACCTCTAGGTCACAGTGGCCAAACGCTGGCACATGACAGAACTTGTATTGTGAAAACACATGTATGGATTACATACCGTGTATATACCAAAATGTTCATCCTAAGTAACTAGGGGAAAAAAAAAAATCTGTCACAGAGGGGGGGAGTTTTATGACGTTAGTGAGTTAAACTGGCTAACATGCCCAGCTAAGGACCAGGCCAGTGCAAGTCACTGAGTGGAAATCCCATCTGGAGCAGCTGATGCCACAGGGGCATCGCACCCAGCACCAGCAAGCTGCTGCAGCCCTGAACGCATGATGCCTTTGCCTAAGTAGAGAAAACCTTCAACACGCAGAGAACAGTCCAAATCCTCCCCTGAGTATTAAAACTCCTCTCGGCTTCAGGAGGGGCAGAGATGGACAAACGCCCTTTCCAAGGCACCCTGAGTGAGCTGCAGCCCCCTCCCAGTTAACACCCCCGTGAAGATACCCCGAGTCACATCCTGCGGCTCAGCTCCCTGTCAAAGTCCATCCTGCTGCAGCTGCAGCTCCGCCTACAGCCCCACATCAACTTCAAGCCTTCAAGTTAGATACACCGTGATTAGGATTAATTTTCAGTGAGAACCTAACTGATCCAGCCTGTTTGCACCTTAAGAATCAATTTAGCTAGACTTCTTCCAGCACAAAAAAGTATTTACGTGACTCAAGTGTTGTTTGCTTTCCTGATTCAGGTTTTACACAAGCACGCAAAAAATTTTAACTTCACCTCTATCTTTAAAAAACTGTCGACATTTATATAAGCGAAAATTTGATCTTAGAGTGGTTTACAGTCGGACTTTGAATTCTCTGTGTGGAGAACAGTATAAATGAATTATGTTGAGAACAAGCATAATTTTTAACTACATGTTAATAGACCTCAACTGTATTTTTACCTTAAATTACATTAAGAGCAGTTGAAACGCTCCGACAAAACACAGAGAATTATTTTTTACTGACCTGTGAATTAATTATTCTGTGAGTCCTCAACACAGGATATACACGATTACTTAATACTTTTGCACAGGATGCCTGTAATATACCAGCATACGAATTAACAGCTGCTCAATCTCTTGGTTTTTGCTCCAGTTCTTTAAGACTGCGTAGAAAGGAAGGCGTTTACTTAAAACTCTGCATTACAGCTAGCAATAGTGAATTAACAACTAATTAGGAATAAATCTGTTAAGGATGGATGACTAATTGCCAGGCAGCAATTCACAGAATGAGGGGGGACACAACTCCACCAAACACTTTCCACAACTGAATTTAATATATATCATAACTAGAAAATAATATTATAGCTCTTCAAAGTAAAGAAAACATATTCACAGAAACCACAGCTTCAGCTAGAGAGTAATTTCTAAGTATTTCAATATAGCAGCCACCCAGAAACTATTACCTGGGCAAAGGAAGAAAGCAGGTTTTCAGGACAAAGGGATGGCATAGTATGTCCAGGGTAACCTCTATTAGAGTGGCATAGTTTGTCATATCTGACAACCCACTGAAGAAAGTTATCACTAGTTAAGGGCCTGACCCTGCATTCCTTAAGTAGACAAAAATCCCTTTGAAGTCAACGAAGCATCCTGCTCAGATAACTATATCAGGATTTAGCAATTAACGAAAACTTCTAATTTCTTAAGTAGATTATAAAAGGTTTTCCCTGAAAAACAACTATTACATGTTGCTCACAGCAACTCCACGGCAGTGTGGGTTTGTTTGGGGCAGCTCCTGCAGCACAGTAACTGTTTCTCACTAACTAGGAATTACCCAAAGTCAGAACCACATTGTTTTCTATTTCCATTGATCTGCCTTAAGTGTTCTTCTCTAGTTGATGCCTAGTTGAAGGTTTCGACAACTTTGCATTCAAAAGGTCAGTAAGCAGTCCTCAGGGCAATTTGATTTAAACCTTTAGCATTTTGCATACTCCCAAGCAGCAGTGCATAGCAGGACATACGTGTTCACAGCCTCCGAAAGGTCATACTTCCCAGCCCTCAAAACAAAACCCGAGTCAGAAATATTTCAGCTTGTAGAAAGCATCAGAAAAGCTATCAGGCAATTATGAAAACATTTTCCATTAAATTAAACTCAAAAGGACTTAAGAAAAACAAACCGTGATGTATGTTTTTAGACTGTGGTGTATTTCAACAGAAAGTTTTACATTCTGTCACATTTAGGAAGACTGCCTTATCTGTCTTCCCTCAAGAGGCATGCTCACTTAATGTCTGTTCAGGTTTTCCAAGCAGCTTTGCCTCCCCTCTCCCTGAAATCCCAAGCCTCTCTCTGGGATGAAAACCTGAAACCTACAATGCAGAATTTGTTTGAAGTCTCATTAAGCAAGAAACCTCAAATTAAGGACAGCTCAGCAAAACAAAACATTTTTCTACAGTCACGTGGATGTAAACCAGGAATGACATGGAAGTTGTCCCTCATTATCCCCTTTGCAAGCTGTTTGTATTCTGATTAGTCTGCTAATGATATATGTTCCACGTAGAAAAAGCAATTAAGTCCCCACTTCAAAGAAAAATGATTTAGTGTCAAGAGCACCAAAGCTTATGCTTGCATCTCCTACGGATGTGGGGATGCAGCAGAGCAATACAGCAGCTGTTAGCTTAATTCCCATTTCTAACAGTGGAAGATGGTCGGTGTTGGCTGCCTTCTAAACATGCCAGTAAGGTGCTTCTATGGCACCAGAGCCATGGATTCTTGGTGTTGGTCTGACTGTAGATAAACAAGTGAGCTTCTCTCAGTTCACATAAGAGCTGCACATTGATTCCCTTAAAGAAATCATTCTTTAGAAAAGGGGAGATATTAAAATAAACAGACTGCCCTAAAAAAGCAGAATCTCATGCAAAGAAAATCATTTGATAAGATCCTATGTGAAGAACCAAAGCACCACGACAAACTAATTAGTGAGAAACAGAAAGGAAAACACAAATGAACAGACAACAAGAAGAATGACAGAAGAGCCTGGTCCCCTAACTGATAAAAGTATCGTGTATTTGCTAAGCAACACTGAAGTCGCACTGAAAAAAAGTACATAAGAAAAAACAATCTGTGCTGATCCAGGCCACACTGACAGTATGCCAGAGGCATCTGTGGGTTTCAGCGAGACACGTGCGCGTTTTTGTAAAGACGCCGTCAGTTAGTGGAGCAGCACCAAACCATGCTACGGATTTACAGAACAAATCAAATGCCATGGTAAGAGGCAGCTTGCAAAGTAAATTTACGTCTGAAACAACGAGGTTAGAGAAGGAAAATAGGATAGAGAAGGAAAATGAGTAGCCTACAGTAATCTATTTTGCATAAATTGACACATAAATACTCAACCCTGTCTCTAGGAAAAAATATGCTATAGATGTGACTTATTAATAGGAATTAAAAATAATTTAAGTCATGTGTCCTTTGAGCAGCATAAGTGAAGCCTCAGTGGCACTTAAAAATAAATTATTATTTTAGCTTCCTACTAAGCCACAGCTCTGCCTCATGATACAACAAGAATGCTGACGAGTCACCTGTACCACCTCGAGAAGTGAAAGATTTGGTGCAAATAACACTCAGCCTAAAAATCTGTCAGTTAAGTGAATTGTGAAGAGAAGCCCCCACACCCCCAAACCTCCATGTTATTGCTGAATGCTTCTTGTTTCCACCCAAAAATCTCACTTCTGTAACGCCAGACTGCAAAGCACTTCCACATACACCATCACCTTTGGAGCGAAAGGGAAATTCTGAAGACACAATTCCAGTCCAAACCCCTTCCAGTCAGTACAGATCAGGTGACTGACGGGGATTGAAAGTCTAAGGAAACCTCACCCACAGCAGCTTAAGGAGATCTTTTAATTATACACAGCTTACAGTGCAAGCCTTCGTTGAGGTTAATGTATATATATACACACACACACATACATATATATATATACATATATACACACACACACATACATATATATATACATATATATACACACACACACATACATATATATATATACATATATATACACACACACACATACATATATATATATATATATACACATATATATATATCTATCTATATATATATCTAAAACCTTTTTTAGGCTAAAGAAATTCACTTCTTTGAGAGCACCGTACTTACTCCTTAGGAAACAAACGCCACTCTCTGGAATGGCAATAACGCACA
>NW_020799112.1:21997518-22030595 GCF_003259725.1 Athene cunicularia
AGGCCGCGGCCCGCGCTGCCGGGCGGGAGGCGAGGCGCGGGGCAGAGCCTCATGTTTGCTGGAGGGCGAATCAGTATTTACCCGCAGAAGCCACAGTCGGTGGCAGGGAAGTGTTTCGCTTACAGCTCTCAGGCTCGGAGCAGCCCCAACCAACCACCAGACACCCGGGGATTTTCAGGGCAGTGTTTTTAAAGCCGAGACAAGTGAATCTATTCCCGCCGCAGCCATCTTCTCCTTCGTGTTAGGGTCCTCTCCCTGCTCCACAATTAGCATCTTGCTCGAGTTCCCCCTTAAAAGACATTTTCTTCACAGATCTACAATTGTAAACTAGATATGCACAAAATCTCATACAAGTGTCAACCCTATTTATTTTTCCTAGCAGATTGGTATGTTTAGCTCTTACCTACCTGGGAAATTTTCTGCCTTACCCTTCATCTGGCACTGCTGGGTGTTAAGAGTAACGAAGTTTCGGTGTGACAGAGGTCATTAACACACCAGGCAGCAGCTGTCACACTCCTGTCATGCCACACTACCTGGTCTGCAGCTGGCACAGACACACACTAGGAGCAGTGTTTCTGGTGAAAAAAATAGGTCAGCATTCAGAGCAGCATCTTTGGAGTTGCCCCCTCATCTAAGTGTCCATGTTCCCGGGAATATGGAGGTGTGATGGGCACACATCAGAAGCAGCAGAGCCAGGAGAGCATCTCCCTGGGTGGCAGAGCCAGCGCCCCTGTAAGGCTGTTTGTGACCCACAGATCTCAGGGAGCTTAGTCCCCTGCCAGAGCCAGGGTCTGCACTTTTGGAATTCCTTGGGATGCTTCAAAGACCAGTCTGCCTGCTTCCTCATGACAAACAGGTGGTGTAGGACAAGTCCTCACCAGGATGTTTCCCATACTGGTGTCGTCTCTGACCCACACCCACAAGGCTCTGCACCAGCCTGCCCCCCCTCCCTCAGATCTCCCCACAGCGAGTGACTCGTGTCTCTCGTTCCTCCTGGTCCTTCCCTGCTGCCTGGCAGTGTGTGGGGCCCCTTCAGCCAGTGGCATCCTTCACAAGGGTTGCCTCGCTCCCATCACCCTGCCCCAGACTTGGCACCACTGACCTCTCTTCTCTTACCCACCCACAAGCTGTTACCACCGTTCCTCAACAAGCCTAGTTTAAAGCCCACAGAAGGGACTCTGCAGGCTGTCACCTTCCACTTCTCAGTGTCAACACTTGGTTCAGGCCGATCTGGCTCTGAACCCTTCCCTTAACACAAGTCCCTCTCTGTGTCTATCACAGCACCACAAGTTTTGTAGATTCATACCCAAGGGTGGAGAAGCCTTTCTTCCGATGCTGTAAGTCAGAAGCTCCTGCAGGTAAGGCCAGCCCTGCTCCAGCTCTGGGGAGATGCTCCCTGCAGCCTGAGACGCATCCTCCTCCTCCTCCAGGAGCTGCTTCCCCCAGCCTGCACTGGAACCAGGCCCTGTGGTGCATCCCCACCGCTGCCGGGCTGCCCCTGCTGCCTGGAGCAGAGTTTGGGGGCCCCTACCACACCCCTGCCGCACTCACCACTGCCGAGAAGGGTGTTCCTTCAGGAGAGCCGAGCCTGACCCTCCCCGGGCAGCAGTCAGCTGGCATTTCTGTGGGGCATCCACCTCTGCCTGGCTACCACGCAGCGTTTCTAGGCTGGCCATGCAGTGAAGGGTCACACTGACCTGGAGCTTCCATAAAAACACGGTATTAATTTTTCAAAGACTGCATTTCTTGGGAGCAGAACACTAGCAAACAGTGCTGCTGCACCTCCACACCCATGCAAAAGTAGCAGCTGTGGTAGAACTGCTGCCCTGGTCTACCTAGGAGTGCTAAAAATCACACAATTCTTGTTATTTCAAGACTAGCGGTTTGTACTTCAAAAAACTGAGTCACAACTTATTAGAATAAAATTTTATTTACTGCTCTCAGGATCCTCATTTTATACTTTAAAGTATGCAACAAAACCTGCTACATTCAAATCTATACAGATTTACTGATATATCATTCATGTTTTACAAAACTGCATATAGAATTTGGGAAAATTTATAAGTTACCTTTATTTACATGTAATATTCTCAGCCCTAAACGACCTAGTCAAAGAATAAAACAAAGTGGGATTTTAAACATCCCTTAAGACCCATTACATTTGTTACATAATTTACATATCTTTATAGAGAGATGTGCTACACTTCCTTCTTGCATATTTATAAAGACTGTGACTAAAATTTGCTGGCCAAAGCTAGGTACTGTAATTTCCTCAGATCGTATCGGTAATAAAATGTTAAAAGGAGAGCAAGCCAGGTATATAAACTTTTTTTTTTTCTTTTAGAACCAACTTCGCTAATCATTTTAACCAGTACTTGCTCAAAAGTGTTAATACAAAAAATACCCACATTTACATAAGAAATCAAATTTATATGACAGGTTGATCTACAATAAATTGCACATTGTTGGTTATGACTTTGGTTATACTGTATTAACAAATTTGGTTTCTAGGCTAACAGTGGAGGAAAAAAAAAAATATAAAAATGCACCTATAGAAACTAGCATAACCTGTAAACATATTACAGAACCAAATTCTGCAGCTGGTTACATGTGCATAACCTCCAGGCAGTTCAGAGAAGTTTGCACATATCATATCAGACTGCTGAACTTGGCCCAGAAAACCCTGTAAACATGTTTTTTATTGTTATGTAGTGCAATACTGCAAGAATGGATAATAAAGGCCTCTAACTACCAGTAACTAATACTGAGTGATATCCATACAAATTTCACTTGAAGATTAATTTGTTGCAAAAGGCTGAATTGAAAATATTATCCATTGAACTACAAATTTATCCAAAAAAGTGATGAACACTCAATAAACCGACAGTATACAAATTCAGAGAAAAAGCTGATATAATTTCTCAATATAATTCAGAATTATGTTGCTTGTCTTTTATATAAAAATCCTGGTTTTGTTACACTGTTTTAATAAAAGCAAGTTAAAAACAAAACTCTAACAAATAAAATGTGTCAGCAAGTCAATGTTCTGCAAACTGATGGCTGATAATGCAAACAAATGCTTTCCAATGTTTTACCTAATATGCAGAATTATAAGGTGCTTTGGGCAGATCTGTAGCAAACAGCCTGAAGCAGCACGGATTATGATATTGCATTATATGAAGTTTGTTGGTTTTGTGTTTTGTTGGGTTTTGTTTTTTTTTTAAAAAAAACTTACTAGCAATTTCAGTTGTTCCTCTTAAAGCAGCAATTCAAATTTACACTCTCTGCAAAGATTTCTTCACAGTTTTACTTCAGTAGTTTACTGCAAAACAGTCTGTCAAATACTGTAGAAGAGGCAACTGCTTAAAAACATTTTAGTTTTTGACTTACTTGGCACTGGCCCATCCAATGTGTATATTGTAGTTATTAACAAAGTACACAAAAACTGTGGAAATGGCAAAATACATTTCAAAAGTTAGTGAATTTTTAATCCTTACTTATTTTACAAGTGATACTATGAAAATTCAAGAGCCATGTGACTAAATACAATGGTAGTCCCTGGAAAAGTCAAACTTGTTTGTAAACCCTTAAAATGAAATTGCAGCACTGGACCGATATAATTTGTGTCTCTGTCTTAATCAACCCCATCAAAACCCTGAGTATTTTCAATCGCTAGAAGCAGCTTATCCCATAAATCTTCAAACGAGTCATATGGAGGCAAATCCAAGCGATTAAAGCTGAAAAACAGAGGAAAACTCTTAAGTATTTGATCACTCTTCCTAAAGGTTGTAATTTATCTAAATTAAATACTCACCAGGTATGAGCTCTTGGCAGTTTTTCAGGGGTACCCCACTGTTCAACTGTAAACAACTGTGGTCCATTTGAACCTGCAGAAAAGAACACATCAATTTTCACCTCGTGATGAGATTCTTTTATAATCAGAAATTCAAATTTTGAAATATTTTTGGGTTTTTTAATCCAATTCTGACATTAGTAGAATTCATATCTACACAAATCAGATACAGTCTATACTCAGTAAGAGTCAAGAATCCCAATTCACTTGTATTTTTAATTATTTCTTGCTGTATCTTAATTTCAAGAGACTTTTACACCTTAAACTCAGAAGTCTGAGACCTAAATGCATATGTATAGTAGCTGGCATTGGAAATTTTATGCAGAAGAGTTTTATACTGTATGAATTCTGCATGTAAAAATTTAGACTTGCCACATGTGCCAAGTTATATAAGCTGGTAGAAAGTGTTTAGTGTCCACCTCCACATACATAACAGAGTGGAGTAACTGAGAACTTTTTGAAGCGTGGTCACCATGTGTGTGCTCCTGGGATGTACAGATGCACCTCAGAGAACTTTACTGGCTAGCAAGTGCAGCTCCAGCTACACCTGTGCCTTCAGCAACTGTCTCCAGCATGCCCTATCCGAAAGCTTCTTGGACCTCTCAACTCTTGCCAAGTGGATGAAAAGGGCATTTTGTAACCATTTCCTTAAGCTGTTGAAAGCATCTGTGTACATCTGGAGAAGACAGTTCAGTTTTGGTTTGTTTTTTTTTTTTAACTATCTTGTCAGGGAACAGAATGTAACACCTGATGGTGGGTGTCCTCTGACTATGCTACAAGGAGACCATCAATACAGTTAGAGAATTGTATTTCAAGGCAGGTGGCTACCCAAGAAGCTACCCAGAAGCCTTCTGCTTCTGAAATGGAAGATACGAAACACGTTTCAGAATAAAGATGAGCAGCAGTAATGAGAACAGGCTTACCTACAAATACAGCTGAGGTGTAAGTGCTGTGTAGAATACCTTCAAAACTATGAAATCAATTTGGTTTTATAATGCAGGCAGTCACCTTCCCTTTTTTCCATGACTCCTCCAAAATGTTGGGGTTTTTTTGACTACCCAAGTTAAAATTGTCAATTCAATGATTTAATTTGTGGTTTTATGGAGACGTGAAAAAAGTGTATAAATATAATTTCATTTTATTATGAATAACACGTAATAACGCATTGTAGAAGCGGATTTGGGAGATGTTAGTCAACTTCGATACAGAAAAAAACCCAAGACAATTCATCCCAAACGTGAAAATAAAACAAGAGGAGAAAACCTGTTCACAACTACTAACGTATACAAAAAGGTAAGAAATACCAATCAATGCACAGAAACTGTACTTCATACAAGTCTAGTGAGCGAACTAGACAGATGAGAGCAAGCACTGAGCACTTCATCCTAAAATACCATCAGTGAGACAGATATGTCAGTAGTTGGGGGAACATTCCCAGCTCCTCCTCCTTACTTTCTTCTTTGGGTTATGTGTTCCTTCAACACAGAAGGCTGGTTAGAAAAGGTAACTAGGTAAGAACGCCAGGAATAAGGATGAAGCAGAGAACTAGCTGTTGCAAGATAAAACTCCCTTTTAATATCTAGGTAAGAGTAAGCCTGCATTTTAGCTATCCAACTAATTAGCTAGAGGTTGACAAAGCAGCGTGGGAGAAAGACAAGAAATAGAAGCAAGCCACATCTGTTCTCAAACGTGCGTGGATCTGCTTCCAGACACCAAGCACTGCGTTTACGATCAGAAATGCCCCTCTGGGCCAGAAGAGGGAGATCTGCCGCTAGAAAGCCGGCTCGAGAGGGAACAGCCACAGGGGCAGCCCGGTAGCAGACCGCCACGTACCAACACAGGCACTGAAGAACCACCTACAGTTCTTCAAATACAAGCAGGTGCTGGAAAAGTGATTGTGGTCATTGCTGGGGTTTAGTGAGGATGGCATGCTGGCCACAGTAAAGCAGAAATAACGGTAAGAGAAAAAAACAACGCACTGTGCAAGACAACTGCTAATTGAATTTTTCATTAATGAGTGAATAGAGCTATAGAAACTGGGACTTGGCTGGAAGACTGCCCACGGATATCCTAATCCCTAGGCAGAAGGGAGCCATGAGATTCAAGAGTTTCTTTCCTTC
Organism: Athene cunicularia; assembly: GCF_003259725.1. Lineage (NCBI taxonomy): Eukaryota > Metazoa > Chordata > Aves > Strigiformes > Strigidae > Athene > Athene cunicularia. The sequence goes on from NW_020799112.1 coordinate 22,003,492, forward strand.
TATCATTCTTTAGTTCTATCTCTCGTAGTGTTTTCAGACAAATAAAACAAAAACCCAGAGGCAGCAGAATTCTGATCAGCTTCCACTGCAGCGAGCATGGGCTGTAACTCCATCAGTACCAAGGTTCAGGAGCAACAGCAGACACAGGGCCCAAGTCCACTGCAGGCACTGTTCTCCCCACTGGAACCCACAACTCACTCACCGATGGAACAGAAAAAATAAACTATCTATGATGAAAATGAAGAGGGAGAAATGGGGACACACAGTGGGTGGTGTTTGTTTGTGATTCTCATGGTTTATAAACAAACTGTCTTGTTTACAAAGGAGGAAATGTTTATTCAAATATGCAAGTTAGGCTATTCAGTCATTTGCATAGGATCCCAAGCACTTTTAGCCTTAATAAAGTAGTCTAGCAGAAAACTTCATAGCTGAGGGCAGCTGAAAACAGGCTTCCCATAAGCAAAACATCCCCACCCTTTGCGGGCTGTCCCAGGCGCTTCCCACAGTGGGTTTGCTGGCTCTGGTTTTGCAGTCTGCTCCCCGCTGCCATCTGCTTGTTTCATCTCTGCATCGTAGGTTCCCTACTCCTGGCATGATGTTTAACTGGTGTCATTTCAGCCGTCCTCTTTAAAGTAAGTGTATCTGTAGAACTGTGGCTTGTGAGCAGATAAAAGCAGCTGGGGAACTCGGGAGAATCTGAAGTTAACTGCTGATGCCAGCATGTCTTTGTAATCAGATCTTACATTACTGAGAATTTTCTTCAAGCTCAATCATGTGTTAAACAGGGATTTTTGCAGCTCTTTAGAACTTCAAGAATCCACGTTCAAGGAGTCCTACACATTTAAAAACTTCCATATACAGAATTAAAATGAAGCATTTATAGAACATGAGACACTTGTGTGATCTAAGCGACTCTTCTCTAACTTTGCTTCTTATACCTGCCAGTATATTTTCATTTTTAAAGCAAAGTTTGAGTAACGTGCCTATGCTTGAAGTCAAATATCATGACAGTGTTGGTATCATGTTCTGTGTCACTTAATTGTGAACATAATGGTAAGTACTCACCATACAGCTCAGCAAACCCATTCATAGGTACGCGTGATGTGCCAGTAACAAACTGCAGTAATCTTATTCTCTTTTCAGAGTCCATCATTAAGACTGCCTATGTATGATAATTACAATTAAAGATTTATTTTTAAATTCAGGTTTTACACTAACAGACTTACACAACAGTTTCTATTTCTAAATCATTATCCCTTTTTTATATATATATCTATCTATATATATGCTTTTTTTTCAGTGACAGACATAATCTGTGACTTCTGCCTATTGCTAAAAGCTATGAAATCAACAATTTAATGGCACTGTAAAATCAGTACAGTTACTGGCTTAGCAGGCTGTTAAAATACTTCCCTTGAAGATCTGGCCCCTACTTTCTTTGAAGTTTCCTGATGTTATGAACTAGCAGCCAAACTCCTGTAATTTATTAAACAGAGGAGTTTAACACCTCTTTACTGTAACCATGCCAGAAAAGTCTACACAAATATTTTTAACCCCAGTCAGACATGGATTTTTTTTAAAAAAACCCCAAGTATCAGTAGTGTGTTTACATTCTTACCATGCACCTCATCTTTAGCTTTCTTACTGTCTTTCTCAGGAGTTTTAACAGTCAAATATTTACCTACCTATTGATGAATCACATGATAAACTAGCATAGCTGAAAGGCAGCAACTTTTGAACAGGTTTTAAGTAAAAAAAAAATAAAAATTAGAACTTCGTGATACCTTCCAGAACCACTGTATTACTTGATGGTTTATGTTGTAGCCATTTTTGTATTTTGTATGTAGTTTCCAATCAGCCACATCCACATCTCCCAGTCCACACATTAATAACTACACAGATTAAAAAAAAAAAAACAAAACAAACAACACACCAAAGTTTAAGTCAGTAACATTAAGTTTCAATATAATTTGTTTTCTTTTCCTTGATACACTTACCTCTAGTTCATTTTCATCAAAAATTTTAATCAGATCCTGTGGTATTAGTTCAAAAAAGCCCTAAAAAGAAGAGTGAAGTTTTTAAAAATCAAGTCAACGTTACTTAAGCATTTTTGTTCACTGAGAGTGATATTTGGATGCTTTACTAAACAAAGCCAAAGCAATATATCAAATACAGATGTTTGGACACCAGTAGGCCCCAGTTTGGTCATAGTACTTTAAATTCAGTCTTATCTCACATCTTTATTGTGCAATACTGAATGCTGGATATATAAATCTGAATATATGCAATATCACTTATACAAGTAAGGATAAAGCAGCTACTTTAATTTTATTAGTTTGATTTTCATTTATGCAGAGTTCATTAAATCGTTTGCACTACAGCTAAAGCTGTCAGGCAGGATGGAGAAATAAGCAAATTTTTCTACATGAATTAAACACCTCAGTAAAAATACACCAAAAATATTTTTAAAGTCTGAAATAATTCAAAGCTGACACTACTGCCTTTTTTATACCTGTAACAACATAATCTGTGAGTCTTCAGGATGTCCAGAAAAGCTTAAGATTAGATGCAACAAATTCTCAGAAGAATTTATTTTTAACTAAAACTGTACCTCTTTAAAGGCTGCCATTTGTTTCTGTACTCTGCTCACAAATCTCCACTGAATTACAAGACTGTAAAAACAAAACAAAACCGTGTAAAATGAAAGCAATTTATATACAAAGCAACAACTTTGTTTTGTTAAGACAACTAACAGAGAGCCCCTGTTATCAGGGGGGCAATCCAGCGAGATACATGGCCCCAGTGAGCCCTACTTACTGAATGTAGTCTCTCTTGTTCTTGTTGGTAACAACAATTTCTGATCCACCACTCTTCAGTTCATGCTGATGGGTCTAAACACAATACACAGAACAGAACTTAAACGAGGTAGGTATGTAACAGAATTCATACGTTTTTATTAGGTAATTTAGATAATTCTTGAAGACTGCAGAATTTGAGAACTATGAGAAATACGACCAGTTTCACAGGTCAGCTGTATAAATAGAATTTGATTGATTGCTTTAAACAACCCTAGTGTTCGGGGTTGCCAGACTGCAGTGGGGCAACCTCTGTCCTTTCTGACCCGCTACAAGACATCACCTAAGTTTGCACACAAGTTCTCAGTAACGTGGACTTCACTTACTGTACATTCAATGACCCAGCCCGTTTTCCAAATCTCAAGGAAAAACACTTCCAGAACCATTTTATACTACTAGAACCTCAGCAGACAAATATGTTTTTCAGTTCATTAGGGATGTACATTTTCACACTCCTACTTCGGATCACTTCACAAGACCACAAAGGCCATTATCCCACTCAGATATAGTCGGCATCTGTAATTTAGATTTTTCATTCAAGACCTGTGGTATATTTCTACAGGACCTATCTTGGATAGCTTTCGACACAACAAAAACTTGTTTATTCCATAGTTTTCTAGTACATCTTAGAGAAAAAACCCTACCACTGCCTCCCAGTGCAATTTATGATTCCAACCATTTCCAGAAGAGCTCATCCTTCCCAAGCAATCACATAAAACCAATCTCTACTCCAGATTAAGTAATGGGACCACGGATATCTTCATCTCAGCTACATTCACAGCAACAGCTACATTTCAACACAATATTATTTAACCAAAAAGCATGAGCTCTTATTTAAAGATCTGCTTATTTCCAAACCCTTTATCACATCACAGCCAGGGTAACAGAACACTGCATGAGCATGAGCCAGCTAAAAGAAGCATTCAAGTGAACAAACCAACATGACTGTGAATGGAGGGTTTTCCTTATTACTGTACAGATTTAAAAAAACCAAAACAAACACATAATTTCACAGGTCAAATGTTTTCTTTCATGTTTTGTCTATTCTACTTTACATAAACATACTAACCTGACCAAAAAGTTCTTCATCTACTATAAATCTGAGGTCCAGTTCTGTTGGATCATTTTCAAGAATCCATCTCAAAGAATTGTAATATTCACTATCCTAAGAGAGAGAATGACAAGATAGTAAATTTTAAACTACGAAAGGATCCATTACAGCCCAGTGAATGCTGCTACCTAGGTGAATCCTGTATTGGATACAGAGACCCTGCAATTGTACAAAGCTACAAGGACCTTTAAAGATGTTTGGAAGCTGACAACTCAGACATCTCAGAGGACTAAAAATCTCTCATGTAGCAAAAAGGTGTTAAGATGTCACAGCATTATCTGAAGTAATGTATTTTGGACTCTTCTCTGTCTCACTTCCTATATTTATCTTCCTTTTATTGTTAAGCATTACTATAAAGAGCCCTAGGAAATGAAAATTAAGGTAAAGCCAACAGTATCCTGGGCTGCACCCCGAGCAGTGTGGGCAGCAGGTACAGGGAGGGGATTCTCCCCTCTGCTCTGCTCTTGTGAGACCCCCTGCAGGGCTGGGTCCAGCTCTGGGGGCATCAACAGCAGAAGGACACGGACCTGCTGGAGCGGGTTCAGAGGAGGCCATGGAGATGATCAGGGGGCTGGAGCCCCCCCTGTGAGGACAGGCTGAGAGAGCTGGGGGTGTTCAGCCTGGAGAAGGCTCTGGAGAGTGGCCTCCCAGTACTTGAAGGGGCTACAGGAAAGATGGGGAGGGACTCTTGATCAGGGAGTGTGGGGATAGGATATGGGGTAACAGTTTAAACTGAGATGGCAGATTTAGATGAGATCTAAGGAAGAAATCCTTCCCTGTGAGGGGGTGAGGCCCTGGCACAGGCTGCCCAGAGCAGCTGTGGCTGCCCCCTCCCTGGAAGGGTTCAAGGCCAGGTTGGACGGGGCTTTGGGCAACCTGGGCTGGTGGAAGGTGGCCCTGCCCGGGGCAGGGGGTGGCACTGGATGGGCTTTAAGATCCCTTCCAACCCAAACCAGTCTGTGGTTCTATGAAATGGGCTACATCCTTTTTGATACATCTTACTCAACACTTGTGCTGTTAGTTTTCTTCAGGGTAGCTAGCATGGGGCTGTGGTTTGGATTTGTGCTGGAAACGGTGTTATAACCCAGGGAGGGGTGAGTTCCTGCTGAGCAGGGCTCACACAGCTCAGGGCCCTGGCTGCTGCTCCCCCTCCCCACCAGCGAGGAGCTGGGGGGGGCACAGCTGCCCCAGGGATGTTCCAGACCCTGTGGCCTCACGCTCAGCACACGGAGCTGGGGAAGCAGGAGGAAGGGGGGTGTTGGCAGTGACGGCGTTTGTCTGCCCCAGTCACCGCTCCGTGGGATGGAGCCCGGCTGTCCTGGGGTGCCTGCACACTGCCTGCCATGGGAAGGGCTCGGGGAATTCTGGGTTTGCTCTGCTTGTGTGCGTGGCTTTTGCTTCACCTGTGAAACTGTCTTTATCTCAGCCCAGGAGTTTTCTCCCCTTTTACCCTTCAGATTCTCTTCCCCATCCCACTGGGTGGAGAATGACCAAGCTGCTGTGTGGTGCCTGGTTGCTGGCTAACTACAACACAGACTTTTAAAAGATGTAGCCAAAATTTCTTTGCATCATGCACTTTCAAACCTTCACAAGGTCATTAAAAGACATATAAAAGAAACTTAATATCAACATGAAATCCTAACATACATGATAAAGCAAATGACATACCACAGACTCCATATCATGAAGCGTTATTGGTTTCTGGAGCATCATCTTGTAAAAAGGACGAATAAAAAAGGCTTTAAAGAAGAACAAATAAATTGAACAGTATGTAACTTAAAATTCAAAATATTCACAATGTTAATCTCAAGATGATGTTACACAAAATAAATACTAACCATCCAAAAGTTTGCCATGGTAAACAGCCATTCCAGCTACACGACCTATAAACTTGAAATAAGAGAGATGATCTTCATTGCAAAGTCCAGAGTTTGGATTGATCTGCAGAGTATAGTTATCTCTGAAGTTGAGGGAGGGAGCGGGGAAGAGAAAGAAAAACAAGATGTTGTACTATTGGAATAGTCCCACATTTGAAGATCTGAAAGACACTGGTTAAGTCAGGTATTACTTTTCATTAAGTTGAAAAAAATAATATTTGGATTAACCACTAGTCTAACATTAAACAATACTCAACAGAAGACTATTAGCAGAACAGAATTAACAGTTTTGAAACACCATGAGCTACCTTTGTAAATTAGAGATACAAAGAGAAGGGATTAACTCCTACTCATTTTACAGTAGTCAGAATAACATCCTCCTCATTATCTGTTAAATACTGCCTCTTCTGAAAGGAGTAGATGGTTGCAAGCATATGCCTGTCTATGCAAAGATGTCACGGCTTATGGTAGACTGCTGGAAAAAAGATACAGGTACTTTCTCCACATTATTGTCCTGTCAAACAAAGGCCTAGTTGCAGAATATTGCACTTAACAACTAAACCCTCCTATACATTTTTTTTGGGAAGTAATTCCATTCTTAAAGGAGGTACAAGAAATACAACTGCTTTCTCTAACTAGTCTTCATGCCTTCTAGACCTGTGTTACTTACGTAGCTGAATATTCGAACAATCCATAATAAGGATTAAACATTTCTTTAGAGAGAAGGAAGAACCATTCCCTGGCCACTCCTCCATAGTCTAAACCTTTTTCACCATCAAATTCAATCCATAGTCTTGCTTTAAGGAAATCTGCTCTCTTCACAGCTATAATCCTTCTGTAAGAATCTTCAAGGATTGTTGTGCGATGAATTTTCATTTCAAATCTGTTTGGAATATCACTCTGGAAAAAAAAAAAAAAGGCATATTAAAACAGAGTAACAGAACAAAACCTAGCATCTTTTAGTCTTGCAGAGTATGCAAATTTTGTAAACAGACAAAGAATGGCACACAAATCCTTTTCTTAAATAATTTGGCAACTTGACACAATGATTGAGAAGAGGCTCTACTTATATACCATTCAACTAGCACAGAGAGTTTCAGATAGTAATTTCTATTTCATACCAAGAAAATAGGGTTAAAGTAAGTTCTTACTAGGAACAGCATATGCTCAGTTATTCTGCATGCAGCAAGGCATGATTTAGTAACACCAAAAAAAAATCATGTTACACGCTTGATTAAAAAAAAAATAAAGAGTTTATAAATAAAGTTATTTTGGAACAATTTTACCTGACTTATTTCACCTTCTAGTTCAATAATCTAACTGTAAGGATAGATGTCCTGTTCTCTAACTTAAGACATACATGACAAATATTCCTACAATATTAAAATAAGAATCAGTCCACTTCAAATTTTAAGGTACAGGAACATGTTTATATTTAATATCATATGGGAAAGTATGTAAATAAAAATATCCAAGAAGCTCGTGTTTGCTGCTGAGCTTTGAGAGTAAGACTAATAAACCAGGAATAAAACTTTGTTCTCATATAGTGATTTAATGATTCTGCACAGTATTTTATTGATTTCACTTGTTTTCAGACAGTTTATTTCAGCAATTACTTTGGGCAAAATTGAGAAACTCAGGGGAAGTGGGATCGGGAAATTTCAACCATGACTAGATTAGGATGATGCAATGAAACTCAATATATTTCAAAGAACTAGCCACATACTGAGTAGAAATAATGAATTTTCAAATGCATAAACATTTAATAAATCACTCTGAAGAGTACACGTTCAGATATGCTTCCTTTTTATTTTCTTATACTCCTTAAATATTCTATCCTAAATGTCCCAAACAAAAAACCCCAAAAGAATGCTGCATTTAAATGTAATGTCTATTTATATCCCACAACAGCCTGATCCACACTACAAGCAAAAAATAATTACTTGGGGTGGAGGAGCACACTATTTGTCGTTTTCCAAGTCGCAAAATATTGTACAATATTACATCTCTGATTTATGTGGTGATGGAAATATATAGGCCTTTTTAATCACTTCAGAAAAAAATAAAATATGCCTATTTTTAAAAAAAATATATATACTCCTGGTTTTAGCTGCAAACTGACTATTCAGAAAAAAGGTCAAGCAGTAAAAAAATCAATTACTGAAACCAAACTTAGCTGATTAAAATAGTATTCAATAATTAAATCACAATATAAATCAATCCATTACTTTAATTGTCCTTTAGGTATTTGTGAGTGCTTAAAGGCAATAGTAATGTATGTTTTAAAATCTACACCTGTATTTCATTCTTAAATTACTACGACTAGATTGGGTGGCCCAGCCGTCTATCACTTCATCCAACTGGGATAATGACATCTGAAGGAACGCCAGGCTTGTTTGACTAGGAACACAAAACACGAGGTGCATGCAAATTGCACACAATTATGTATGTCAGCTCAAAACCGCGAGTTTCCAAAAGGCCAGGAACAGACTTGGTAGAGAGAAGTGAACTCAAAGGCTAATGCTATGTATATAAAATATCTCCCAAGGATACCAAATGTGACTGCAGTTGTGCAAAGACTCATTGTTCTCTGGACATCCCGATGCTATTTACAGTCTTTCAGGCTATGTGTTATAAATATATCTGGCACTGCCACTTCGAACTGGAACTTGCAACTGAGATGCATAAACTTAAGATTTTAAGGCTGTAACAATTCATTACAGGCATCTAGCCTGATCAAGGTGACAGTACAGATTTCCATCCGGACAGTCTAAAACCCATTCTGAGAACTTCTGCTTTGATATTCTGAGTTCCAGAAGCTATTATACGCTAGATCCATGATTTCCAGACTTTTCTGTTGCCTGCCTACTTCCATGTTCACAACTTTAACCTTTTTGCAAGCAATCTAGTTGAAAAAGTAGAAATTCAGTTTCATCACTACATAGTCACAAACCCTATTGTTAGATGCAATGCTCATGGCTACCAAGTTGCTGTTCACAAACACATCTGTGATCAGACAGTAAATCTAAGCATATTAAAAAGATCAATTTCCTTTCACTGTAACTTAAGCTCTCCTTGTTTGGGGGCATAAATTTCTTAACCTTCTGCTGGATTCCTACTGATTACTAACCTGTTTCTTCAGTTTCTTTCTGAAGAACTCATACTTCCGCTTATAGTCCCTGGAGTAAGGCACAGCCTTTGGGGAAAGAAAAAAAAAAAAACAACGAAAAAAATTACTTGAGATGCTTGAGCAATTATATAAACCAGTCCGTATCTGTGAAACACAGACCACGCACTTCAGTTCTCAAACAGGAATACGTGTTCTACTAAGTATCTGGGGAGACTTTCAGTTTACCAATACACAGACAGGTCAGAACATCTGGAGCGAGAGGCACTTCTTTGTTCAGATCATTTGTTCCGACCAGGTCTGCAGAGTTTATCCTGCACTTTACTATGGGCTGACGGGACTGACTAAGATCACTGACTGGCCCAGAGCTAAGTGATCAAAATGCCTTTGGTTACTTACGCAACGCATCGTCTCTCCTTGCTGTATCATGAGAGACCTGGCTACAAACACCTCTATTTTCCATGAACAGAGAAGGTTGTTTACATATGTGGGCTATTAATAAACACAGATATCAGCTGAACACTAAAACCCATCTATAATTATAATGTGTACCATCATTGCAATTAGTCCTGGTAATTTTGCACTTCAGATTAAGTATCAGGGCTAGATCATTATTTTTCAGTTGGAAATTAATTTCATTCCTTTCAAAGCCATTTTGTTGTTATTGGTTTGGGGTTGTTTTTTGGTTTGTGTTTTTTTTTTTTTCTTCCCAAGTTTAGTTCATTAACTGAACAAGCTGTATTTGGACACTGTGGATAAATAAAAAAAAAAAAGTTTCTTACCCACTTCAAATCCTCCCCCAGTCTATAAGGAAACTTTACTACTCTGGGAACTTATTTTTTTTCTTTCTGGCATTTAAAGACCATTTCCACAGAAAGCTTTCTAAACAGTCTTTAAAAAGAAATAAAAATGCTTTGTTCAAACATCCTGGAAGTTTCATCTTCCAGACTAACTGATAAATGACAAGAGTTTGTTTTGATTCTAATGATATTATTGAAAAGATGTGTAAAGCTACATAAGGAAAGCTTACTGGTCCAGTTATTGCCACATTCTGCAGTCGAGGATCCTCCCACTGTGTTTTCTTTGTATCTGCAAGACATTCCTTAATTAGGTCCATTAATTTAGATAGTGTTCAGAAATAAAACTGAGTGGGGGGAGAACACTACATCGTACATACTGTGGTTTATGAAGAATATTCTTCCATCTGTGTGAGTTCTCTCTTCCCACCCTGGCTGTAAGGAGACACTTTCATTACAAATTTCTAACTGTATAGTTGGGGGCATTTCCCCCCTCCATGTACTCACAGCACTGGAATTCAAAATAGAGTACCTTTTGTATTAAAAAAAAAACAGGCTGCATTTTCTCATCTGCAAGTTTCAATAGTGCTAATTTAAGTGTTTAAATTGTTCTATCTGCAAACAAAGATAAAACAGTTTACTTACTGGTAATGGGCCCAGGTCTACTGGATCTAAGGAAGTCTTTCTCCTTGGATGAGCAGAAATTTTCAGTCTTGGATCTTCCTTTGAAAACAAAACAAGCAGCATGTTAATTTTGGTATTTTGCTTTATTTTCTTCCTCTTTATTAATGATTGTGTCAAGAATACACCTAGTACCAAGTAGATAATTGTTGCATATTCTGCAGCCAGGTAGTTCCTTGGGGATTCTCTAATTTCTTCTAATGACCTATCCCTTCATTTATATATAGACACATATACACACACACATATTAAAAGAAATCCCTCATTCAAATCAGTTTCAGTGTAACTGAGTTGAATTAATCTTTCCACATGGCTTCTGGCATACCTTGCACTTTTTGGGTTTGGTGGTTGGGGTTTTTTGTTCTTTGGTTTGTGGTTTTTTGGGGTGCAGGGGGAAGGTGTGTCTGTTAAGTTCTTTCCATAATCCTGAAGAAATTAATATTAATTTTCAATCAGTTTAATGCACTTCTCTGTTTCTCCTTCACCTGACAGTAACACTGACCTACTCTTTAAATGCTTAAGTCCCCCGATTAGCACTGCCTGACGGTGTGCAGTGCCACTCTGTGGAACTGGAGCTGTACAACTCCCTCATCCATAGTACAGGGGCACCTGGCCTGCTTGCTTAAGACGTCACAGAAATTTGTGTTGGTCGCCGTACCATGTGATAAATTCAAGGCAATGGATTTCCTGATGAAGGCCAGTTTACCAAACTGTTTTCTTAACAGTGCATATGAGCTAGCACAGTTGCAATTATGACAGAAGTGTCCTTTAGGAGATGCTTTACATCTGCGAAGCAGATTCCTATATACATCAGTATTTTCTTCCTTCCAAGCTAAACTTTCCAGTCCTAATACAGTTTGTAAAATTCATAATGTTCTACTCATGGTAGATATTTTAAATGACTGCATTTTTATTAAAGGTTCCTTTTTTTTTTTATTTTATATTCCTTAACAGACATCTACAGAAGCTTGCTGAAAGCAGCAAAGCTTTGACTGGAGAGGAACTAGAATTTCAGTCCATGAGAGTAGTTTCCCGTTACCCATGTTGTAGTTTTGGTGTTGTGGTCAATAAAGAATGGTCTCCCATTGGGTGCATGTCGGACTTCCCAGCCTTTAGGGAGAAATCCTTGCTCCATTTCAGGCTGCTGCTGAGAAGGCTGTTGTGATGAATCACTTGATGTTGCTTGTGGTTGTCTTCCTACAGAAATACTTTGTGCAGCTGAAAACTGACCCGTTTCCACAGCAATCTACAGTAAATGACAAAAAGAAAATCAAATCAAAGCCCTGGAGAACAATAGATTTTTTCTATTATCTGTATTTTTGACTCATGAAAGCAGTTTCAAAAAGCAAGTGTCAGACAGTACACAGATTTGTTTGGTTTAGTATCACCAACACTGACTAACAACCACTGATTATGCTACCAAGAAGTCTTCCAGGCTTCACATTCACCTATCCCTCTCCACAAAGCTTCTTTGGTACATTAATAGTAGAGTTACTTGCTACAGATATTACTGTTTCTAACTCTCCTTGCATTCTCTCAGATTATGCCTTTCACAGGTTCTACTTTAAAGAGGTCTCTAACCTTTACTTCTGTGAGATGTTTAAAATGTTAAATGAAAAAAAAAAAAAAATTAGAAGACAGACAGTACCTGTACAACTGGCTTTATCCAGGTAGTGGTTCTAGAATTGTGATCTATATAATATGACCTCCCTTTTTCATCTTGTCGTTCTTCCCAGCCTGGGGGTAACCCAGATGAAGTAGGCAGTAACTAAGTATTAGTGATAACAAAAGAAAAACAGTTAGGAAAACTATGAAACTGAAGTGAAGAGGCACTCCGCCACCATATTAACACAACAGAACAAAACTATAACCCAAAAGATACAAAAAATTTTCACAAACTGGATAAAACAGAAAAGTATTTAAGTCCTTACTGAATAGTATGAAGTGACAGAATTTTTGGGGTTTTAGTTTGTTTGTTTTTTTTAAATTCAGGTTCCTTATATTAAAGGATTCATTTATATACTCGGATCAGTCATGGCTGACCCAGCCTAGTACTGCTGGCTATAACCTCTGCAGTGTCATCATGAAAACATAACCTAAGGGTGGTAGTACAGCTTTTAACTATAAAACAAAGCTCTTATCTTCCTGGGAAGATCACTTCCTTCTGCAGACTCTATCCGTGCATTAAGCTGATGTTAAACCAAAACCACAAAGGTGGGACATAAAAGCTTTACAACTGAACTCCAATCTGGCTAAACTCCTAATGGCAGTTTTGTCAGGACAGCTGCCAGAAGCAAAGGCCAAATCTTAATTTAAAATATCAGCACATAATACATAGTCAGAAGTTCCACTTTAAGAAAATGCCTCAGCTTCTCTGCTACACAAGCCTGTGGTTTTTGGAAGATGACATACCACTGGATGGGCAGGCTGCTCTTCAACTCTGTATGTTTGCAGACTACCTCTTCTGCTGGAATGGTTCTTGAAGCAGTGAAGAACAATGACATATTAGCTATTATTGCAGCTTTAAGGATGGCAGCAGTCAACAAAGTTTATCACACTTCAAACTATTACAGTTTTCATCTTGAACAAAGTGTCTTGTTTGTTTTGAAACGTCAATTTAATGTAGTATTTTTGAAACTCCTGTTTTAGCAGTGCTAGAAACATTAGGTTCACAGTATCTGTTCTAACCTTAAAACAGAACAATACAGAGGCTTGTGAAAGTTCTGAAAACCCTAACAGATGTTTTGGCACTTAAAACATTAGAGTTAATTGCAAGCAGTTACATTACAATTGAATTTACAGTATAGAACTTACTCCATTATCTTGTCAGTAGACTAAAGCCTGTGATATATCAGAGCTAACACAACTTTTCAAAGAGTAGATTAAGTTAATAATGACAAGATATGAGAATCTGAGACATCCAGTTTGAGAAGAGTAATTCAACCTCTGGACTTTGCGTAAGTATCCACCTTCTGCCTAGAGCCATACTTGGATCTCATCTACTACAGTTAAGCAACTGTATTCCATCTTGCTCCAGCATTTCCCCAATTATTTCAAGGATTTTTCACATTTATGTACCCTCATGGAATAATTTATTAATTATTAAATTTTTTAATTTTGGGGGGTGGGTGATGGAGCTGAAGGGAGGCAAGACTGTCATTCTATCTGGCTCTTACAAATAATTTGATCATCAGCCTGTTTCTTTCCTTAGGCCACCCAAGCAAGCTGAAATTCTCTTGCTATACACCGGATTTGAATAGCAGAGATCAAGTCTCGTTACTCTCACTTCGCTGTTTCCTTCAACACAAGCGATGCCTTTGTACAAACTTGAAAAAGCACAGTCAATTCTAAATGTGAATTTGGGCAAAAATATTATAGATATTTCAGAACAATGAGAACAATAATTTACAGTGTAGGCTGCTGACTGGCCGGTAGCTGAACTTCCAGAGGTAGTAAGTCTGGTACTCAGTTCTTCTGCGAGATGGGTCTGTATATCACAATTACTCTGGGAAGGAGGTATTTGAAGGTTCTGATTGCTATACATTGTTGCCTCGTCTTCAGTTATAATTTCCCAGCTCTTTAAAAAGAAAGTAAAAACAAATATTTAAGAAAAGTAGTTCCAAGTTACAAATAGTTAAGATAAGCTTTTTGACTAGACTGAAATGCAAGTAACTTTTTAGAAACATTTAGATTTGTTTTTACCTCGGGGGAATCTCTGTTGTCTAGATTTTCTGTGTCTTCTGATATCTGTCGCCGGTGAGTGAACACATGCTGGGCCTCCAACTGCACACTCCCAATATCTGCAACAGCTACGTTGTCCCTGTTGGGGCAAGTCAGCATTCACTGGCCATATTTTACCTTTCAACAGTAAGTTAGGCTAACAGCAAAAACATACATTAATAGTCATTCTGGTAGAAGAAAAAGAAACAGTCATGGGCTCTAAAAATTAAACTGTTTAAAAATAATAAGCATTCATGTTAACATGAAGTGTAAATTAAACTGAAGAACCAGACAGCATTCCAGGTATTGCTTTTGTAATTCACGTTAAGGAAAAAGAATAAACTAAAAAAACCAAAATCAAGGTAAATAATTGAATGCAGTTCCTGCTGGGAAGGAGGAATCTGGCTTTGAAGCTAGAAAATATTTTCCTTGCCATTACTATAGTTATTATCTCTTACAACTGCAACTAGTTGCTATTTGAATGCACACTTCCAGAGCACAGGAGGAGCACTGTGCAGTTCAAGTGACCACTACCCAGTGACCATTACACAAGGGCTTGAAGATTAAGCTATGGACAGCTCTCTACTAATTCTCAAGCTGTTCACTTTCTAGCTCTCCTTGCTTTCAATGTAACTAGAGTGAACTAGTTACACTAGACACTCGAATTTTCAGGCCAGAAGACATACTGAGCCGTTGGTCTTTTCCACTGTGTTCTTCTGAATTCATGATTGACGTAGTAGGTCCTGCCGAGGATGTCTTGCCTCTCTTCCCAGCCTGAAGGCAGTGGAGGAGATTCCTGCTGCTGCTGTTGTGGCTGGCTAGCAGCGTCTGGTTGGTCCAAGATAATCCACCCAGGCTAAGAGATATAATATTAACTATCTTTAATATTGCTGACGTTGAGTAAGTATCTCAATTTGTTTAAGCCACCCCCCCTTTTAACATGCAGTTCCACTGAGCCAGAAAGACTGGCTCTGGGTTTTATTGTATTTCTTAAGAAGTAATAGGACAAATTATGCATGCAGAAATCTTATTTTTAACTCAAGTTCCTTAAAAGATATTTATTAGCATCAAGAGTTTTTTATTCCAGGAAAATAAACAGCATTTACAGCATAGATTTTTAAAAGTAAATAAATTTCATTTCATACATATGCTGCCAATGTTCTAGTCAGATAAGCATACCATTTTGGAACAAAACTTTATCACAGCGAAGGCAGTAATGCTGATAAGAGTCGTTTAAGTCTTGAAAAGAAATCCATTGATCTAAATTGGCTGTGCTTACAAAAGATTACATTTGTAAAGCAGTTAAGATTAAAATATCCCTATAAATTGGAGGGATTGAAATTATAAGACCAGCAAGTTGTCAGCATCTGGCTAGCTGGGGTCAAACAACGTTGGACAGCAGTAAAAATACTGGGCATTGATACTTGCATTAATTCTAAAACAAGAAAGTTATAGACATATGGCAAGTCAGTACCAGAACACCACCAAAAGCCTAAAGTAGGTTTTGTTTTGCAGATATACTGACAAAAGTCACTCCTTTAGTTATAACAACTGCTCCAGAATTTTTACCGACTTAAAACTTCTATGTAAAATACAAGCAACTGCTTTTAGGTCATTTTTTTCTAAAATACTATTTATAGCTTAGTGATTCCTAGCTATTTTTACTGTAACTACCCCTAATAACTGAAGACATTTGCTAGGGTTTTCACCAATAAATACATCTTTTCCCACCTCTAATTCTTCAGCCTGTTCAGTGGTTTCTTCTTCAGACCCATTGCTTTTAGGTAAGTAAGTCATTTTTAGTCTGAGGTGGCCTTTAACTCTTGATTTATGGCTGCAGAAGAGAAAATAAAATGTTCTCATTGTTCACTTGTGAAATTGTTACCTGGAAATAAAATAGCTGAAAAGAGAAAGTAATGTACTATCTTACTTTACAATACAATAGTTAATTAATTTCAGGGTATTACCACATTAACAATTCTTACTCTGCTTGAGCTACTGGGAAGGTAGGAACCTTATTATTAATATTCCTGTCTGATTAAATGCAAATATAAGCAACACTGAAGAACGTGCATTAATAATACTAAAGCATCTAAAAGTTATAAGATTTCAAGGCAGAAAAATGCCTGAACCTGCGGCAGTATCTCTTACTACAGAGCATTGCCAAATTCATGTGGTAGTCACTACAAGAAGAGGTCAGATCCTTAACTAACAAACAACAATTGAAGTCAGTTTGTGTAGAGACAATAAATATTATTCTTCATTCATTTAGAGGATGGGAAATGTTAAATTCAGAAAAACAGGAGATCAAAATTAAACTTACAACCACTCTGTTAAAACCACTGATCTGTTAAAAATCAAAAAAAGTGTACAATACTTATAAAATACTTCTACTAGCGTGGCTGGGGAAGATCTACAGAGCCCACATGTTCTGACGTTATTGCTAAACTGGAACCTATTATCTGACAAATGCTGACATGCATTTTATGTATTATTTCTAATAAAAGTTGTTAAAACCTGCTCAGATTTAGGTTAAGAATTTACATCTTAAAAACAAACATGAAAAGCATAACACTAGTATCAGTGTCAAAGTGTAATCTATCATTTTTTAATAAATCCTTGGTTTCCTAACACAGGTCTTCCCAAACTGAAAAGCTGCTTATAACGTTTAAGGGTTTTTTTTATGTTTATAACCAAGGTCACATGAAACTGCTTACACGAAAAGAGATAGGAAGGCAGGAAACAATTTCAAGTTAAAAAGGGATGAGTTATGGCATAACATTGGTCACGGATTTCTCTGTTCAGCAAAACAGTCAACTGCTCTGATGGAAGTTATAATGTGAATTATATCATGGCCTGAAGAGAAATGGTTTACTCTTAACAAATAATTAATTTAAGTATTTAAACAAATGCTAACTTCTTAGTAGAGCCACAAATACATGATTCTGTTGATGCTCAGATTTCTTTGATGAAGACAAAAATTTAGCCAGTATTCACATATCTACAAGTAATTTCATATCTACACAATGCTGGTTTGTAAGCCAGAATTTTCATGTGGCATTTACTGACCTTCTGGGATGAAGAACAAAATCCTTAAATGTATATGGTCTCTCCATACTTGGGTTTTCTGTCTGCAATAAGAAAAGTTTTTTCAAGAAAAATCTGTATCAGACACTTAAGCAAAACTATCATAAATTTACAATTAGTTTCTTTAAAGAAAATCTTATGACATTTTAGGATTTCAATTACAGGTTTAGGTACAGTAATAGCAATACCAGCTTTAATCTTAGTAATGAGACTAACGCCCCAGTTAAAGAAAAAAAAAATACCTTTCAGTGTATACAGTTTCTAAAGTGCAGAAAAAACCCTGTTTAGCCTGAAATTAAGAAACAGATTCTGAATTCTCACATTTAAAAGATCTACCATAACTCTTCTTCCCCTTGGTCAGTATCTTTTCCAAATTTTTTTATTTTTTTGTTTCACAGAACATACATAAAAAGCCATTTCTAGCTTCATGACTTGGGGATTAAAAAAAATAATCACAGAAGAATCCATTCTAAGAACATCTGTGTTCTGATTCACAAAAGTGAAGTTGCTCAACAGAAAGAAGCACAGAGGTAACCAGATGTAATTTTATAAGTATACATCCCAGGTACAGCTAGAGAAATACACATGAAAGATCATTAAAGAAAACAAAGATATTTACTTATCAACATAAATCTTTATAATCCATCTGAAGTTCTGCAATTCTTATAGAAACATTTGATTTTTTACTAATATTGTATGTTTAGGAACATTTGTAAATCTAAGTTTGGTTTGGTGTTTATTTTTTCCCCTAGCCATCTGTAAATTCTGGGGAGTGACTCCAGGTTCTTGTTAATGAATATATTTTAACCGTTTCAAGAAGTATACTGTATAAGATGAGGAAAAACTTCCAACTGATATATTTTTAGGCCTCTTTTAATTAAGCACAATGGTACATGATGCAATCCTCAAAGGCTGAACTAACTCTATAACAGTATTTTCAAGAAATATCTAATCTGTGTCAGCATTTGATTGGAAAGAAACAAAAAACACCCCAGAATCTAAAGGTCAGACACAATTAAGTTTGAGAGTTTAGCATTTTATTTGGAACTGCTGAGCTTTCTTGTGGAAAAAGTCCTAAAATTAAGCTGACTAAATTTTACTGAATGCGGTAACTATTACACCAAATCTCAGAAAGAAAAGTGGTCTCTTGTATTTCAGGCACCTCAGTGTAAACTCTTATTAACACAATTTAGAAATACTACACTCGAAGTGTTCCACCTTCACGGCATTAAAATGCACACCTCTGATCCTGTAGTGATGTGTGTTATAGTGGTGTTATCAGGAAGGTCAGGTTCTATCCTTATAAAATTAATTGTCTTACAACTATGGTAAATACCACTTTGAAATTAAAATGAAATTAAGCTTGGGTTTTGGTTTTGTGGGGTTTGGGGTTTTCCCCCCTCCTCAACATTATTTCTACCAACACACACACTGTGGAAATACATCACAGAGAAAAACCAAGAGATTATCTTCTTAATCTAAATTTTATAATTATTTGTCTGACTTTCCAAAAACAACAGTTGCCTCATATTCAATGCTAGATTACACTTGGATTAATACATTTTGGTTTTGGAAAGAGCAAATTTTTATCTGCCAACTATCCTATCTTGCAGAAGATTTGCCCTTTTAACATGGCCCTGATTACCAGCTCTTTTTAGTTACGAACACTCTGCATTTGCATCGGATCAAGTAAAACCAAAACTGCATGTAATAAAGAATTTATAAACTCATTTTACTTATCCAATATGTATTTACTTATGTAAATGAGAGACTTCCAAGAAATTCACCTATATTTGGGCCAATAAAATACAATGGATATAGATGGTAAGACAAAGTAATTGGGAACAAGGAACCAGGAAGCAGAAATAAAGATGAGGAAAAGTTGATGTCTGAGGAAGGTAAGAAAATAAGTCATGAAAATAGTCAAGTGAAACTCTAACTCAAAAAAGAAAGGAAATGCACCAGTATCTCCAAAAGACTCCAGACACTGCTGTCCAGTTTATTAGTGGGAGGTGAAGAGAGTCTTCTCCAGCAGGACGTTACAGCCAGGCTCTCCAACCCCCTGCCTGAGGGAGAGGAGCTCGTGTGATCCTGAGCCCAGCTACAGTGGGAAACGGGACGTGTCTGCAACTACTCCTGACACGGTTCTCCCCAGAATGAACAAACAACTGCTCCTCGAAAGGTTTAGCCACAGTTGTTATCCTGACTTCATCTATCCTATCAGTGGCTGATAAATCTGTTCATATTTGCTAGTGTTTTGAGACCCCAAAAGAAAATGAAAAGGCTTACTTATTTCAATGTTCTTGGTGATATTTCTTTAAAACTAACAATGTGATTTGCACAAGGAATACAAAAACTAAAAAACAAAAAAGTACAAAGCAGCACTAGCTTTATTTCCCACTTACCCTCTTCTGTATCTGTTTATGGGAATAAGGAATACTAAAAGTAAAATTGTAGACTTTAACAAAAATATTTTAAGAAACGTGACAATAATTACAATTTCTTCTTGTCTTTAACCCCGTTTCAAACCTTGCATTTTTATTCTTGAAAAAGCTAAAAGCACTCAACTCTCATAGCAGCAGAAAGCAGTATCTAAACACAAGGTAACCTACATTTTAAAAATAAATATCAGCACTTAAAAATCTTCTAGCAAATCCACAAAAGAAAATGAAACAAAAAACCTACAGAGCAGGAGAATTTAGTCACATATCATCAGTACAGTTAGCTTCCTTAAATGACTAATAAAGTTGCATACAGAATAATTTTTCCCTTTCACAGTCTTAAAACAAAAAACAAACGAAAAATACAAACCGGTAACTGATAAAGAGGAATATCCACTTGCCCAAGAAAATCATCTCGAGTCTACAGAAAATAAAAAACAAATTAAAAAAACACAGAAAGTTCAAAGTTGCAAAGTGATTTTAAAACATTGTTCCAAAGTCCTGATAGTTTTCTAAGAACTTATAGACAATAAAACTTGCTCTGTATAGAACGAGTTCTGACTGACCCAACATTCAGAGCCTTGGACAGTTCTGCCTTCCTCAAAATAAATGAAGTTTGAGGGAGCTGGGGGCGGAGATTTGGTTTTTAAATCAGAGACTAATGCTAATCAAACAGGAGACAGTCAGCATCAGGGCTAAGATTGTCAGCATTTCCAGTAAAAGCATCATCCTGAAGGGCAAAGAGTAAAGACACTTTTCCCTTGGCTGTTTTGGTAAAATAATTGTCTGGGTGTATGTTTAAGCAGCTGAACATTTAAATAACACAGAACTAAAGACCTGCCTCCTAGGAACGCCTACAGTTTGTACAAACCTAGACAGCTGTTTAAAACAGGAATAAATATTTTTTTTTCTTTTCAAAGTAATACAGCTACTATCAAAAATAAGATGAAGCAAAGTAAGTTTCATCTGTGATAAATGCTTTGGTAGTTCCAGCAATTCCAGTGGTCCCCAGCCTGGCATCAGGAGCTTCAAGTTTGGCATCTCCCCTACCCCTGCCGACGTTCCTGCTGAGATATGAACATGTGCTAAAATTCATTATAACTATGAAAAAAATAACATTTGCCTACAGACATCGTGGAGGTTAGTTTTATCAACTATAATCTGTAAGATTCTGCCCTGACCTGGATGTCTGGACTGTCCAACGACAACCACGCTACGAATGCAGCAAGTACCAGGGGAGGGACTAACAACACGTGGTATCATTACACGGTTTGCTTTTGATCATCCATTTTTGGCTGTCAAAAGAAATTAAGATTTTAGTAATTTACGTGTTTGCCAATAGTCACAGCCAACAGTCACAGCACCTTAGCTGACTTCTTACTGGAGCATATGCCGAGCAGTTTCAAATTAATTTGCGATTTGAAAGCCCTAGCGAAGCTCCACAAAAGCAGGAAAATGTATTATACGGGTCATTTAACTTGAAGATTTTAGCACGCTGTCTGCATACTGAAATCGAGAGGGCATGAAATTTTTAAAAGGTATGTATAAGCCTATGGCATTTCTCAAAAATCTACACTGTAACAAGACCACCCTTTTTTGCACAGAGTGAGGAAAGCCTTCAGCACTGTAGTCTGCGTAGCCTCTGCATTTCTGGTGTTCCTGATTTTTCCAGCTAACAAAAGCTTTGGTGCTTATTCTTTCCCAAATCTGTTGGTGTACCACAAACTCTTATTCAAACTCATCACCCAAGGATTTTGGTAGCCTTCATCCGTAAAACTTTCCACAGTGAGGCTCCACACCTCGCTGACATCTACTCCCTCCACCTCAGAGCAAAGCCGTGGGTTCCACCTTCCTTCTAGCATGACCACATTTTTGATGCCAGTGTTTTACAGTATTAAGACTCCAGGCCAATTCTACTCATTTTTTTGTCCCACTGACAGCATTCTTCATTCAAACAGCTCTGACTTTAAAGGCTACAGGTATTTCTTTTTCCCTTAATAATTCCAGTACCTTTTTTCTTTAGGTCTGTTGTCCTAAGTTTGTCCATTTCATCTTTAAACCATTCATGTATATGGAGAACCAGAGCCTCACATTTGTATAAGCTCCAATTTTTATTCCTCCAAAAAAGCACAACAAGACTGCAGAGCTTGTCATAGACTAGAAATCTAGAGATATATCATTAAATTGAATTTGTGGTTTATATGTGTTATATTCAGATTGCAAGGGGAGGATGGAAATAAAAAGAAAACACCCGTATTTCTCATTCACAAACTCATTTGAGATAGAAAGCTACAACAGGTTTTCATACCTGAAAAGTCTGAAGCTTCTCTGAACTACCAAGTGAAAACTTTCTGCATTATTATAGACCACAAGCTTCTGGAAAAAATGTAACTATCATTTTTGCCTATGAGGTTCTTTTTAAAATGGCACAGCACATACCTTAGACATGTTAAAAGGCTTAGTATTTGTAAAGTTCTTGGCAATCCTCAAATGGAACATGCCTTTCAAATAAATTACTGGAATGTGGGACAAAAGTCTGCTGTATTTTAGAAAACCTCAGAACTTTGTGTTTGTTACCAGCATTATTTTAGTACAGGCTCCTGTTATTCACTTTATTATTCTGCTGTCTTCCCTGCTATTTTTAGCAGAGCTAGCCTTGATAACCAACCTTCAACAGTACTTTCTCCTCCAGTCAAAGAGTAAAATCCTCCAGTGGAGATTTTTGTTGACCTCCAAACAACTAATACATAGATCAGATAGCAGGAATGCTCTTTAGCAGTGTGCCTCACTCTGACAAGCTGACTAACTGCCTTCAAAGAAGTGCCAAAGACACTCTGAAACACATCACAAACGTTAACAATTAAATGCCAATGGAGGGTGCAACTGTTTGGATCTCTGTTTCATGAGAGCACGCATCCAGTTTTTTCAAGGCAGACAAGTGGGTCAGTTGTTAACTTTTAATTTCTTAACAGCCAGAGAACTCAAACGTCCTGCTTGCCAAACCGTAAGTGCATAAACCTCAATTAATGATACAGTGCTAACAAAGAGGCCTTTTATTTTACTGATTCATTGGTTTAGTCTATAGAAAGTTATTAAAAACATGTGAGGACAGACAGCTGCCGTACACAATACATTTAAAGAACTCTAGTGCAATGCCAAAGTGAGTGCTCGAAGAGGAAAAGCACTGAAAGAACATAACCCAGTCCAAAACTCATTTTCATCTGTTTTATGAATATACAGTTAATAAGCCTTAATAGTTAAGATCGGGGATTTTTTTCTGCAACTCCCATAAGAAACTGGCTAGAAACAGATTTTAAACAGACATACTTATCTGAGCCACACGCTTCAGAACAGTATTGAGAAGGTTACCTGTAATTCGTCAGGTTTGAAGACAGTTAACTGAATTTAATGCCCTTTTTAATTGCTGGATTCACCACATCGCCTTTTGAAGCGGTTCTTTTATAAGACCAGGGTGTTGAAATAACAGGCATTTTCTCTACCAGCTTTTGTGACTAATTTTTGTTGGAGTACTATCCCAGGAATTAGAAGCTAAGTATAGTCAGGAAAAGACTGGAAATAAACACACAGCTAGTTGTACATAAGTCTTCACACAGAAATCCACAGCTGTACGGCAAAATGAGAAAGCATACAGCTTTTATTGGAGGGAATATAAAGTATCAATTCAAATTGAAAAAACAAACAGTGATACTATGGCTGCTTAAGAAAACAGGAGCTCAACAGATCCCTTATAAAGCCAACATTCTTCTTGCTTAAACACCCAAACATCGACATTAGTTACAAGCTTGATGAGAATAAAAAAAAAGAAACAAAACAACTTTTCTGAGCTACACTAGAAACATATTTTTCTTTTCATGCTGTGCTAGGTATATTATTTGGTTCTCTTGAACTCTAAATCAAGCAAAGCGAGTTCTTTTTCTTCCATAAAATACTGCCACCATATGCTATTCATCACAGGAAAATAACAGTTTCAAAACAGCAAAACTCAGTTATCATGTGAAGAGGCTATGAATTTCATGGATTCTAAAAGTTATGTTTTCTCTACCATGCAAAGCCATAAATAATTTGTTGCATGGAATTCATTAAAGTCAGTCTCCTGCATTTTTAAGGGAGAAATACATTGTGAGATTATTTTTTTTTTTAGTGACATGTAGGCATTTATTTTTAGTTGGCATCTACGATCAACTATCTGTGATACTGAAATATAAGAACCTATCAGCATTTTCAAAACAGAGAAAATACCCCCTGTTAGATCAATGGTTATTATGCAACATATGTTTCTGCAGGACCTTCAGCCCTGCTGGCTGCTTCAACAGCAAGGTGTCAGCATAACATGCCTCAGCAGTTTTACCATCTGTTTAACAGACAGCATTTAGAAATGACACCTCGGTTATTTTCACTAATTCTCCCTCACTTCCACAGATACTTGCAGAGAACTGCTTCTCTAAAAAGACCAGAGCAAAAGTGTTGTCTTTTTTCTCCATTTATAGCTTATACTTTTTATAGAGAACCAGAATCTTACAGATAGCTTCCTTAAAAGTTTAGTCTACAATGATTTTTTAACAACATTCATATATTTCTTTACTCAAGGTTTGCTACTTTGAGAACTTCACCCTAAAAGTTTATTAACAAAGCAATTTAAGAAAGGGGGGTTTTTTGCATACAAGAACTCACGTTCACATTGGTCACAGGCAGACAAGAAGTCATCTAATTTAACCAAAGCACAACAAACAGAACTAATCAAAAGTTGGTAACGCGTATATTTTATTCGTCAGGAATTTGAGTTCCTTTGGGTTTGTGGACAAATGTGCCAAAGCTACTATATAAAAAGCAGGAATATTATATTTTATGAAAAGCCAAGAGCTAATCCAGATTTGGCCTCCTGTGTTACACCAGCCAACACTCAAAGATTTCAGAAAACACTAACAAATGTTGAATTTGGTAGTATTTTAACTAAGCCACTCCTGACATCGAGACAGTTAACCTCAGTATAAAAACCTAAGACTTTTACATCTATTTGTGGAGTTTAGTGCCGAATCTTAAGACTTCAAATAAAGTTTGAAAACCAGACTCTTGTAGTAACAAATCTAGGTGCACTTTTACCTTCACCAATTAACACTATAAAGCTTAAAACACTCAAAAAAATTTAAAAGCCTATCAAACATTAAACTGCACGTGTAATTTGCTCCCTGAAATGAGCAACAGATACACTAGATATGACAGATGTTAATCACACTGGATAATTAATACACTTAGCTGGAGGACCCCAAACAATCATTTTTTTATTATTCAGAGCAAGAGGAAACAGAGTTGGCTTGGTTTGGGGGGGGTGGGGTGGTGTTTGATTTTTTTTTTTTTTTTTTTTTTTTAATCAAACTATTTGCCTCCAAAAGGCAGACAGGCAATTGGAGAATCTCTGCATCATGGTCTCGCTCCTGGGAAGTTCATTAGGTCCAGTACGGTGCCATACAGATCCACAAAATCAGGTTGGGCCCAGAAGTTGCTTTTTCCAGCCCTAAATATAATCTTGAACAATCAGCCCAGGCTGTACAAGTAACTGATGCCGTTAAGAAATTTCTGTGAGCAGAGACCTAGAGCAGGGCTGGATGCAGGCTGAATGGCCTCGGCCCATCCACAGTTAGCCCAGCAGTTTTCAAAAGCATTGTCTACTGTTCTCAGCTACTGCTGATCCAAATCCAACAGGAGTTCAGGAACTGCCCGTGCCTTTGCAGGAGTGCACAGCGGGCAGCTGCTGCCATCCACGCTGCGGTGTCCCACGCTCTTCTCAGAGCCCCAAGCCCTACCTATTAACCTCTCCCTAAACCTCCTGCTGCCAGCCCTAGATGTAGGCAGATGACCTAGCTACAGCACAACTTAATGGTTTGTCTTAAGCCGTGCTATGCTGAAGTTATAAACCCTACCTGCATGAAATGACCTTAGATGCCTCAACCTCTATGACACAAGACAATTATAACACAAATAATCCACCCACAATTACTTTAACAAAAGCAGTATTACGATTTATTTCAGAAAAGCTCAACAATATTTCTTCAGGCTACATTACACTTCCCACATTAGACACGGGTTTCACTGGCCTATTATTTGACAGATGTTAACCACTTCGGATTTATTCTTTATAAACTGAATATTTGTCCCAAATCAAACCTACCAGAAACAATCATTACTACAACAACTGGCTAAGGTAGAAACTCTACTAAGAAATAACCAGAAATCTTTTTATTCAAAAAGCCCTCATGCTTTCACATTACTGAACAAGGCCTTCTCCCTTATGCTAGAAAAATCACAGATAGCCAGAGAAATCATCTAGGTCTAAAAGAATCCAGTTCTATGTTTCTTCCCACATTCCTTACTGAGCAGCCAAGTGTCCCATTTGCATTTTAATATGCCCTAACTTCAATGACTCTAATTCAAGTTTGTATGTAATTTCAGCCAGGAACTTGCTGATGTCCTTCTGAAATTCTGTTTGCTTATGTTACAGTTGATACAGCTGAGAGCAGCCCAAGGTCTCAAACAATAATTGCATCTCTCCGTAGACTTTTCAGTTTACTGTAAACTGCCACGAAAGAAAAAAAAAAAAAGTTATGTACTCTATTGAAACAGAGGCGATTGTAGATCCATAAACTAACACTGAAATGAGCTACAAATATTTTGCTGGCTGCATTCCCAAATCAGCATGTTCTGTTCGTCATAGGGAGTGAGGAAAAACGCTCCCTTGAAACAGAGACACTTAACAGAAATGCAGGGCAGTCCCCTTCAGACAAGGGCAGAAGTCAGTCATAAGCAAATGACTCGCCTGAAAAGGCCAGTCAGTTTTGCTTGCTTGTTCAATCTGTGAAATTCATCCGCTTCTGGAAGAGGAGAAAACACGTGTTGGAACAGAGAGGAACACCCTCAGCCCAGGGCGAGGGGAGAACTTGAAAGAGCATTTCTACCATTTGATCCCAGGTGGCTGCAAGGGCTGTGCAGGCACCAAAGAGCCTCATAGTCAGATTAACGCTCCGGGTAGCCTTGTGTTCCTTTCCCTGGTAATGGCCAAGAGCAGATCCGTAAGGAAATAATAAAAGCAGCAGTTAAGAATAGTACTTCCTCTGACACATCCCCCAGGTTTTAACGAGTAAGTGGTCATAGACCTTTTCATCTTGATGTTAAAATACATACTGAGAAGGTAAATACTTCGATAGATCTTTCTTCAACTTACCCGACCTCATCTTGAAATCCATTTCTACTTTTGGTATGCACGACATCTTGCAACAGTGAGCTCAGCAACACGTAAGAGAACATACTTGTTTTATAAGAGTAGACTAAGTTCACCTCCCCTGAACTATAGTTTTATAAAACTCCCCTTACACCACTTCCCCCCCCCCCCCCC
>NW_020799112.1:22030645-22059109 GCF_003259725.1 Athene cunicularia
CCCCCACCCCCCCAAAGCTGAAGAGCCCTGGGTCTACTTAGTGTCTCCTCACACAAAACTTATCCCAATCTTGTGGCCTTCCTTGCTTTTTCTAGTTTTGCTATATGTGCTTCCTGAAAAAGGATGACTACAAATACACGTGCCATGCACACACGCGGATTTGTGCAACCCCATAGCAGGGGTTTAGATTTTGGTAATTTGTTTCATAATAAATCCTAACCTTCTCTTTGCCTTTCAACTGCCAACAAGATTTGAGCTGACATTTTCAGAGTCACTCACCATGACGTAAACTATTTCCTGACCCATATGGTAGACCATTACCACACATACACCATTAGCTGGTTTTCCTCTGTGTGCAGTACTTGGCATTTATCAACACTGATTTTCAAATTTTTCTACTGTCTAGTCACTATCATGAGATTTTCTGCAACTTCCGAGGTGACAATTTAATTCTCACTTTTGCTTCTTATCTTTTAATTAGTTGTCGTCAACGAGGAAGCTTTTTTTTCCTGCACTTATATACTGAAAGCATTTTTCAGAACTTCTGCTAAGGGCTCTTATCAAATATTTTGAAAAGCTCGGTGTCCTGCATTAACCAGCTCACCCATCTCTGTATGTCATTGCTTAGTTTGATTTACAAGACAAAACTTTTTATCAAAGTACTGCTCACTCTCCCTCCTTGTAAACACAAAATATGTCATATGTCTACTAATTCTATTCTACATACTCTTTCTTCCAGACTAGCCTGTTGCAGTAGCCTGTAGGTCCGTCCCCTTTTGGACATTTAAAAATATCAACATGCTACTTACCATCTTCCTTCAGTAGGGGAATCTAATAGATTAAAATATAATTCATTAGAGTTAGTATTCAACAATTTTACAGCTGAGCTTCTTGGCTATTTTGAGGAGAATACCTATAGGTACTATTAGTTTTGTTAAGGGCTTCTGTCTTATGCTATAAAGCTTACAAAGACCATGATTTCTACATCACCACAACTTTTTCCAATAAATGTTTTTAACCCAAAGTGTTGACCTAGTTTCTCAGAGAAAGCAAAGAGGACATACCATTCAAAACAAGAAGAATTATGGCAATGATCATGGTATTGTATCTGAAAGCCTGCAAGTTATTTGGCTAGTCATGAGTAAAGGGAAGAGTATTTCTATCTTGCCTTGAGAACAAGTTTTACTTCAAGATATTCTTAGATGTACAGTAAGCCTTAAAAGACAGAATAACTATAGCTTGTGGCTACATTAAAGCAGCCACACCATCAATGCTTCCCACTCTCTCATGGTAGATTAAGAGGACATGAATCAACCTGAAGGGTGGATAATTAAATATTTATATAAGCTGTTTCAGGAGCCCTGCTCTGCATCATTTCACAGTTTTAGTTCCCCCTTTCATTGGCAGATGAACACACCCAAACTCAGTTCAGCTGTAGACTATAAACAGAATGAGGTTAATCATAATTTGTGCAGAGCACAACCAGATAAAACTCCTCCTTAATATGTACATGTAGTGCTTGCTTATGGCTACAGAGTGCTAGAGCTCTGATATACAGAATTATTCAAGTATTCTGCTACAGCCCAGACACTGTTCCTTACAGCATGATCCTATTTTGAAAGTTACACATGGTTCACTGTTGCCAAATACAACTTGCAAAAGTGACAAAAAAAAATTTTAAGGATGGAGCCGATACCAAATAATATTAATTCATTGCTTCCTTCGCTAATGCTTCCAGGTACCAACCGTTCCCAGCTAGTCTTGGCTGCAAGGTTTAGCACGTCCTTTGTGTGTAAACTTTTCCCCCCTGACAAAGATTGCTAATCAAAAGCTAAGGCATGAAGAGAGGCAGAGAAGAAGCAAGAACTCTGCATTTAAGCAAGATGGAAAAGAGAAGAAATCAGTACAAAATATCAAAGCACTACAGGTCACTTTATATAAAGGATGAAAGTAGGCGATCACCTACAACCAATTATAAATTGTTAATTACCGTGATTAATGGATCATTTCCACTGTCTTCCCTTTAATGCTTTGATGCATACCTCAACTTCTAAAATTTGTCTGGCACAATATAAATAGTATTATGTGATTTAAGTCTAATGTCCCCACGATTCCTCAGAAACACGCCACCTTCCTTCCAACCCCCGCTCCCTGGGACTGAGCTCTCCATGACACAGCGATGTGCCACAGACAACCCGTAACGTGATCCTTCAAGATATGCAATACTGAACAATATGAAATCATTCGGCGATGAGGTTATTGTAGCACAAGAGCAGGGAGAGATGCCAATTTGTGCTTTGCCTTGCACTGCCTCTATAGTCTTCCGCCTCACTTGCCCCTTTTCTACCTCATTTCCTTGCACAGATGTGGGACACTGATACCCCTGCAGCCCCTTTGCTCAAATATGCAACGATGGAGATGGCTGGAGATAAGACACGGTTGTCTTCCCCTTCTCTTGGCACCTCTCCCAGGTTGGACCATTACCTTCTGTGAAGGGGTTTTGGTAAGACAGAGGCTCTATACTTAAAGAGGACGCAAGAGAGAAGACAACTTCAGGCTGTTCAGTGCTAACCTGTGGTGCAGCATTTATCAAAGCAATCAAGATGTTACAGGCACAGGCTCTGGTCCCCCAGCATGCTCAGATCAGCCGGGAAGTTAGTGAAGACAGACATCCTCACGCACAGCCCCCTCAAATTACTGGTTGCCTAAAATTTTAATTTAGTACTGAAAGAGTCAACTAGCATCTCCTTTTACAAATACAAAAGGCAGAGTTCCAGAGCCCGGTGAAAAAAGCTTGGAGAGTTCCAGCTAAAGGTTTTCTTCACACAAACCTGACAGCAGAAAAATGTTTTGGTTCTTTTACACCACCTCTGAAGTTTGTTGCTTCAAAGCATCTACTTCATTCACTAGAGAAAAAACTTGAGCAAAATTACTTGCAGACAAAAGGACAGCACAATAATTCCCTTATAAAGAGTATAAAAAAATATTTTCAAGGTATACAGTTGCTGAAACAGATTTGCAAGTACATTTAAGATACTCATTAAGATAGTAATTAATCAGCAGTGATACTGATGGGGAAGGAATGGCTAATGTCAACAGGGACGTCAGAATAATATTATACTTGTGGAAGAGATTACCACAGCGCCTTTTTAAAAAAGTAGTTTGTTTATAAACTACAAGAAGTGGGATTGCAGTCACTCCTGACTTGCTCCGTACCTCTTAAAGCTTCCGTATGCAAGATGACATGTAAAACTGTTCCCTTACTCACTCCCAGCCTCCCAATTCACATCTGTGATGTCAAAGTGCTTTAGCCACAGATTTATTTCTACCCTAAGCAAGATAAATGCACTGAAAAAAAAAAAAACCCAAACCATTAAAAACCTAAATACAAAGTCAAGGACAACCTTCAGTGCTGCAACCATGGACTCCCCTCTTCCTCCTGCCTCACATAAATGAAATTCCACTATCTGCTGCAGAACCTATTTGATGTTTCCAGTAAAGACCAGCAGTGCTTTGTGGGTCATAACTATTCCACATTTTTAAACTTAATTAAAAATAATCCAAGGCCAGTTGTCACAGAAATGGTGTTTTGATTTTTTTTTTTAAGTCACCCTTTAACAAGCTGTTGATTATAGAAAGCAGGAAATCTGATAGGAGGTGGCTGAAGGCTAGTAGCTAGGCACGTAAGAAAAGAATGCGTAGACCTTTCGCTGCTTCAGACCCTGGAGTCTCTGACCAAAGCACTGATTTGATTTCATGACTGCTCTGCACAGATAGCTGACATTACTAAATGCTACTCCAGTATCAACTTGTTAAATTTGAACCCGGACTCAGCATATCAGTATACTAGGCCAGACTAACTGGAGTCAAGAGAAATATTTTGGGAGTTGTTTATTTTTAAATGAGTCACAATACACCATGATAATTAACTGGACTATATAATTAAATGATTGCCATAGAATATATTAGATTTGTCACAGACTAATAACAAATGTAATAGTATTTATTTTATTTTAGTGAATTGCTATAAAGTCAACTATGGTTTTTGCTTGGTTTGGTAGGGGAAGCTTTTAATTTTTTTCTTTTTAATAACATGTTTTATAGGATATTCTATAAAAAACTATTTTACATAAAGACTGAAAGGGCTGTTTCAGGACTGAAAGGCTCCTGTGCCTGTTGTTGCATAAAGCAATCTGAAAGAAGAATACTGTCATAAACCCTTCAGTGTCCAGTTTTCTGATGTCAAGAGATCTTTTTAGTTTGGACACAGACACAGCACACATCTAAATATTTACAGATAAACAAAAAGTAAAAGGTAACTACAACAATTTGGGATTCACACTTTTTTTTTTTTCCTCTCTTTGATTTTTAAACTTATCTCTGTCATCTTCTAGTCAGAAGATGAAGTCTTAAGAATTCAGGAAGCTTAAAACATGCCATCACATTAACACAGGAGAAATGCTGAACTACCCCAGCCCCACGCTATGAAGTGCTTTAAAAGGTTAAGTCTCCTTAGATTTTATGTCAATCCACTGTAAACACTGCTCCCCAGGAACTGAAACAAACCACAGGCAGTCCCCTGTCCCATGAGGTTTTCTGGAAATGTTTGCTATCTAACCAACCCTGAACTTGGATTCTATCTAAACTGAATTTATTAAAGTTCACTCAGTATTAAAATATAAAATATCTTACATATCAACTGCCACTAAACAGAGAGGCTAGCAGTGCAAACTGACAAAAACTACTTGAACTGCATGACTCAACATGTTTTCCTCTTTACAATATACTTTTGAAAAATAACTAGATCCAGACTACTTAAAATGTGTCATAATCTGTTTGTGCTTACTGTGGACTTTACCATCAACTTTACAGTTTGATTTTGGGATGAGGAATCACTAAAATATATGCACAGTGATTACCTGTGATCCACTGAGAGTTTTACAATGAAGCTTAAACATAGATCACAGTTTTATAAGAAGGAAAGTGCATTTTTTTTTTTCCTTCAAAGTCTTTTAAATCAAAAAGCAAAGTAACACAAAAATCCAAAGAAGTCAAAGTGTAGAATCATCAGGCACTACTCTAAGGACAACAATAGACTGAAAAACTACAGGCCAACACCTCCACAGTATTATACTACTAGTTTAGAAAGGGACTGTCATAATTATAGATCTCTGACAAAGCCTTTTGCTTAAACAAGCTTGTTAGTTAAACAGTAGTAGTGTCAGCTCAGAGAGAATGTTTTTATCAGCATTCACAACTAATATATAATAATCAGATCATTCAAGCCTTCACAGTGTTATTTAAAGAAGTCTTAAAATCCACATTTCATGTGGCTTATGCCTTACTAACAATTTAAACTGCCTAAAGAGTTAATAAGAGTAAACACACTTCAGCAGTTTAGTTGGACGTGAGTTTCATTACCAAAAAAAAAAAATATTTAATATAAGCCTTCTAGACCCAAGTACTATAATTTGAACAGCAATGTTGTTGGGAGAGGTATTAAGTTACAGTGTACTGCTCAGGCTGAAGTAGTGGTTGGAAGGAAGAAAAAAAAGAGAGAGGAAACTCTGAAAATTCCTGTGGTTCAGGGTGTATACAGAAACAAATGGTATTTACAGCTTCTCTGCTCAAATATGACTTATCTTTAATTCTACATACAGCAAACTGTTCTGTAAAATAAAGCCTATATGAAATAAACCTCAGTCTTGACAGTTATCCACTCACTTTAAGCTGTTTTATATGCAATTTTAGTAATTACTATTAATTTACTGAGAAGTTGCGTATTCGAAGCTACACAACTTCACCCACAGTTTAATTAATTCCCATGTCTAGATAACTAGACAAGAAAACACCTCCGACTTCATGTAAATAGGAAATCATTGGTTTTAATATATTAAATACAGGTATTTCACTGTAAAACCTACTCACCTCTGCTACTGTATCTACCATGTTCTAAGAAACAAGTCCCAAACCCAAATGTTACAGATAATATAGAAATTAGCTTCCTAACTGTGAGCTTGACACCGTCTGGAAATTCTGAAAACACTGCATTTAAGTCTTGATTGTAAATTTTATTATTTTCCAGTTAAATATCAGCTGTAAAACACTGACAAATTTTTCTGTAAACAAGAACGCTCACCTTATGGGGCCTCCACAAAGTGCTACACATTTCCCTTTTAGAGGTTCCGTATCTTTTCTTAACAGCAGTTGGTTTTCCTTCATTCCCAGGTTTGAACTGTATGTGCAACTGAGACGTCCTTGCACTATGACACTTGTATTTAAGGCTGGATAAACAGCAGGAAACTTTTTGGCGTGATCCTTCCAACGAAACACTTCTTTGCAAAACATGGTGGGTTTTGCTCATCTGTGCACTGGGTCTTTCTAGTTCATTTATGTTAATCTGATATTCTGAATCTATTTTTGAAGGTAAACATGCAGATGTGCTACGTGCCAGTTTTAAATGGGGGCATTTTGCACTGGAGTTCGGATTTAACTCCGGACTGCAACAGCCATTAACCACTTCACTGCTCGATGCAAGTGGTCTTTGAGTGAGATGAACTGAAACACATGAGAAGCCATCAGATACTTCTTCCGGAGTTGCCTGCTCAGAACTATTCAAAATTTGACTTTTGTCCTGTAATGATGTGTTCAAGTGAAGCGGTCGAATGTCTCTGACTTCGCCAGAAGAGCAAACTGTTTTAGACAGTCGAAGTCCATTGACTGCTGTTGAAAGGAATCCCTTGGAAATAGTTCGATCTTCTTTTTGTGCCAGCTCACTAGGAGAAATGACTAGTTTATGGGATGTTTGATAGGCGCCTCTATTTGGTAGTTGACCTGAGCTTACTGGAGAAGCTGGAGGAGTACTGGAAGGACTCCTGGGGAAAATAACCAGTGATGAACAGCGTCGCAGTGGAATTTTAGTTTTCTTCCTCACCGACAAAGCATCTTGGTCAAAAGTATTATTACTTCTACACAGAGCTTCCTGAGACGAGTTGCTCCTACAGGGATTACATTTGTTTGCAGTGCTTCTAGATGAAGAATCGCCATGTACAACGCTACTACAGAACGTACCATCACTTGCTGAAAGAGTGCCACTACCACTGTCACTGATGACACTATTACTGTATGAACCTCCATCACTTGTGGTACTTGCACATGATCCATAGTCGCTGCCAGCACTGCTGAACGATCCACTGTCGCTGGCTGCAGTGCTGCTCAGGCTGCCACTGCACAGAAGGCTATCGTTCGAGCGACGATCAACCACGATTCTGGCGCCACAGCTTCCTTCGTTACCAATACCAATGAATGAAGTGTCCTCACCAGGAGCTACTGCATCATCAGACCGAAAACATCCACTGAACTTTCTAGACTGTAAGGAAATATGTAATGAGGTGCTCCTTTTTATTCCCAATGAAGAATTAGTTGCATTTTCCTCTTGGTTAATTACTTGTTGCATCACAGGTGCATAAGCAACTTGCCTAGGAGTCAGTTTCATTTGTGCAACATTAGGTGCAGAATTCTGCAATTTTTGGAAGTACATACAACTGTTACTATCCAACACATCTTCAGAGGTTTCCGATAACGGATCTGTGTTGCTTCTTTGGGTAGCAAAATGCAATCTTAACCGTCGTGCCATTTGTTCTCATTTCCACGCATGTTAGCAAATGAAAACCACAAAGATCCTTCAGCAGAAAGGCTACAGGCAGCTGCACAGAACCCAGAGCTAGTACTTCACAACAGTAAAAGCCCATAAAAGTTGCAGTCTTTGTCCTAATTTCTACAAGATACTAGTGTTACAAAAGAACTGTACCTCTTGAAATAAGTCAGCCATTCGCTGAGCCGCAGCTTCTGGACGCCTTTGATCGCTCGCAGTCAGACAGCATTCATTCACAAAGCACGCACATTCCAGCGACCTCAGCGGCAACACGCTGACAGGCTACTGACCTTGTTTCAATTATACCTTCTGTAATTTGCATAAGCGAATACAATAATAAACTTCCAGTACTTCCAAGTTTAAAACAGCAAGTCCTGCTGCAGCCGCACTAGCTGAGTCAACGTGTCCGGACTTTCCTCAGCAGCGTATGACTACTAATATTTTTACCCATAGGTTTAGAATTACAGGAAGTTGGTAGGAATGAAGTCCCATATAATTGAGTATCAAGCCTAGGATTGAATTTCCAAATAGTAACCATGCTAGCAAACTGCTGAGGTCTGAATTATGCATAAACCAGTGAAATAAGCCTCCTCCACCTTAAAAAAAAATATAAAAATTCTGAAATGTTTAAATAAAACTTGAAAGAAATCTGGCATTATCTTGCCATCTACACTATTAAGCAATCACACTTTGTCAAGATTTGTACATAGAAGAAACCTCTCCTGCCAATTAAATCATAATTCTCAGTGAGGTGCAAGTGAATTAGAACTACGAAAAGTTATTCTGATTAATAATATGGCATTTATTTTCAGCCTACCGTGTTAACCCTTTGTTTTATATTTTAACTTTTCCCAGTTTACAACTGTTAAAGGGACAAAGAAACAAAGCATTCTTACAAACTGAACTACCTCGTCTTGTTTGCTGGAAGCCCACAACAAGCGGACATTCATTAGAGTTTAATATGGCATGGAAATCCATGACCAGCTACACAAGCTTTAGAACCCTGAGCTAAGCATGCACAGGGATAAAGAGCATTACCAAGCACAATTACAGAAGAAAGATAGTCTGTATAAATATATACAGTCTCATACATTCACAGCTAATATACTTCTTTTTTAATAAAATGATCAGCATGTTGAGGTTAATATACTGTCAACTCTTGTAAGAGTAATGAGACTGAACTCCTATAAAATGTTTCCTACCGTCCGAAAAGGTCCTTTGCTGGCACCTAGTGGGACTTCTGAAAAAAGACAATCTTGAATCTTGCTGTTGAGTGTGGTTTTTTGTTGTTGGTCTTTTTTTTTTTTAAACAAACATTTGGCTATGAATGTACTTCTGAATACAGAAGCTGTACGATGCAGTACTCAATGCTACCACACTAACATGAAATTACTTAGTGCTGCTGAAAAAGTGCAAAGAGAAGAGAACACTAGGGCATTTATACTTTTATAGGTCATACTACTAGATTTTTTTTTTCTCCATATTTATTTAACCTTTACTGTATTTTAAGCTAGAAGGCAGTAAAATTAACATTTATACCTCCTTCCCAAAAAAGAGCCAGGAATCAAATTCACAGTACCCTCTTTGCAAGCAGCAAATTCATTTTCTAATTATACTCCAGGGCTCACTTAACCTCCATTACCTGAATTCCACAATTAGAATGCTGCAGTAAATGAATACTAGCTTATTCATAAAAAGCCAAATACAATAGTTCATTTATTTCATTATGCTTTACCAACTGGACTTTTAATGTTATATGTTGGAGAGGGATTGGGCTAGGGGGAGAAAAGGAAAATATCATTCAAGATTCACAGTTTTAAAGTGTTACAATTGAACTTGAAGCAATATATCAAAAAAAACCCCAACAACAAAACCCATCCTCAGATATGCAAGTGAAGAGTAAAAAATGCATTTCTTAAAGCTTTTCACTCTGACGACTAATTTATTAGTAGCACAGTTTGTAACGTGTTAGTGACACACAAATTTAATTGCAAGCACTTTATTAGAGATACTGCTTTTAGTAAAAGAACGCAACACTTTCTCCCCCAACAGATGATCTGAAATGTGTTCCCAATTTTACTAAAGCAGCCTCTAAAAAAAATAAGATGACATAATTTGGTAATTTAGGCTTAAGATTTAAGTGAAATTTCTCAACATGTCACTCTTCCTTAGCTGTGACTGTACAGGTATAGCCAGCCAACTACAGCTTCCTTAGTCAACATAAAACAGCTCTTAAAATGCAAAATTCTATCTTGCTGAATTAAAGTTGACAAAAAAATAAATTTAATATAATAAATTTTTTAAAGTACCAATAGCTCCATGCAAATCTTAACATGATTGGCTTCTTCAGTATCAGTAACAGATTCTGGCACATCATTTGAAACATACATCATTGTGACAATTACTGTAAGAAGGAAGAGACAGCAAAAAGACATCTAGTCCCTTCACTGGTCCATCCCTTAAGCAATCTCACTGTCCTCCTTGACAGATCTCTCATGTGTTTTTAAAGACAACTGTAACTGAGGACTCCACAAACTGCTCAAGCCCTTTCTTCTGCTAATGCTTCGCAACAAGTCAGGAGAACAGAATAGGAACACTAAATCAAGACAGATGATCTTGGAAAAATTTTGAAACTACAATACAAATATTTTTAAATTGCAATTGTTGGTGATATAAGCAATGCAGCAGGACTTTGAGTTCATGCCTAACACTGAAGATAAGTTTTGAGCCAGGTTTTCAAGAAAGCAACACTTCTTAAAAAGAAAAAGCAGAGATTTAAGGCTTCAATTTATCCCCAAAAGTTACAGGGAATAAAAGCACTTGGGATAAGTTTTTATGAAGAAGTTATCCACTGGGAGGACAGTTTCACAAACGTAAGGGAATTTCAGTTTTATCAGCTTGCTCACAAGGTCTAGAAGAAAGAAAGGCTGATTAACAGTGAAGCCTACTAACATAACGGAAGGTGAAACACCTTCCGATCACAGCTGCATATCCTAGTGAAAGAGAGCAAGGCACCTAGGATTTCTGACATGTGAAGAGGAATTAATAAAAGTGAGGGAGCTTGTCAAGGCTCAACAACAATCTCAGCTAAGGCAACAATCTGACTTAATTAAAACAGCTCAAGACATCTGGGATAGCAACTTAGTGTTTCTGAGAGCCAGCTAAAGAGAAATAGCCTTTTCCATTCACCAAATGAGGAGATGGAAAAAAAGAAAAAATATTGGGATTATTGTAGAACTATACAGTGACTGAAGAGGTCACGATGCTTTGGTCTCTAAATACAGTTGTACATAGGAAACAAAGCATCGTTTCCAAGATGATGCCAATAAAATGTTTTATTGGTCCCTCTCCCAAAAGCAGACAGGTCAAACAACTTATCTACTCTAGATTAGAAAAAGAAAGCTAAGGAATTTTCTTGGTGGAAATAAAAAAACCCACCAGCCTTCTCCCCCCAAAAAATCAGGAATCTGACTTTCTAATCATGCCTCCTGGCTTCCAGGGGGTGGCAGTAATGTTCCAGTGACTAACAGACAAAGTACTTTGACCTGATGAACACACTGTAGCTCGTAACATCATGTTGAGACAAATATGATTTTTCAGGATGCTCAGATGTTCAGCCTGCCATGTAAGCCACAAATGCTGGTGATTCCCTTGAAAACTGCTTTTAAAAAAAAATTTAAAAAGGGACACCGTATTTGAAATATTTGGGACAGGTAATACAAGCAGTAAATTGTTAGGGGACTGTGTAAATCTGTAACCAAGAAACAAGTGTCTTTATTAAATCTAATTATTCTAGGCAGTTTGTACTTTTATTTATGTACATTTTCACTCTTCCCAACTTTAGCAGAGCAGCACCTATTACAATCCAGTTACAATGGATTATTGAATATATGCAGAAGTCATTCAGAAAAAAAGTTTTTCATAGCACAATATTCAAGCACAAAAGGAACCTTTATAACGGCTATCAGAATGAAAATGTGTTTGGAGCACAAAATAAAGAGCATTCAATCCCTCCTATGAGTTTCAAACTATTGCAGAAGGAAAAAGTATGTATTTCAGTGATAAAAAAATGTCTGAAGTGGCCTGAGGATGCAAGTGTCATAATTGTACTGCTACCAGCCTTACCCATTTACAATAAAACTTACAGACAGGAAGATATGTAAGTAGACATCTTCATACATAAAATGAGAGCATGGTCAGAGGAGGAGTTTTCATTTCACTGAGAAAATAAATGCACAAGCTACCCCTATCTTACTCATGACATGCCATACAGAGTGTGACACCTAGCTACAAGATCACAACCCACTATCCACTTGTTAACATTTCACAAGAAAACACACACATGCTACTCTTGAAGTATATGAAGAAAATTGAAGAGGTTTCTCACACCACGTGCAGAGATACCTAGGCTATCAATACTACTTAGTTTGCGGGAATAATAAACATTCAGTGCAGAGCTTTCAGTATCACCAAAGAATGTGGCCATATCATTTGAAAAGCACTATAAAAGAATGATGCTTTTATGAGTGAAAGCACATTAGAAGTTTAAAACAGTAACGTAACTGCTCCAGAGCGTCACGAAGCATGGCACTGTCAGATAAGGAAACTAATCAGGTCTGTCTTTAGCCTTAGGTTTCTTTGTAGAAGTTAAGGGTGTTTGGTGTCATTTTTTAATCCACGCTGAATGCAGATGAAATTACTTTTGTTCAAGTCTAATACAGTGCAATATTAAACAGAAAAGGACCTACCAAACGGTTTTCATCAAATACTTCAAAAAGGAGCCTGTGTTTCTGAGTATTAACCTAGGGAAAAGAAATATGTTAACAGTTAAAATACATGCCAAATTCTAGCATTTGTTTTCAGCAAAGTGTCTGTTTATGCAAGAGGAAAGAAATACACAAGACCTAAATTAAACAGCAAACCTACACCTTGCAGCCTTTTCACTATGTAACACATTTCCATTGGAACCAATGAGCCAAGACTGGTACTATCCCAAACCAGTTTTAAATCCATGTTCATGTTTTTAAACATTCACAGCATATAGATAACATCAAGACTAAAAGTTTCATTCTGGCACAAGTAAAAACGTTAACAAATGTTTTCTAAGGAAAGAAGTTTGTGAGGCTTTTTGAACATTAATAATAGATGTATTTCTGATGTTAAGCTGAAATAGTGGGAAAACATCTTTCCTAACATGTTAATGTAATAATCAAGAGAGATAATGAGACTGTAAAAAACACTTACTCTAAATAAGAGTTCTTCATTCCACTTTGGGTTTAAGGACTGTATGTGAGGTGAGAAAAAAAAAAAACAACAAAAAAGACAGCATTGGTTAAAGTGACAATTCTGTAGTGGTATCTTTCCTGATGTTTTACATCTGTTTTATCCCATGTAACAATCCACTTAAGAAGAAAGTACAAAAGCTTTAACGCTGCTATTGCAGGCAGAAGTCACGGGAGTCTTACACTTTTCAATACAATGCAGAATTAAGACAATTTATTCAAGTATTCTCAGACTATGGCTAATGCAATGGATACACAGAAGGGATCATTATACAGCCCAAATCAGTTAACTTCGGGTATGTCTTTAGTAATAATTACTGTCGCCTTCTCAGCCCACTATCCACATTGCTTACATGCAAACATATGTTAATCCTGAAATTATGTACGCTTAGCAAATGGCAAATCTCTCAACAACAAAACCTAGACAGTCCAGGCACAGGTGGGACAAACACAATATAACCTGCTCAACTAAACACACATTTCAGTTGTGGCTATTTTAAAAAAATACTAGAGATACTTTGAACTCTCATTATAGCTGAACTAGCAGTTACCCATGTGAAGAGAAAATGCAGGAGTGATCTCAATGTAAATCACAGCCACTATCTGAGAACAATGATTTGGAAGAACACTTTCCCTCTCATGTACAGTTTTCCATTTTTAGTTAATCTAATGTAAGTTACCAGTACTAAGACTGACCTTTCCCTGCAAGTATTCTAGAGAAACAAAGTAGTATCATGATTCGGGTGAACTGTGCAGTTTGATGTTGCAACACAACAAATTGTGTTTGTGTTTCAAACAAAAAAAAGATAAGAGTTGTACAACAAGGAAGAGAGTAAAAGGTTTTACAGCAAGAAAGAGATTCTTGTATTATTAAAGATCCCAGAAAATCAGAACAATCCAGTATTTCCATGAATTATGTAGCTTTGAATCAGTATTCACCTTATTTTCCTTAGTGTTTCTCTACTTTTCACTAAAACTACTGAAAATATCAAAATAATGCCACGAACAAAGAAACAGTAGGTTATGGAACATTCCTCTCCCCTTGCCTGTTCAATCAAGCAATGTACTAATTTTCATATTTCCTGCAGTATTAACTTTTCCTCTAGAATCTGATCAAAAACCCAAAACAAAATCACCACAACCCAGAAGATAAGACAGCTAACCTTTTTAATTGTTTTTGTCTGAACACTTGTAAGGACTCCGTTCACCGGATCATACACTGTCACTTTCACATAAGGGTCACTGGGAGGGGAAAAGAAAAAGATAAGCATGTTGCTATATATCCTTCTTTTGGTCAGCATTATTAGCAGTTGAGTTTTAAAAGGCTTAAATTGATAGGTATGAAGCTAGGAGTTACAATTACATTATGAACACCACACACATTTGTATTTACAATCATTTACTAAACAGCTGTAGAGATAAAACTAATCTAAACATTGGTACTGATTATGACCATACTAGTATGGCCATTTTATATTTTGTATATTACTACAATTTAATTCTATCTCCTCTTTCATAGTTCTTATTTCATGAGAACAGATTTAATGAATCCTCATGCATTTCAACAAGACATACGTGAAAAAAATCAGTTGTGATTGAAAAAGCCTGTAGTATTAAATCTCTTGGTTTTAACAATTTAAAACACTCAGAATTTGAAGTACTTCCTTAGACACAGCATTTTCACTAAATGTTCTATCAGTTTCAGAGCCTGAGTTTAACTTGAATTTTTCTTTTAAAGAAGGTGTCCTAATATGGTTGCTTAAAATGGCCTACTGCCTCAGATTTTTTTTCCTTCCTGCAGTACAATTACAGACTATATGAATATCACTTTTCATGAACAGATTCTGAGTGATTGAATGCCTTGACTAGTAACAAAAGGTGACCAAGACTGTCTGCCACACGGCAAAAGAGCATATGGTATTCACATATTTAAGTTGTGATGAGAAAAGCTGCCCTATTTTTGTTTAAAGCAAAAAATTTGCACACGAGAAAAATTGAAGAGAGACTTCCTGGCTTCAGGGAAAATATGAGCATCACAAAAAGAAATTTTGCTAATGCTTAACTGATGTCACATGTAACAATTCTGCTAGTGCTAAAATAACAGCATTCCTATGCATATGCCAAAGCAGCTGACAGCAGAACTAGTACTGAACCCATCAGTACTTTCCTAGACCCTCTGTACACAGACCAGAAGTAGCTGTAGCACAGGCTGCATGCTGCCACTTGCCAATTCTCCATGATTTTACAAAGCATTTAAATTATCAGTTCTCAAGTCTGATCTTTCCTGCGCTAAATGTTAAGCCACTTTGATTGTTTCTTCCCTTGTACAGATTTTTAACTTTTAAATTTGTACGTACCCAGAGCCCGCAGCCACTGGCATGGGTCTGCCCTATCTATAGAATTGGTGGGTGCTGTTCCTCTGCATATCATCTCAGTTGAAATAGTCTCGTTGCTACCAGTGTTTAGTGTTGTGTTCATTCCAAGTCTTTAAAGCACAGATGAGACAATTTTGATTATAACTGAACTCTTGTTATTTTAGCTGCAGTCTACCTTAAGTAAAATATACACATCTATCTATCCTCCGTTGCAGAACTATTTTGCCATGGAGAGAATTAAACCTTCCCACACATTGTTTTGCCAATGCTAAGCTCTGTCCAAGTGACTCCTGGGCAAGAAAACAAGTAT
The DNA here is from genome assembly GCF_003259725.1 of Athene cunicularia. Lineage (NCBI taxonomy): Eukaryota > Metazoa > Chordata > Aves > Strigiformes > Strigidae > Athene > Athene cunicularia. The sequence goes on from NW_020799112.1 coordinate 22,046,267, forward strand.
CTTCATGTTTGCCTCTGATCATTTTATAGTGTTACCAGTTAAAACAGTCCTGATTTTTTCTGGAAAGAGGCACAGCAGTATTTACTAAGATCTAAACAGCTGTGGGGAGGAGAAAAAAAAAAAAGAAAAGAAGCAGCGGTCCCCTTAATATATTAACAATATATATTCTTACCTGGCTCCTAAGATATCCTTCTTGGCCAGGCCAATTCCAGCTATAACCTTCACCCTGACAATACGTGTGTTCTCCTAAAATGCAAAATAACATATTCAAGATGCATTCAGATTTATTGTTCAGATCTATTTTTAATATATAAAGCTAAAATCAATTATGAGCATAATTTTTAATTTGCACTGAAAACTGTAGACTAAGTAATGCAGTTACTTTGTCTTGATGGAAAGAGCTCTAAGTTTCAGTAGCAAATTTATTTTACCTTTACCCCTTGTAAAGTTTATCCCCATCATATCCACATACGATGGTAAACACAGATTCAAAAAAACCTGGATAAATCAACCCAGTAGGGTTTGCATTTTTAAAAAATCATTTTACTTTGTTTCTCGGCATTCTAGAGGAATGGGATTTTGTTCTGAGGTAGAGTGCTTAATGCCACAGGACAGGACTGTTAACCTAGCACACAACTGTTCCCGCCAGCCTTCTTTCCCCAATCCCGAATTGTTCTGGCAGCGACAGCCACCCCTTTCCCCCAGCAAGGCTTGGGATACACTCCTATCAGACTGGGTGCAGCACGCACATGCTGCACAGCACACACGTGAAGATCATTTCCTAAGGCAATGGCAAACCGCGATGGCCACGATCCATACAGCCCAGTGACTTCCACTGCTCCCAGGAAGACGAGCACCTGGGAGCAGTTTCCACGAGCAGTTCCCGTGTTTCTCAACAGGTAATTCCTGGCTGTCTTTGCTACAGAGAAGGCAAGGACCTCTGTGAGAACAAGCTCTGAAGAGCCTAACACTTTTTGGTGCGCATGGGTGTGATCTGTTCAGACACAAGGAATGGGTTGCCATTTACTTCTCACCAGCTGCATTAAACACTTGGACAACGAGCATGGTCCGAGCAAGTTTTCACCTAATGGTATCTCGGTATTCATCAGAGGGTGGGAAATAGACTGACCACGAAGTTACTTCCTGGGGGGAATGAAAAGGGTATCAAAATTTATCAGAACAGATTAATAAAGCAGTAAAGAACTCTAGAAAAAGGCAAGAACAAAGAATTCTTACATCTATTTTTATTTTATAACACAGAGAGGCCATGCTCAAAATATTAGGATTTCTGACATGACCCATCAGAGGGTACAAGATTTTTTTAAAAACTGAAAAACAATTTCAGTTACACATTGTTCAAATTACAGCTTCAGAGGAGCAACAAAAGTGATTGCTCTCCTCCTGTTAATTAATATAGCTGTGGAGTGTTACATGGCTCATCTGATAAGCCACTGAATTCAAGAGAGGAAAAAAACCCCAACAGCTGCGACCATGTCAGAGCAAAAAGACAAATGAGCACTGTTTCTCTGGAAAGCAAAAAGCTTTGCAGGACTGTTTGTAGGCAATGGCTAGTCAGAGACTTGTGAGGAAAACTGATCCAATCTAGGTGGTCAAAGAGTTAAACAGATACAAAGAGCAACAGGGAAGCAGCAGATGTTGTCCCTGAGGCCTTCCTGAATTCCACATAGGACTAAAGGTGCTTTCAGAAGGAATCTTGGAAGCACTCAGTCTGCTTTATCATTGGTCTCCCATACAGCCACAGGGCTGGACTCCCTAACCAATACCAACTGGAGGAGGTCAAAGGTAACCAAGGGAATTGCAGGCTAATCCTGAGGCAGAGAAGACTGGCTAACAAGGTAAATCTGAAAACAAACCACTAAATAAGATTTTTAAGAAGTTTCTCTCACCCTCTATAATCAGAAGTGATTGCCACAGGACTGAGATGAACATCTACAATACCCACTTACTGACAAAACAGTCAACTGGCCAAGACAATTCCAGCCAAATCACAAGTTCATTTTCTACCTTCAAAGAAAATTGTCTCCTACTAGGAAATCTAACAGATCAGAAAAGACCGACCTAACAACCAACCACACCCAGCACTGACCACTAGTAGGCAGCTCAGCTTTCAAAGTTCTTAGTCATGACCAGGCTTTAAGGTCCATAATATTACCAATGTTTTATGACTGCAACAGTACTAATTAGGTTTAAGAACAAGGAAGTACAAAACTCTCTTGGCATCAAATTAAGAAGAGCCATATATATATATATATCTCTCACAAATATCCACCTTTGTCTTACATTCCAAAAAAGCATCCAATTCATCTTTATCCATTACTTGGCTTCAGTGACATTCAACATCAGTGAGTTTGGGAGACTACTGAAGCTGAGGAGTACCACGCGTGCTTCTGCACCTCACTCGGCGCACCACCACCCTCTCCCCAGCAAGAGGAGGGTCCTCAGTCCCAGCCCAACTGACAGAATCCAGCTTGAGAAACGATCTCACCCCCTGCTTCTCAGAGAAAGGCCAAGAGATGTTGGTTAGGATACACTGCCCTAAAAGACAAACACCTCCTCTTGCATCTGTATTTGGTTGCTGAGACCACAAGCTTTGCTCACTTTTTCAAGCATGAGAAAGTACAGGTAATTTGGTGGGTTTGGGGACAGGCATCTCAATCACGCTTAACAGGGCATCAACGTAGTCCACACTGAGGAGATCCCAGATCCAGGCTCCACACTCTCAGATCTTAAAGTTGGCTTAATCACATGGTTTGTTTCCTTGTATCATAGCAGACATCTGAATTTGTCTGAATGCTATTTTACAGAAAGACAAATTGCTTTGTATGTGACCTCAGGAAACTAGAAGCAACAAACCTAAGGCTGGCATGCTGAAGGTTGATTCAAACATGTCTTGCTGAAAGAGAGGGAATTATTCTTTTGGGATCAGAAACTAGGACAGGTACAGGATTTTAGTTAGACCAGCAAAAGAACTATGCAAACTGACATCTGCTTATGAACTGCCATGCAGAAATATCCTTCTCAATTAAAGCTTTCAAAAACTTCTGAATTGTTCACAACAATCTTCCCCACAGATCTTCTTTCTCACTTTCACTTTTTTCCACTAGCTGTTTTCACCCTCCAAAAACTCACCACACACATTTTTGTGTATTCGTTAAACTGACAGGTGATACTAAAAGGTCCTCTTCTTCTTTTTCCAAGCTATAAAGACTAGAAACTTCAGGAAGACACCCATGCTAACGTGCAAGTGCAAGACTTATTCACGAGGGATGACGTTCCCCGTTCTCTGGCCACACTAGTGCACAAGGCAGATCAGGAGAGGTTCAGACAGCTCGAGCCAAATACAGTCTCAAGTGTGTTACACTGGAAGGACTCATGATGCTACAACACTGCACATCCTGAAGAGGCAGAGGCCTGCTGACAGGACACCACTCTGCTGTGACTAGATGACCTTTTCTCCCCACTCACTGATGACAGGCAGAATTGCTAAGGAACTGCTGCTACAGCTCACAAAAGCTGCCCTAAACACAATGATCTCAGAAAGCTGTGAAGAGTTGAAGAGTTCCAGAACTGTTTGAAGTTAATTTCACACAGCCAAAAATTAAGTGATGAAAGCTCTGCACGGAGACAAAGATACTTCATTCTGGTATCCACAGGGAACAGGTTCAAGGTTTCAAAGGCAATTTTGAACCTTTTCTTCTTCATTCACTTTGCTCAGGAGATCCTAATCTGACACCTTCATAGCCACACATGCAAGAAATGGTGGATCGTAACTGCTTCTGTAGGTCCACAGCCAGCTGCAACCCGAGAGTGATTTTGTGGTCCAAGAAACATGATGTCTACAGTCTGTACCTCTTCTATATTGGCTGTAGATACTCTCAAGCTCACCCCGCTACTCTTTTCCGCCACTGTGGTGCTTCCAGTGGTTCTGGTGGCATAGGAAAGAATAGGTACCTAGTCAGTAACCAGGAACACACCAGCTATGTCTAGCAGCACTGAAGCTTGTCAGGGAAACTGCTCTCAGATCAATTTATCTCCCCAAGAGTCCCTTCCTGGCCACAAACGTCCACCCACGCTTTTGTGGTTCTGACAGCAACTCGCAGGGGTCAGTCTGGATTTACTCCATCTGTACGGCTGAAGAGACAGTATTCACTTCTGCTTTGAACACACCAGGAGTCTGACAGGTTTCATGTTCTAGCAGCCAGCTGCTCTGTAACAGAGACATGCACTTCTGAGACACACGCATACACAACAGCCCATCAAAGGCAGCAGCTCCGGGCACAGAGTTGTACAGGGTTGTTTGTATAGATGGAGCAAGGATGTTCAGGTGGCTGACAACATTTGACTGCCAGCCACTTTGAAGGCTGGAGGAGGAAGGAGTGGGGTTGGGGAACACAATAATGGCCCACAACACAGGATAATATACAAATACAAGCTGATCATATCGCCATTAAAACAGTGAAGCGTTAAGCTGTTCCCTCTGAGAATACAAGCACCCTGATATGAATCAGGTAAGAACAGCGTGGGAAAAGAAATATTTGTTAAACTACTGAATCTGCCAGGGAGCAGCTGCATAGAAAGGAAGTCTAAATGACAGTGTTTAGTCTGCTTTAACAAATTCAAGGATAAATTATTTTTAGGGGTTATAGAGTATTTTTAAAGCTGAGGGGTAGGGTGTGGCTACCACATATTACAGACACTAAACTGTCCAAAAATTCTTGGAATTAGTTCAGACAAATCATCCTTTACAGAGCTGAATCAGCCAGTTAGTAACCTTATTATGAACTTCCAGGTTTTAGCATTATTCTATTCTTGTATTAGCATATTCTACAGTACATACTCAAAATCAACTGGTCAAAATAGCCAGGACTGCTAACACCTGCCATTTTCATAATCCCTAACAATGCATCTATTTACTAACAAATATAGTATGTGACAAGATGATGAAATAGAAGGTTTCTGAGCTGATAAGTAGACAATCAAAACCTTAAAGCTTTAAAGGCAATGCCTGCCAGCCTGTTGTACTTGAACTGAAACACAGAAATCCTTTTAATGTATGCCTATTAAAATAGTTTTAAAATGTGTTCTCCACTGTCATCATTTAACCCGAACCAGCAACTAAACACCACACAGATGCTTGCTCACTCCTCCCCTCTCCCAGTGGGATGAGGAGAATCAGAAAAATGTAAAACTTGTGGGTTGAGATAAGAACAGTTTAAACACTAAAATAAAATAACAACAACAACAAGTAATACAATAAAAAGAGAGAGAAATAAAACCCAAGAAAACAGCGATGCCCAAGCAGCAATCCGCCCCTCCCGGCCAACTTCCCCCCCATTATACACTGAGCATGAAGTTTTATGGTATGGAATATCCCTCTGGCTAGTTCAGGTCAGCTGTCGTGGCCAGGCTCCCTCACAGCTTCTTGTACACCTGCATGCTGGCAGAGCCTGGGAAACTGAAAAATCCCTGACTTAGGATAAGAACTAGGTAGCAACAACTAAACCATCAGTGTGTTATCAATGCTATTCTCACACTGAATCCAAAACACAGCACTGTACCAGCTACTAGAATGAAAATTAACTTTATCCCAGCCAAAACCAGAACATCTACAGAGCAAAGCAAGAGTCAAACTAATTAAGCAGCACTTCCAGAAGTGGATAGCATTTAATTTCCACAGGCATCAAGATGAATCTACCTAACATATATTAAGGTGATACTTTCTTGAACTGTTTATTTTGGGCAAGAAAACAGCATTTTATCAGAATTTTATCAGAATAGAATGATCAGCATTTTATCCTAATTTTATCAGAATGGAATGATCTTTCCTGGGTTACAGCTGTTCAGAGCCAATGACTATAAAGGACAAGTTTTAATACTGTCCACTCTCAGCCCCGTCCTTCCCAAATTCACATGGTAGGAATATAATGCTAATGACAACGTGAAGAAAACTCTCAAAATTTTTCATTTTGTGCGTTGAAACACTATGTTACACCAGCAAGGGGCATTTACCTTTGCCAGCCATTAACGTCTGCAACATCCAACAACTCAGCTATGAACATACGACACTACTAACAGTTCGCCTTTGCTTGAAGCAGTAAAACAAACCATGTAACATGCTATTATCTAATTCAGTGGCTATAAAAGGGCTCTCTTATTAGTGTAAACATTTCTGCTTCAAACAATTTTGCAGGGGTTTTCGGCAAGTTGCAATCCATTTCTCAGGTTGAACAATGATTCCTCACACATCCCAAACACGAGCAGGTGAATTCTTGGGAGTCTAGACTGAGATGTACAACTACCATACAGAAAATGCAGTTTGATCTGTAAGATACATACAAAATTTTGATAAATTAAAATAACCATATTGCAACAGAATAGAAAGGCTTTTAATTAGGAGAAGGGTTCTTCAGGGCACATATTTGATCAGTATTGAAAAACTAATTTTATTGGCTTTCCTATTTTAATATTTGGTTCAAGTTTTGGTTTTGCTTTTTCAATACACTTCTACAGAAAAAAAAACTGACACAGGATGGTCAATCTAATGCAAAACATAAAATAGTAGTATCTGCTGAAATAGACAGCTTTTTTTGAGGAAGCCAATATAAAAATGTTTGAGTAGTCTAGCAGAGAGCACACTTTGTAGTAAACAATTGCTCTAGGCAGTAACATCCTGTTATTCTTTTGTTCCAGCTAGATAGGTCAAAAATCACCTACCACTAAAGCAAGCCAAGAAAAGAGCATTAAAGGATATGATAACAACAAAACAGTACAGCAGCATCACCTTATAAGATTCTGGTAATATCAGGAATTATATATTAAGGCTTTCTTCAGCTTCCTATCATGTCTGCATATAGTGCACAGATAAAAAGAGAACAGAAAATTCAGATTTGGGTATGTGCAGATGAGGGAAGCTGAAACAAACATACCAATAGTTTGGAAGTTCAAAACTGAAGCCAGTAAACAGCCTGGCCCAGTGAAAGAGCGTAAAAAGGAAGGGATGTTCAATGGGCTGAAAGTGTTCTACATCTGATGTAGAGGGATCCCTCCCATCCCATGTACTGAGGTCCAGAAAGTCAGTAGAGGGTAAGAAAACAAAAATTATCAACTAATATAGAGGGTTCTCCAGTGCATATCTACCCAGTCTGCTGACCTCATTAAGGAATATTCTTGCTATGAGCAGCAAGAAAAGTAAGGACACTTGCAGGGTAGTAGTGCACTAAAGCCAAGACCCCATTAAAGAATAAGTACTGTAAGAGATACACACCATGCATCTATAGTTTCTTTTACACCATCCTTCTCAAGGCTGTGAGACTTCTTACCCAAGGTATCCAGCTTTACCCAACTAGTAGCTTGTATTTAAAGCACAAATCACTGATTACAGACAAACATAATCACATAAAAGGCTCCAAAGCCTAGAAGCAGCTCAGAAACGACGCTGAAAGCTTACTTACTGCTAAAGTGACTATATTCCAGTTGAATAGATAGCTTCCTGCATCTGCCAATTTTAGCAGACAAGTTTCTATAAGTTAAAAGCCCCGTATCTTAGCAAGTTTCCAAGTACGTCTCTCCCATCCAAGAGCACTCTACTTATTTCAAACTGCATTAAAAGTCTGGGGTTTGTTTTGGGTCTTTTGCCTTGAGATCATTAGTGACCATAAAAGTTATGTTTGAGTGTTTCACAACAAAAACATATTCCTTAATGGCATTTACTGGAGCAATAAACAGCCTTTTAATCTCAAATAAACTTTTCAGAGACTGAATAACTAAGGATTTGGCTCTTCCATTACCTACACTGAGGTCAGCACAGATTGTTTTCTCTTAAGTGGTCCAGAAGATACTGACATTCTTTACCTGCTTAACATTAAAAACAACATGTAAGGGCAGACCTTCCTCATATATTGTAAAGAAAGGGGTATTAAGAATTTTAAATAAAATTCTTTAGAGCTTAAAAAACTCCAACACATAATTCTAAGATTGGGCTAGCTAAGAGCACTTATATATGCTATATTCAGCTTCAGCAGTTCCAGCAGGGGATAAATACGAAGTTGACAGCATGAGAAACAGACACAATGAAGTTACTGTTGGAACTTTACCATCTCATTTGAAAGAAAGCATTCCCAAGGAATGCTGAGCCTTAGCTGAAGGAAAGTAGTGCCTGCAACATTCAGATCTTGCAAGTGAGGCAGATATATATGTTAGGGGACCTCTAAATGACAGTAAGTTCTGTTAGCATCACTAGTTCATTTCACAATGAAGACTCTGTCATCTTGACAATTCCTTCACAACCCAGAGAGCGCTCTCTTCCCCCCCTCTATGGCAACCAACAGAGCTGAACCACTTTTCTTTGAAGAAATTGTCTCCAAGTAAGCAAAGCAAGGTTCAGATTCAGGAAGATTGCCATTACAGAATTACATTAATCAATCTTGTGAACATATTCAAAGACATTAACTTCTACCAGTCCAGTCTTACTAACTCCCTAAACATTAATTGTACCTTAGGAGTATTTTGTGTTCATAAATAAGGAAGTCTCATCCTTCAAGAAATGCTGGCTGTTGCTACAGATTATATTTAACACTTCCATTCAATTGCAAATTAAGGAAAAGATTCAAGAAGACAAGTGTCACTAATAGAGTCATCCCTCTGTCAACAGAATTTTACTTCGAGAAAAACCAAAAAAACCTCAAACCAAAAAAACAACAACCAGCAAACCACTTTTCAACATGTGCAACCCCAGTATCCACAAACAGACACAGTCAGTGTTTGTTAGTTCTGTGTGGAAAAAAAAGGCTTTACAAACCAAAACAAACCCTGGTACACAAGATAGCTTCTTGAAACCCTCAGATCTACACAAATTATACCGCTGTTCAAGAAAACCCCAAAACCAAACCAACCCAAAACACAAACAAAAAACCACCCCAAACCAGCAAGCATCACCATTTCTACAAGTGGCTAAACTATTCCAGACACACTGGGTTCCAGGTCATGCCTTGCAATGGGAAAGTCCTTCACAGCCTAGAATAAATTCAAAGCATTTCTGAAGCAGAGACATGAGCGTCTATTTTTTTCCTACTTGAGTGCCCCATATAAGAGTCAGATGGAGCAGACATCTAGTGGAGAAGCGATGGGGAGGCCAGAGGGTTTGAACAGGAACAGAAGCACTTGGCTGCCTCAAACTCAGGCACAAGTGAGCCAAACAATACTGGTTTTGTCATAAGCAACCCAGAGGAAGACTAGTCCATGCCAGTCTCCGAAGTAACGTCTGAAATATTTCTGGTCATCAGCATTGTCTCCAAAACACAGCAACACAAGAAGGGTTGTGGGGCAAGGTGTGCAGAAGTAAAGACAAACAAGGTATCAAAGGCACACAGTTCGGTCACCAGCATCAAGCTAAACAACCACGAACAACTAACTCCAGCAGTACACCCTACAGAAATAAAAATATACCTAAAGCCTTCCAGAATGAAATACCATATGCTTATGAGAAATCTTATGTGACCTACAGAAAACAAGAACACTGGTTCTACACAGAACAGCTCTCAAGTGACTGAGAAACCTGAAATGGCAAATGTATGCAAGCAGTAAGTGTATTTTTGCCTGTGAGAAGTTCCCATTACTAGTTTGATTCCTGAAACAGATCTAACTTAATAGACACAACAGATCAAAAAAGGTAGCTAACATGTTATTTAGGCAATATAAAAAGAGACGAGTAAAACGAGAAAGTTCTTAATTCAGGCTGGAAGCGTAAGGCCTCTGATATACAGAAATGTTTAAGTTAAACTGGCCGTTGAGATACATGTATACAGACAAGTGATGTCATTTTATTAACTTCCATTTCAAAGCCCTACAGCACAAGCAGGTATTTTAATAGAAAACAGAAATAAACACACTGTCATTCTGGACAGTTCTTCCACAATTATATTTTTAACCCAGCAAACCACTGAAAAATGTAATTCCTTCTGTAACCAAAGAAACAACAGAGGATTAGCTGAGTATCATTTCTTCCTCAGATCTTCGAAAGATTATCCCACAATTACTGTTAGAAAATGCTGTACTTCGTATTGCAGGCAATTGTCACAGAAACACAGTAACTGGAAGGGAGTAGCTCAGTGTCAGAAAATGCTTGATCCAAGTGTTTAATTTAAGTAATCCAAGTCTTAGCAACCTGAAAGTGTTGTATTAGGAAGTCCCTCAGCCAAAAACCCTGTAGCTATGGACACCCCACCTCAACAAGCACATTTAAGAGAACCAGAAAAGTTACCGCTGCTATGACAAAGAGAGGCAGCAGCAGCTTTTTCAGTCGGCTCCTTTGGATCCAAACCAACACTTGCAGTTGTATTCAAAGGCAGATGTATCCCGAGTACACAACAGGCACTTACCCACTCCACAGGTCAAAGATGTCTACAGCAGTCAATGCACCTGCCTGATTTTTTTTAAGCAGTCTGAGGCAAAGAGCACTGTGACAGAAAGTCTGATCTGGAGGTAGGCAGTATACTTTAACAAACTACAATTTCGTAATTCTTCCTGTCTTCATTTTTCAGCATGTGACCCCAGACCTCATTTTCCACACACTGCTAAGACCTTGCTCTGAATACAAAATTCTGAGTTTTCCCCATTGACCTTTCTAGTGCTCATTGTTTCAATATCCAGCTGTCATAAGAAGTCCTGTGGGTGACAGAAGGACACTATATCCATATTACAGGAGAGAAAGCGAACTAGAGAAATCAAGGACAACTGCATCTGCTAGATGCAGGCATTGAAATCCAGATAAATCCAGCATATACAGTAACCCACTACATAGACAACCACCTCAGCTACGGCTTCCTTTTCATCCCAGCTTCTTCATCATTTCGTTTGTGTCAGCAACACCTAATTAGCAATTCTTTATTAAATCCAATTGACTAATACACTATTAACCAAGAAATCTGGAATAAATGCATAACTTGTGGGGAGGGGGAGGGAGAAAAAAAAAATTCACACTCAAATACTGCATTCAACTGCCTCAGCAATTAAACCAACTACTTCTCACCTTCATTTTTTTTAATTTACCACTTATGTACTATTATTTACCACCTAATCATACGCAAAAGCTGCAACAAGAGGTTTTGCAGATAACACCACTTTCTTTTACCAGACAATTTTGATTCATACCTCAAGCAAATCCATCTTGCAGGTCACAGAGCAGCCCTGGGGAAGCAGCAGTATGCAGACAAACTATGAAAAGCCTGCAAAATGAGGGCAGGGGAGGCTTTCACAGAAAACTCCTTGATGCTACTTTCAATTATTTGAGTTTATGAGTTTGTATTTTTGTTGTGACTCTGTGTATGCAATCTTCCAGATTTAAACTCTGGGAAGACAAAAAAAATTAATCCAGAGAGACATAAGTCTAGTTTCCATTCTAGTACCCGAGGCAAAAGCAGCTGATACCAGTTTTCCTACAACTTTAAGATCATTTGTTTTGTCATTTGTGCATGAAGAATCACACGTGAAAACTATGAACTGAGCATGTTCTTTACATGTGAATCAGTAAGCACCGACTGAAGTTTGGCTAAGATTTGGAATTATGGAAAAAGTTGGATCTGATAGACTTGTTACATACTCCAATTTTCTCCTCCTCCCCCCAGCTGTTCCAAAGAGAACATGTTCAAACGGATAGAGGGAAGATCAGAATTGTTCGATTTTGATCAGATTTCAAAATACTTTCCCCATAGCAAGGGAAGCTAAGAAACAACTAAACTTTCTATTAACAAAGTTAAAACAGATAGCCTGAGGCATGGAGTGTTTCAGTCCAACTGGATAGCCTCAAAAAGGTAGTAGCAAAGTGAAAATAGAATCCTGCAATGGGAAGTGTTAGGAATCCTTGCAGCATGCTGTGCTAATCTTCTCTTAGAACTCCTATGCAATTCAAATATTAAGATGAAGGAAAAAAGAAAGTGAGAGCTTTATAGTTACTTCTCCAGAAATAAAGCAGAACTTGAGAAAGAGAGACACACTAACAGACTAGGAACAACATTTCATAGTGTTAATCAAAGTAATTCCTGCTAAGGATGCAACAAGTGTGCATTGACACAGAAATCATCACTGTCTGGACACAAAAAGAGCTGATCTAAGACAGTCTTGCTCAAATAGCCTGTTGGCTCAATAACAACATTACTGCCATTTCACACAGGTCACCAAACAGCTTTCAGATGCATACAGCTTTCAGTCTTCCTGTACCTGCAATCAAAAGAAGCTAACTTCTTTCTTCTTGATAAAGTTAACTAATCCATCAATATTCTGCCCTACGCACAAGGCCCAGTTACGAGGCAAAAGCCCACCACACCTGTCTGACAATCACAGCAGCAGGTACATCGTACCGGGCACCTTCCAAGGATCCAGGTGCTCAGAACTACGACCTCACGAAAGAAGTGGCTGCACTTCCAGTTTATTGCAAAAAAAAAAAACAACAAAAAACCACTGAAACGCACCCAAGATTTCATACTCTCGCTAATGGCAATGCGGAGAAAAGCACCATGGCTCAGGCTCCAAACTACCTTTTGTAAAATTTTAGTCCACGCACCGCTTCATTGGTTCAAATACTGCCCGTGACAAAGCCTGAAACAAAGACTTTATTCTTCAGTACTGGGGGAAGGAGCGGGGGGAGAAGAAATCCCGCTTCAGCCATTGAGCTCCGTCACGAGGAAGTTGCCCAACGCACGCGAATTTCTCCGTCTATAGGGGGAGGCTCGCACAGCTTTCAAAAAGCAGCCTAGAGACAAGAATGCCGGTGCTAGGAAACACGGCAGCCGCCAGCTTACCGCGCTCCCGGGGCCGGCCGGGGCTGGC
>NW_020799112.1:22059159-22074358 GCF_003259725.1 Athene cunicularia
CCCGCCCCGCCGGTGAGGCAAACACTGCCGCTCTGCGCCCTCCCCGCGGCTGCATCGCGGGGTCTTTTCCACGCCTCCGAGGGCCTCAAGCTGTGGGAGTTGTGGCCCAAGCCCCTCGCGTCCAGGGAACCTTCTGGAACTGCAAAAATCTGGGGAAAACTGAGAGGAAAAAATAATCATTATCAGCATGCAGAAAGGACCTCGCCTGCCAGGACGAGGTAGCGGTGTCTTCCAGGGTACTGGGAGGAAGGAAGTCCCCGCTGTGCAAGGAGCTGACACAACACCCAAGCAAGGAGAGGCCCAGAGGAGGGACAGAGATCATCTGTAAAAGTCTTGTCTGAAATCAAAGCCACAGTGTGGTAAAGACTTTCCATTTCCTCAAAAGAAAAATCTGCCCCCCGTCCAAGCTAAGAAGTGGTCTAGCAACAGGTGAGGGAGGCAGAAGATGCCAACATTTTGGCTGAAGGCTTGACCCGTCGGCAGGACCTGGTTCCGTGGTGGTTTTGTCAATGGCTCGAATTCACGCTGCCTTCAACACGTGCCTGCGAATCACTCGGGAGTCCCTCCCTGCCCACTGGCCTTCCCAGGTGGCAGAGAAGTGGAAGAACGGTGCTAAAATAACTATAAGTAAAAAGTCGGGTGTTTTAGTCTGAGCTTTGTAGTTGTAAGCCTTTCTGCAAGCCTGAGCCAAACTCCCAGGCACTGCAGAGCCTGCAAGCATGGAGAATGTACCTTTGTCTTGGGATGACATGGGGGAAATCACGGCTGTTGCTAACAGTGAGCAAATGCAGCAACACCTGTAGTGGCAGGGAACCACCGTTGTCTTTCATCATCTTTCAGCCCATTCAGCCTGGCCCCTCATGACCTGAGCGACCTACTTCCCTCATCACCTGATGAGAAACTCTACCCTTTCCAAAGCAAACACAGACCCAGGCTCAGCTCTTTGGACTGTGCCCTAAGCAGAGCACAAACCGCCCAGGTAGCTAAAGCTTCCACAGCAGGGCTCAGGCAAGTCTGTGCCAGTTAACACACTCGCTTGTTCTCTCCTCCCGGAGCTGGCAGGAGGCTCTGAGGAAATGGAAGCTCAACAGCAGCATCAGTTGGTGCATGTCCCTGAATAAATGTAGGAAATCATCTACGAAGGATCGGTGAGTGTCTGAGAAACTTAAGTGCCACTCGGGCAAGTGTCTTCATAGTCCTGTTCGGCTATGAGTGTGAACGGGTGGATTGATGTGAGGAAATGTCTTTTATTAGACCAACTGACTAAGTTTGGAAAAAAAGAGCCAGATAAAGTTTTGAGTAATGTAAAAGAAACAGCCCCCTTCTGTTTCGGGATTGAGCCTCTGGACACCCAATGTTTCTCTCCAGTTCCCTTCACCCAGCCTTCCCTGCAGCACTCTCCCAGCAGGAGTTTAGAGGCTCATCCACATTTAAGTGGGAGGTTCCTGGGTGACAGCCAAGCAAGGAAAACCCGTCTTAAATTACAGCAGGCACAATTTCCAGGTCCAGTTACTTTGTGAAGCACTTGTTTCTGTGATTGAGCCTAACGTTGATTAGTAAATCGTTCCTACAACTTGCTAGAAAAAGCATGTGGGTTTGTGGCTGTCGAGCACGAGTATCTGGTTTTGCAGTGCTGCCTCTTACACTCTGCTACCATGTACAAAACATGTCAGACAGAAAGCATCAGACCTCCAAAAGCTTACGTTAGTTTGGTTTTTTTACAAAATCATATTTGTTAGTCTAATAAATGATACTGATTTATTTCTCCCTATAAATCTCTTACTACAACATTACGGTCACTTGCCTGAACTCAGCTCATCGTTTTTTCCTCAGTCTCAACTTTTCTGTACACTAGAAGGCTGCGAGAAGCAGCACGCTCAAGCATCCTGAAGTCCTGCTTAACAAAGGTTTTGTTTGCAAATATTTTATTATCACATTACTTATTGGCCTTTTTTGTAAGACATCATAACTCAGATATTAAATTCTGAGTAATATGTCACTTCAATAACTTTGAAATCTGAAATAATGCACTTTGAAATTTACAGCAGGGCAACAGCATACTCAATTTGTCATACTACATTTTTTGAGTAGCAGGGTGTAACGTAGCCCCAAATAAGATCTCACTGATTAATTTTTTTGTGTGGAAAGACCACTGACTGTCCAGAACAGGAGTTACCACACTGTCAAATCCCAAATCCATTAGTAAGTGACCTGCTGTCAGAAAGGCTTGTGTGGGTTTGTTACCCAGAGGCATCCATATGCGAAGATGAAGTCTCTGTGCATTTTCAGGTGGATCAATAATTATCTTCAATATTCCAGCAAGACATCTAGCAGTTCACAAAAAATAGAAGAATTTTTCATTATTCTTTTACTTAAAAACAGGGGGAAATAAACCACAATCTGTTTGTTAACAAACATTCAGTTCTTATGTAAGATATATATCTCCAGCACTTAGTATTTTATGGTCTTATGCAATTAGAGACTAATAGCAGAAGAGAGCTCTTCAAGAGCTCTTCCTTTTTATGGAAAGAATTGATTGTCAGTTGCAGAGAATAACCTGCATCTGAATCATCTGAGTGCAATGGAACTGTATATCAAGACCATTAAAAACATATTAATATTTTATCTCATTACTCCATCCCAATTGTGAGTTCTCATCTGGTAACAAAGAGGTTTGACTTCTCTTGCCACGTAAATCAACCTTTAGTCCCATGAAAGATGGGAAAATTACAAATGTTAAAAATATTTTCCATCTTTTAGATGATGGTGTGCAGCCTGATAGACCCAATTTGTGGTCTGAATTGTATATACATTTACAATATTTGGTTTGCATCTTTATCATGAATGTTTTACAAGCTGAAGAGAATTCATACACTGTAATATTGAGCTGCTTTGAAAAAAACAAAGTCATGTTTGTTCTTAAAGGAAGAAATAATGTGGAAAAAGGGGATTTGTTTCAGAATTCCAAGGGTTTATCATAATAAAATAATCTTCATTTTAAGAATATACATTAACTACAGTAATGGTTAAGTTACAAAAGCTAGCACATCGAGTGACATCAAAGTATGCTTTATCTTATTAAATATAGGGTACACTTTTGCTACAGAGGATTTTAAATCAAATTGGATAAATTATCTTCACTGTTCTTCCTCTAAACCAAAGGAGTCAGAAATCATTTTAACTGAAATTAAACAAAAAATCTGGATGCAAATGACACCGAAAGATTTTTGTCCTATTGTGTTCTGTTGTACTGAGTCATACAACAGAAAATGTTATGATGAACCACTCACAGTGTCACAGTGGCAGGTAAATGGAAAACTACTCACAAAAAAGAATTAATAGAAAAAAAAATATATTGCTAGTGAGTCATTGCTATGACTAAGAGAAGTAAATACCTATTGATAGCCTAGTAATCTCATTTCTCTACTACCATGGCAATGAGTCACTAATGAAACCAATGCCAGAGGTACAGCTAAGAGCCCAAGAATCAACACTCTCCTTGGCTCTGCAGTTATGTGCAAATACACGCTAGATCCTGGCGCTTAATACCAGATTTCAGACACCACGGTAACAAGGTGCAGAACTGACACAAAGATGACAGTTGACATTCTGCTGGTAACAGTCACCCCAGACCCACTCCTGTCTGCATTGCATTGCAACAGGACAACCGTTTGCTCACACCCGGGTTTTCGCCAGCCCCTTACTGCTCCTTTTCTTTCTCAGTTCTCTAAAGTCCCTGGTTCTTTTTCCCTCCAATTTTCTTCTTTTCCTGAAAAGCATCATGTCTTCTGGACACACGCTGCTTTCTGCATTACCCGCTGCCAAGGCTCTGCCTTCAGCTGTCTCAGACCTTGCAGCCCTACATGTCCCGGCGGGATGACAGCGAGGGGTGACCTCACCCAGGGACACTCACCAGGTGTGAGCCACTAAAGTAGCTGTTTTCAGGGCAGCCTGCAGATAGAATTCAACAGTGCTCTTGAAGCGTGGGGGCCTGTTCCCAGGCACTCACACCTGTCCCTGGGCCAGCTCCCTCTGCCCCTTGCACCGTAGCAATCCCTGTCCCCTAGGAAACCTGCGGAGAAGCTCTCACAGGGGGAGGCTGTGAGAAGGGAAAGATGTAAGAAATGTTTTTCCTAATTTCTATGACTAGTATAACAGTTTACAAGCAATTTCTTTTGGAAATCTCTTTGGCTTGATGAGCAAACCTGCATAGTAAGAAGAGCAACTGTGGTGGAGGTGGAGAGTCACACTCATTTTGTGCATATGCATTTGAATGAAGTGGTAAACACTTGACTGAATCACCACCACTCAGCTGTCATCTTTCTTTCCCTATTTTCAGCTTGAGGGGGAGGAGAGCTGCCAGAACAGAAATATGGAGATGCTGAGCTCCAGTCAACTGCTGTCACACTATTCCCAGCTTAATTCACCACCAGTGATGCCATGGTTAACACAGTCATTGTGGAGATCTCTGCTAACAGCTCAACCCATCGCAATATTACAGAAGTAAGAACTTTCCGAGAATAATGTTTCTGGGCTTGTCTTCTTTAAATACCTTGAGATTATCATTCTCCATATATGTTTGAAGTAGTATGTGGTATATGCTGTTTGCCAGTGCCTAAAACATTGCTAAGACCAGAGGAAGGTAATCCTCTGGCTCGGTGCGTGACTTAGGAGCACTCATGCACTCCTGTCTTTGTGCCTCTCATTTTCACACAAGACCCTCCTTCTCATAACATATTATCCCTTATTCCGATAGGAAAATGGGAATAGTAAGTAATTGCCATTTTAAATTGGGTTTAATTACCTGTGAGATTTTTTCAGTGTTACTTTTGAGTACACGGATTTTCAGTGTGTTGTCCTTGGACTGCTGATTGGTTTCCAATGAACCTGAAAGTGTTGCCACTGGGAATTAATTACCTATAAAGCCAAGCTAGACATAACAGCACACCATCCAAGAAGCGTCCACACATCTTCAGGTCTGGCTGGCATAGAAAGTAATCCCACAACAAAGTACTCCTAAAGAGCAGGGTGACTGACAGGGATGTAGAGCTTCATACATGCTGTAAGGGGATCTCTATTAGTGAGAAGACGGTCACCTCTGCCAAACAAAGGGAAATGCAAATCTTCTTATAACATGGCTACCTTTGGTAAAAGTTATTTATAAAAAAATGCGACTTCATATAATTTCTAAAGCAGCAAAACATTTCTGAATTTATGTGCAGCATAACAGGTCTTCAGCAATTCCTTATTAGTAAGCACTGAGATGCCCTATTTTGTTCCTGCAGAAACAGCCATTTTAGGCCCCAGCATTAGTTTTGCTTTCCACAAGTAATCCTTGTCAGAGTAGATTTTAGTTATGCCACTGGCACAAGAACCTCTGAGCACGGGCTCTTGGACACGGGCACTTCATCTCCCCTCTCATCTATGTATACGTAACAGGAGAGATTGTTCTGATTTTCAAAGCAGTTTGAAATAGAATCAAATAGCATTTTGTTCCAGCCTGAAATAATCATTGCTTATACACAGCTTTTTAAACAGCGTATTTCAAAATGCCTCTTCTTGTCTCAGAGCAAGGAGGAATTGGGCTGGATCTCTCTGGAAACTGATTATCACAGCCCTTGGAACAAGCAGCCTGGTGAAGCACTGATACGGAGCAGGCAAATTGAACACTCAAGGGTATTTTTGATAGAGAAGGGAGATGAGTGACTCCTAATCAGTTAGTTTATAATGTAATACAGTTATACAGCTGTGTTTTCTCATCCATACTAAAAACCGGAGAAGACTATTTGAGAAGAGGGAGCCCAATAGCTCTCTAAAGTAAGGATATGGAGAAGCACAGATTTGTAGGGATGTGTAGGTCTGCTGCCTGAGGATTCTTGGTTCCTACTAACCACCCAGCTCCACAGAGTGCTCAGAAATCCTGAGGCTACAGCTGGACTCAGCCACAGCAGCAGCCAGGTAATGCCCTGCTGAATTTAATCTTCACAAAAATCCACTAGCACCAAGTTAATAACTGGATATAAAACTATCAACTCCTGAATAAATTAAGATGTATTTTTGACTCCTTTTTCCTATCTTTAAGGTACATGAAGGCTTTAAAAACAAGTTTAGAATATTTGGTATAATTCCTGTACTACTTTGAAAATATTTCTATCAAAACTGTATGTGTAGGTAGGTTAAAATGGAGCCTTCTCACAAACTCTGAGACTCATTTCCATCCTTGGACCAATTTTTCAAGTACAATTTTAACATTTGTGTCAAAAAAACCCACACATGCAACAGAATATGCTCCAGATCAGCAGCATACTGTTAAGATAATTTGAATATTATTTGAAACAGCAGTTTGAGATCCACTGAAAATTAGATTCTATTAAGCATCATCTAATTAGGTAGTGTGGATAGGCAAAGTTCCAATGATACGCAACTTATCATCATCCATATGAAAGCAGTTTATTAAAAGGAAGCTGACAACAGAGGAAAGATGAGCCACAGGGACAAAAATGGACCTTTTTAATGATTGCAGAGCTGAGGCATTACCAGATATAGAAAACTGGTAGGCAGGCCCAGGAAGAACAGACTCAGGAGGAGCCACGACAAAGCCGCTGGAGAATAGATATGCAAATGTTCCAAAGCAACACATCTCAAGTATTTACATCACTAGTAGGGTAGCTCCTACATATTCAAAGCACACAGCAGGAATGTTATGATCTATCAGGAAAAAAAAAATCACTTGGTTATACATTCTGCATTATATCAAGGTGGTCTTCTGGTTTGGGTGTTTGAACACCGCAATCTGCAGAATGAAACTGTCATCTCTTCAGCGCTGTGTGTTTTCCAAGCAAATCTCTCCATGGTCTCAGTTCACTTTCGACTTGATTGATCTGGCCTTGCTTAGTTCATATCTTACCCCTTTTTTCTTTAAGAGGTTGAGCAGAAAAAGCAAAAGAGACTAAAATATTTGCAATTTTATTAGGTAACGTTAATTATAGACTAGGAGGTGCCGGCTTGTTATGATAGCAGTAACAAAGGCACTCAGATTCACTGAAGGACGGCTTCAAAAGCCACTTGCTAGAGCTAGCACTAAAGAGAGGACAGCACAGTCAGCCTTACATCCTTTAAGATCCCTCAGCTATGCAGCACTGAACAGGCTTCTGAAGGCCATGCAGATCCTGTCAGGGGAAAGGTCACCTCATTTCGGTTATTTATCTTAGGATTTCCTTACAAGAAAACAACTCTGTTCAACATTTCTACTGTCAGGCAGCAGGGACGTTCACACGAGAACTTCTTGCTGCACTTTCAGATAAAGGTAAGGCCACACCAGTGGCATAATCGCCAAAAACCGAGTGGGAGGTGCCTGCAGTCCTGGCCAACCTTACCCTGCAGCCTGGGGATAAGCACAGCACAGGGACAGCACAGCGCTGCAGGCCCGGGCCTACTCAGGTTAATTGTTAACTGTTACGTGGATCACTAACTCCTCGATGCTTAATGGTCCTCTGGTCTGGGTGACTGCAGGTAACTATTAGAAATGCTATGCAGATTGAAAGTTTTATGTGAACCACTAAGTTGGCAAGTTTTATTGCACTCCCTTACGAGCATTGCTCGAATATCTTAAGCGTACCATCAGGTCACTGCTCATTTCTTAAGTTTGGAATCACTTTCCAGAGCTATTCCACAATTTGAAAGCCTCACTATACATTTTTATTTCCTCTCCTTATCCAAGCTTAACTTGCACCGTTTGTAAGAGGGGGAGGAGGGCAGCAAAATCCAAGCATTGGTTATCTCCGACTTATGTATCAGAGGAGGCCTAGATGATTAAAAATTTGCTGTCAAATGAATGTGATAATAATCAAATATTATCCATAAACTTTACCTGAGTGAGAGCAGCCATGCTACAGAGTCAGACCCAGTTGGGTTACTCGGCTCTCCAGCCTTGATGCACACGCTGACAAAGTGAGGCTGGAAGGGAGCTCCAGAGGTCGCCTGGTCCACTCCCCCAGCTCTAATGCCTTGGGTTCGGATTGATCTTCCAGCTAGGAGAGCAGCTTTCGCAGAGGCAATTTATTCTGTGACCACCTAATAATGCAGGGCTTTTTCCTCTGGAGAAGACAGCAGCTGTGTCTCCAGAGACACTTGTGTAGACTACACGAACCACTGGCTAATTCAACACAGCAGACCTTAGGACCCTGGAGGGGGAATCGTTTACCAGAACACCAGCTACATTCACACATGCGGATTTACATTTCTGAAGATGTAAAAAACAACTCTAAGCAGTTGTTTAGAATTTAATCTTGATGATTCATTAAATATAGAAACACCTATAGAGACACTTAGTCTTTTTGAAACCTACAAAGCTCATGGCTTCCACATTCTGAGGTATTTTGATCATGCATTTGGTTTTGACATTTCCACCTTCAGTCTTTCTTGTTAGGTCATTTCCATTAAGTCAGATTCGTTTGTTCTTATGACCCTTTTTATTAACCATTAAGGCCAATTTTTTTCAGTCTACAGCTGAAAGGTTCTGATTAAAACCCATTATTACTTCAGATGAACAACTGATTTCTAAAATAGCCTTCTGTATCTCCTACACTATATTCCATTTCATTCCTTGGGAATTTTTAATTTGCATTTATGATTGTGGAACATGGAGAAAGCGTGGCTGTAAATAGTTCACTGAGAACTCCTTTTAGAGCACCTGAATTTAGAAGCCAGTGAGATACATTAATAGCATTCCCTCCAATGTCATGTTAAAATTTATCTGTCTTTCTGACGCTCTTTCATTCATGTTGTCTCATTTATGTCTCCCCAATGATTCTTTTTCTTTGTTGACAAATGTAAGTGATTTTGTACCACCATCAAATCTTGTCCCCTGCCAGCTCATCTCAGCACCTCTGTAGTCTGGGATGGAGTCTGTTAACCAGTGCTATCTTTCTGGCAGGAAAACCTGAGTATTTTCTCGTAGCCAGTTTCTGCTTTGTGGCAATACTTTTCCATCATGTTCACGTAGACTGTGCTGGGAACACTGCCGGGTTTACGTGCAATTCCACAACCCAAATAAAGGACTCCATAGATCAAACCAGAGCATTTTCCCCTTTAGAGCAGCATGCCAAGCTGTGCTGTAACACTACCCTGTAAGAGCGCTTCACTGGCATCCAAAAGCAAACTGAGCCAAGCACGGCCGCTGTGGATGGCCGCACCTGCAACGGGATGCTGCACGTCCCACCAGCAAGAGCCACCGCCCAGACATGGAACGAACACTTTGACCAGCACCCACGCCAGGATGAATGCAGCACAGAGGAGCTGCACGTGACAACTCTAACCAGCACAACTACCACCACCATGTTCTGAAGTACAGCCTCAGCACAGTTTGAGCGTCTGATGGCAAACTGGAACTGTCAGGTTCAACTGCAGGCTGCAGCTGCTTTTATCTCCCAGATGTATAGTCTCACCACACAAGTACTTTCCACGTAAAAGGGATACCTAGAGAAATGGAATATAAAGTGAATGGTCAGAAGCCCACTACCACTCAGGTCTCTCAAGAGCCCACCCTGAGAGCACAGGCTGACCAAGGCACCAGCCAGGAAGATTCGCCTTCTTGCTCAGCTTTAGGTGTATAACTGGGGTCAGCAGCTGCAGCAAGGCGGTACAGCTGGGATCTGTCTTTGCACAAACCAGAAAGCTCTGTATTTTAGGTCAACCTTAACACACGTTTTTCCATATGAAGAAAAAGACTCCAGAAGTAATTTTAATATAAAATGTTTTTATTGTTTTTGAAAAC
The DNA here is from genome assembly GCF_003259725.1 of Athene cunicularia. NCBI lineage: Eukaryota > Metazoa > Chordata > Aves > Strigiformes > Strigidae > Athene > Athene cunicularia. The sequence goes on from NW_020799112.1 coordinate 22,068,935, forward strand.
ATTTAAAAAACAATTTTTGAGCACTTTCAATAAAAAAAATAACTGAAATGCTACTGCAATATTCAACTACTGTAGTTTCAGCAGTACAACAGACAACAAAACACTGGGGAAGAGGGGAGAAACTGGATTTCCTGCACTAAATGAAAACGTGGAACAGGGATTTTTTTTTTTCCTTACGGTGCAGTAAATAAAGCACAGTATAGTACAAGACTATTATATGAACCTCAGATGCACTGCACAAGAAACGCTTTCCTTCTTTTCAGTTCAGAAGTCAGTGCTTATTGCAATTATTTGCAAATTATTTACTTCATGAATTCTTATCATGATAAAATGATGCAAAAATGATTTTCAACACCAGAACAATAAAAAATAATCCAAGAAAGGAACATATTCAACAATAACTAAGCTGAATTAGTTAACATAAAAAAGTAAATAACTTGTGAATAACTATGCTCACCTGGTTAACACTGAACCAGTTTCAATACAGCAAAAGAATAAAAAAAATAAAAGTGGTTACAGGAATATATCTAGTACTGTACAAGATTAAGTCATTAACACTCATGCACGTTTTGTGATCATGTATTAACATGGTGAAGCAAACTAAACTTAATTTTTCCTGCTGTAATATTCTCATGTAAGAGAATAAGAAATAGAAATATCTCATTGAGATCAATGCACATTGCTACATAAGACAATTTCACCTGTCACTTTTAATGACATTTTGCCTTTTAATAATGAAACACATTAAAAAGTTTTTTTTTTTGTTTTGCCTTTTTTTCTTCTTAATCTGTGGGCCGTATTTGTTGCATTTATCCTAAGGAATGTGCCTGCCACAGGTTCAACAGAATTTTAGTGCAATATATGAACCCAGAAAGTTTGCTGGACTAACCAACCAACCAAATTTAAGGTGTTTGCTGCAATACTGTACACACAGTACAAATGCACTAGTTTGTGTACTTTAGCAAAAACTGCTATCAAAATAATTTATTTCTCATGTTAGTAGGAAGCCAATAATGTAAACAAGGGGTCAGAACTGTCTCAAATTCTTAGTTTTGGAGTATCTGACACAGACAGGCTTCCATTTGTTAGAATGACAGAATTTTCCTTTGGGTATTGCATACTTTGGTGTGCAGTAGTGCTCTGTCTCAATGTATAGTAAAGAACTAACTAGCACTAAGTACAGGGACCTAACATTATTCATTATAACACCAACACACAAACACCTCTAAAATAATACATACCAATGTACAAAGCTGTGCCTGTGCCTTGGCTTCTGGGATTTTACTTGAAACAATCCTTATCGAATTTAACACCTCTTAAATTAAACATATATTTGCCTTAAATCCACTGATTATAGACTATTTCCGCTAATTAAGTCACGTCAGGCCCAATGTAATACTTGTCTTTAAAAATAATTTTAAACACACTTTTAAAAACCTTTGGTGACGGCTGCATAATTTAGAACGCATCAGCTTTAAATCGACTCTTTTCTAAGAAATGTTCTTAAAACCCTGGTGGGAGTCAGGCAAAATCTTCTCTGCCCCAGGCTCACCCTGGTCTGGGTGTCTGCGGAGGCACAGGGTGCTGCGTGGCGCGTGGCCTCCCACAGTGCCAGCGCTCACCCCCTCCCCGCCACTCTCCATCGAAGGAGGTTCCACCCAGTCACAGGAGTGCTGGCACTTCACCCGGGGGCAGGGGGGAGAGGGGCTGAGTGTCTCTCAGACCCTGTGAAGTCAAACAAGTAAGAGGACGTTCAGCACATCCCTGCCAAAAGGCCTCAGGCAGGTACAGAACTCGAGCCCTGCCTTCAGCAACTTCAGTCTACAAGAAAAATGGTTCAAGCCTCACTGACAGACACCTGGCAAGGTAACAAGGCGGCTACCATGCAGCTTTTAATCACTTCCCCATTTCCTTAACAAAACCTAAAAGGGTCAGTTGGTCTTAAACGAAGCAAAGCAAGCTATTGCACGTCCACATGCTTCAATGAGGGATCTGAACTCGCCAAGTTTGTTCCTGACGAAGTGGCAAAACTTCTAATGCAAGCACAGTGAAATCAGGCCCCCATAAGGTGCTACAGCTTGGCACAACTGCTTGTCCCTGCAGAAGAGGCCACAGACTGGTGATGAACTGGGGCAAGAGCAAGAGAAGCCGTGGTACAGAAGCACCTCAAGTGCCAATGCAGCAGCACAAGTTGAATCATCAGCACTGCCAAAAAAATTGACCAGTACTGGGATCTCAAGTCATTAGCAAAAATTAAAGAAACAGAAGACCATCAAGACAAACAAAAAATCACTAATCACTAAAAAAATCTGAGCATCTTCCCCTTAAGTAAATCTAGGGGGGGCTTATTGTGCCTCCCCCTTCCTAAATTCATGACCGCTCAAAGAAATAACGCAAGAGAGGAAAATGTTTTCTGCTGTTTTCTCACTTGTAAGTGTCAGTTCACAGGAGAAACAATCAATCTTATACTAAGCTTGAGGGATGGTACCCTAGCACCCGCAGTGCACCACTTCTTTTGTAAAAGCTGCCTCCGCAAGTCCTCTTTCCAGTATCCGCGCCATGGCCAGTGAAGCCCCTCTCTCTTGACCATTAGAGAGATCCATGCCATGCTGGTAAAACAAAAGGTCTTTTCTGGTTCAAGTGAACTAATGAGGCAGAAGTCTAAACCTTATTTTCCAGAGGGGCAGCTAAGGAACTTCTAAACCAAAATAGATTCACCAGCCCTGGCAAATCACTTCTGGAAATGAAATTCAGGCTTCTAAAAGAGTACGTACTTCTTTTAAGAGAAGTTTTACCAAAAGAAAGATCACATGTCTTACTGTGTATCTGTAAAGTGCCTGGCAGTGTTATGGCTCTATATGAAATATTTTTAGATCAACCACATTTTCTAATATTTTAATCGTCTTTTGTTTGAGAGAAAGAGAGCAAGCAAGAAAGACAGAAAGGCTCAACCTACTGAAATACAGAGAAAAGACATCTTCCTACACCCTCCACTAGGTTAGGAAACTTAAAAACCCAAATCTTTAAAAATAGTACTTTAATGAGCTCCAGCAGCTCCTTTATTTAAAAGAGAGGGAAAATATCTCGTTCCTTCTCTAGCATTGATAAATAAACAGTACCTATCACTTCAGAATAGGGTGTTATGCTTAGATTACATCTCAGTGCTCAAAATCTTTTCACGTGAATTTTGCCTAATATAAAAACACTGAAGTGAGAACTAAAATATCAAGTATGTCATGAATATTAATGGATAAAATAACTACATAGATTTATTTCTCTTAAATAAAAAATTTAGTGCATCTTTCTTTTTTCCTTGATCATTCTTGTTAGTTTTTTCTAGAGATGTTAATGGCACCAGTGCTACAGAGACTTCTCACAGTTCCCCACTGAGCAGTGCTCAGGACAGCCACGCAACGGTCAGGCACCTGCACGTCCCCTCGTTCACTTGTACCCAGTCCCCACCACTGACCTATTTGCAGGCAGCCTGCATTTCAAACCTGAATGGCAAAGGTCAGCAAGGATCATCTACCAAGAAGTAACAAGCAGGACAAAGTATGGAAAACCTACCAATGAGCTTGGCTTAAAGCCCGCCCAAAGCCTCAACCATAGCTGTCATCGCTGGCTGGCTATTAACCACTTCATCATTTGCTACAGTAAGAAATGTTGAATGGGAAACACTGTAAAATTTTAATACTGGCTCTTTGATAGCCCATCACCTTCAGAGATTTGTTGAAAATTGGTAAGACTGCCTTTTCCGTGCTGAAGAATGAGCAACAGGTACAGCAAACTTTTTTTAAAAATGCCACAATACATAGCAAGTGTTTCTGCTGCGGGAGGCACTTCCATTAAGACAAATACAATACGTCTGTCTTTTAGATACAGTGTGCTACATACATATTATAAAACAAGTTTAACCCAACATTTCAACAGCAGGATGATCTTTACTCTCCATCCACTCAAAACCTGATGTATTCATTGAGTTAATGGATTCATTGCAGATTTGTTGAAACAAGGGGTCATTTTTTAATTCCTCCAGTGTAGCATCATCGTCTTGTCCCTGCTGACGACCTGGATCAAACAGTAGATTTGTGTCTAAAGTGTTCAGATCATTAATGCTGCCTGAGAGCTCGGAAGACAACCTGATGTCGCTGGGAAAGACAGATGCAACATTACTGAGATCTGATGCCACCTGATTCACCAGCTGCTGGTTTGTTGGCAGACTGTCCTCCCCTAAAAGGTCTTTTACAGTGCTGCTGAAATCTAATTGCTGCTCTCCGATGTCTGATTGTGCTTGGTTATCTCCAGAAGAAAAACTGATCTGATCGGTGCTGCTGTTTTTTGTGAGGTAATTTGGTGTTTGGAATTCATAAACCGAAGTGCTGGAATTGATCATATTTTGTGGGTTGGCACTAGGAAAAGCGGCGGATGTCTCTAAAATCTGCGTGAGATTCATCCTGGCTGTGTAATTTGAGGGCATGTTGTTCATTCCCAAACCTCTCACTGCATCATCGCTATCAGAATCAAGTTTGCTTAACAACACATTGGTTATTTTTTTAGTGTTTGTTTGTTTCTGAAGAGACGGGAAGGCCGTCTGCATCATCACAGTCAAGGGGACTGACTGGCTTCTTTGCGCTATGTTATTGGCACTGGTGTCTGCATGGATATTAGCAAATACATTGTGAACTTCGGGAGTCACTGGACTGCCAAAAGGTGTCAGGTTAGAGCGTGGTATATTCGAGACAGGGTAGACAGTGCTTCCGCTGAGATTGCGCTGGCGATGGACAGCAGGGCTCACGCTCCGGCACCTCAGGCTGCTGTTGAGCGAGGAGGCGGTTCCTTTGCTGTCCAGGGGCGCAGGAACAGCAAAGCCCTCCTGCTTGGCGGTGCTGCTGCCTGGGGCTGCCTGGTGCTGCACGGGTGACACGGGAGTCACGCGGCCGAAGTGGGTGTCGTGGTGGCGCGGCTGGGACTGGTACGACTGGCCGGGAACGGCGAAAGCGTGGGGCTTCCTGAAGCGATCTTCCACCAGCTCCTGGTAGCTGGTGAGGATGCCGTGGTTGGCAACCGAGGAGTTGCCCACGCCGCCGTAGCCGTTGTTCATCCACTCGAGCTTGGTTTTGTCGGGGTGGGTAGCCATAGGCCGCTGCATGGGCTTCACGGGGCTACTCGATATGATGCTGGCGTCGTGGTAAGCCATGCTGGAGCTGATGGGCGTGAAGGCAAAGGGGTTCCGGCACTCCACGGGGCTCGGGGGGACGCTGCTGCTGCAGTTGGAGTGCGGCGTGCCGATGGGCGTGTGCCGGCTGCTCCCCAGGGCGCTGTCCACGGGCGTGGTCTGAGCCAGGCGCGAACACGGGCTCTCCCGGGACACGTTCTGGGAGCCAGCCATCATCTCGGAGGTGGGTGTCGGGGTCGGGGTGGGCG
>NW_020799112.1:22074408-22115914 GCF_003259725.1 Athene cunicularia
GGTGGGCGTGGGGGTGGGCGTCGGGGTGTGAATGGGAGTGCTGTTGTTATGGATCGAATGGTAAAAGTGCGCGCTGCCGGGGTGGGATGACACGGGAGCTCCTTGGGCTGCGGCCTGACTCTGGAGAGCCATCCCTAGACAGCCACCATACGGGTGGGAATTATTCATGGACATTTGCTCCTCCATGAGCACCAGCTCCTCCACAATGCTGTCCTGAGTGAGGTCATCGTCAAATGAAAAGAAGTTCTCGTTTGACTGAGGGACTGTATGTTCAAACTCCTTCAGCTCAGACTGCAGAGGTAACTGATTTGAGGACTGTGCTTGCATTTGGCCCAGGGAAGACTCCTGGATCTGGCTCTGCAGCTGCTGGTTGTAGGCATCCTGCTGCATCCCTTCACAGTGCACCGGCTCCCACGCCGATTCCTGTAAGTCACTGGAGCCAGACTGCCCTGCAATAGTCATAACACTGATCTCTTGCTGCTGTTCACAGTTCACAGATGCGAAGTCGGAGGTTTTGGTGATATGGTGCCACGTATTTGGGTTAAAGCTGCCATCAGATTTTGAATCATTTTCTATGATAAACATGTTTCCTTCCAATTTCACTTTTATATCTGGAGATGGTGCTGATGCAAGCTGCTGTCCTAAAGTAGAATCACTGGTATTTAAACTGGTGCTCAAAGAAAGGTCTGTTGCTAAGCTTGCTGCAGCTGCAGAAGGTACAGGGACCTTCACAGGTACGTTGCTGGGAATTTGAGCAAGTGTTGCTGTATTGTCACTGTTAGCTAACGATCCAACCTTTGGAGACTTCTTAACACTGTTTCCTTTTTGACCCTCCACAGCGTTACCAGCCGAAAGCTGCTCCACCAGTGGTTTCTTTACAGGTGGTACCTGGGAATCCTGAAGTGTAGAAGGTTGTCGCTTTCTTGGGCTTTTAGTGCATGTCTTCTCTTTAATCGTAGACTCACCAGTAGGAGGTGAACCGATGCTGGTGCTGGACAAGTTCTGACTGGCAACTGAGAGCTTTAGAGTGCTTGGATTATTGCCTGCTGAAGAAACTGGTGTGATCTCAATAGACTGCGTTTTATATTTGGTCCCTGCCTCTTCAGCTTCCTGATCACAGCCCTTAACTGGTTTTACCTCCATGACATCATCAGCTGAAACCTTCAAGGTTGCAACCTCAAAATTAATTAGTTGAGCAGGAGGCACGTCAGGGGTTGCCTTCATGGATTTAGTCACGTCAGAGCTCTCTTGGCCCTGTACTGAGTTCTCATCCAGCAATGCTTCTGGTTCCATTTTGATCTTGACTGCAGGTGCAGCCACAACAGCGCTAGGCTTGGATCCTGGAGACTGAAGTGAAACAACAGATCCGTTTTTGATCTGTGGACCAGTCCTCCCTTCTTCCGCTGCTCCCGCACTACTGCTAACTGAAGGTGTCTGTCTGACGGGCACACTACTGCTGCTTGGGGCAAGAGATATTGCTGTCATTTTTACCACGTTTAAGGAATTCACATGCGGAGCGGGCACAACAGTCTTGATTGGGCTACTGGTAAAGAGCACTGTCGTGGGAGAGCGGATGGTGAGAGCGCTGGTGTTTGCTGGCTTCGGCAAGATCTGCGGGTAGCGATGCCGGGCAGAGCGGTCACCGACTGGGCTGGCAGGAACGTTCTGGGGAGTCTTTGGTGACTGCTTGACTGATTGCATGTGCTGAGTGACCACCTGAACGTTGAGCGGCAGGACCTTGCTATCAGACGATCCCATAGGACTTGGGGACGTCACCAACTGCCTGGTCCTTGGCACCTGCGGAGAGAGACAAAAGGCGTGGTGATGAAGCAGGAGGTCCCCAAAGCCCACAGACCACCCCATCCCCAAGCGTTTCAGAGGTGAAGGACAACACGGCTCAAGACACCAAAGCGAGTGAATGTCAGTTTTAAACAAAACAAGCTCTTCAACCATATACAAGACAATTTCTATTTTCCTGCCTAAGAATTAGTAGACAGATATGTGGCCTCAATTTTTAAGGCATGAGGTGCTGGGCTACACACTACTCTGACCCTTTCATTAGCAGAAGAGCAGTCTCATACAATCCTTCACCACATGGACCAAAAAGACAGACATACAAAGGTTAAAGAGGAGAGGATGTGCTCAAAACACTGCTCATTGTTAAGGTTTCAAAAGCGAGTTAAATACAAACTCACTATCCAGGCAGAAAAACTGGCTTACCTATTGAAATCAACAACACAGATAACATCTTAAAAACAAATAACCTTCCCCCCCAGCCCAGTTTTGTATGGCTGAAAGACAAAAGATGTTCCATACTATAGACATTCATGCAAAAATAAAATTGTTGCTGCCACTAAATGTGCTGGGGCAATGAAAGGCAATTTAGATTCCTTATTAGGGGCTCAGTGACCCACCTGACTGCTATCAGCACACTTGTCTGGATAAACTTCATCTCAAGGACAATTATTCCCACACAGAACCTTAATTATTGCTAGCTGAAATCCCACTGTCAAGGACTTCAAAGACAACCTTGGCCTGTGCTATGTGATCAGAATGCTCCTGCCTCTGTATCGATCCTGTAACTCAGGTGGTACGTCACAGTGACATCAAGGGACCCGAGCCCTTCAGTGAAAACCATTTTTCTGTCCCACTGACACCACTACTTAGCTACCGGCAATTTATAACACTTTTTAAGGTGGTTTCTCTAGAGATTTGCTGGAGAACATTACCGGTATTGGGCTGGGGACAGCTGCCACGACAATGCCAATAGGCGGAGGAGACAGAATTGCAGGACTTCCATTAGATATACTGGTCACGCCGTTGGTCGTGGTGCCTTCCGTTTTCTTTGCTGGAGACTCTCCTGGCAAAGGAGACTGCAGTTTCTGCTCTTGCTGCTTCTTCTGGATCTTGCGCTGCAGCTGCTGCTTGGCATCAACAGGAGATGGCAGAGTCTTCACTTGTGGTTGAAAGGAGTTACTTTCAGCAGTAGGTATAAAAGCTGAGGGCTGGGGGATCCCTTTTATTCCTGAATATAAAAGTAGTATGAATATATATCTACCTATAACATATATCATTATATATAATTATCATTATATATAATATACAGTAATAAAAGAGGAAGTATGAAACCAGACGTACCCTGTCTGCTGTAGTGGCACCTCCGTATCTAACCACACAGAATACATGGAAGGGATCTCCACAAGCATTCTGGGAACACCTCCTCCATGAGGTGCTCCCATCCACTTCATGCTCAGATCTATTCAGTGTTTCAGTTTATTTCCACATTTGTGGAAAAACCTCCATCTGTTAGACAAGCTGGGCATTAGCTGCTAAAATACTATGTACTGGCATCTTGTTTCCAGTAATCCCAAACTGCAAGTTCTTTGTCAGCAAAATCTAAAAAACAATGCATTTCATTTCACTGACAGTAGAGGGCAGCAGTTATGTTCTAGATGAACCTTCAAAATTCAGCATCCGTGTTTTTGTTATTTCTAAGGTAGCTTTAAAAATGAAAAATCCTTCCAGAAAGCTGTGGGTCTGTGTCACAGAGGAGCAGCTCTAAGCAGATATTATCGACTAGTCAAGGCATTAAACACAATGCAATCAGAATGGATCCCAACCTGTGTGAGATCAGGAATAATGGCGAAAGAAGGGCAAGAAGAGAAGTGTCCAGGAAAAAAGAAAAAAAAGGATAGAAAGATGAAACAACCCCTATGGAAATTAGAACAGGAGAACATTTTTTACTGGAGACAATGCTTTTGCTCATCACAAGAAGTGGTACTTCCAGGGAGAACAACATGGAGTTAGTCTCATCTGTGCAGCTGGTCCCAATCTCCCTTACAAAAACACATCACATTTATGATCTTTTGTTTATTAACAGTCAAGAGGATTAGCATGCTCTCAGTGACCAACTGACCCTGCTGAACTGCCCTTCTCAAAATGCTTTAACACCATTTACTTTACCCTTTGAAGGTTTCACAGCTTTTAAAATAACTCTTAATTATAAATTAATCAACACAATTTTAGGGCAAGTATTTGGTTTCAGATACCCAGTACATGCCTAGGAACTGTGGTGTGGGAGCCCAGTCTCTCAGCAGAAGTCAGAGCACTGTGAGAGCCTGAACACTCCAACATGTCTCCACTTGCACAATTCCTTCACAGAGCAGTGAAATACACAAATACATATCGCCATTAAGGGAACACAATCCATCTATGTGGGTTGAATACTGAAGGCAGATTTATGAGGAAAAAACTTCACAAATTTTTCTTTGAGGGTGAAAGTTTGCTTTTTTCCTCAGTTAAGACACAGAGACACCGTAGCTCCTCGCAATGAAGAGGAATGGGAATATTTCACCATTCTAGAAAGAACCTCTCCTGAAATGACTCCCAAGCCAGAGGCGTGCACTGGAAGTAACTGTCCTTTTCCTTGAAGGAAACCATCTTCTCTTGAAGGAAGTAAAGGGGGGAAGTTATGTGAGTGTTCCTTCATGGCAAGCAGAATCAACAAAGCCAAGCAACAACAGGTAAAACAGGAGCACACAGGCAGCAAAACTTGCTGCTGCTACCCCTCAGTTCCAAGTTGCAATAAGGGAAAGAGAGCCTGAAGGAGAGAGAACATGATCCAGAAGGGGATCACCCCAGCCTACAGCCCTGACCACCAGTTTCCATCTGAAACTGCCTGTCTCAACTCAAGAGATTTGCCTTGATCCAAACGCATTCTGCTTGACGGGCCTGGGCAGAACCTCCCAGAGGGAAGCCTGAGGGGCATACTGTGGACCTGCACTTCCCTCCTCATCCATCATTTTTTGTAGTTTACTTCATCCACAGCCACAGAAAACCACTTCAAATTATTAAGTGACTGATTTTGAGCATGAAGAGGGAAACAACATAAAAGCAGATGTACAACCAATCACATCAAATGTAAGCTTTCCCAGGGATTGAATAGAACAGGAATTCATCTGATGTAGCAAAACACAAAATAACTCCTCTCTTTACCTCGATCCTTAATGGAGATTTGAAATCGCATGCTGGAACCTCAGTCACACAACTGCCCCTGGAGAAGGCTCTCCTGTCCCTCTCAATGCTCCTCAAGCTCTTACTTCTAATGTGATCAGTAACTGCAGCAGCTGATGTGCTTGTACTACCTGACACTGACCAAACATCTCAGGAAAATCTGCATCTGACATACCAGAAACGCCTGTAAGAAAATCTGCTCTTGAGAGAAAATTAAGACAGACAATTGTTTCCAAATTAGGGCAAGTTATCAGACAGAAATACAACTACACCAACGGTTACCAGCACTGTACTGGCACTGAACTCCTGAGCAAAGCACATAAATCCAGCACAATTACTCACACGGCCTGAAGTGCTTTAAAAGACATGGGTCCTCCCTGGAGGGATGGGAGAGTTGCAAACGAAACCGGAGAGCACTGCTTATTTTCAGATCCCTCTACCCAGACTTCCAGCAAGAAAAGTAATTTGCAACTATGTGGCCTAAAATCACGTAAATACATGCTCAGTGCTCAGAGTCAGCCTTTAACATTTGCCCTGAAGTGCTTCCCCAAAGAAAGATGTTATTACTCTTTAAAAAAAAAAAAAAAAAAATCCGTATTTCATTGATTCAGCGTTATCTCATTACCTGCTGGTGCCCCTGCCATTACTGTTAAAGCTGCCATTGACTTGGTACCAATATAGTGACTTTTGACAAGGAAACGAGCCAATTCCAAGACTGTATCAAAAGGCTGGCTCAGCACTTTCTGGGCCCATTCACAAACAAGCCGGCAGGCCGCAGAGACTACTTCCTCATCAGCACTTTGCAGCTGCCCAGACGGCTCTGCCCCATCCAACTAAAACAAACAAACAGAGGAGGAAAGGTTACTTCAATTATAACGGGTCATTAAGGCATGAACACAAAAATAGAGAGCAAATGATGATCAGAAACACACAAAAAGTTGAGTAGTACGTTCAGTTTTTTCATGAAATACGGAGAATGAGAGATCACAACGTAATATAATTCATCAAAATGAAATGTCTTAACATTAATCTACTCAACGTTTCCAAAGGCATTATGGAATAAAATTGCAGAGAGAATCCTAATATCTGGACCACCAACAACTGATGCTCCCTGCATCCAGAGTCTTGTCAACTCAGCTGCCACTGCTACCCTGGAACTGCTTCTTTCACTGGGCTTCCTCTTCCTTAGCATTTTTTTTTTTTAATATATATACAATAAAACCAAACCAGAATCAGAGTGAAAAAGATACAGCTTGTGGGTAGCAACACTGTGAAAGGGCTTCACCTCCTAAATTAGGTTTCTTTAATAGCACTGCAATTCGTTCTGAACTTTACAGGAAAAACATCAAACTATGATTCAGAACGTAAGTATTGTAAAAAAAGCCTTAAAAACTACACAGCTCTTTGTTTTGAAAGCTGCGGACGGAAAAACAACATAAATGTTAATCTGCAGGAATAGATATAAAATAAGCAAATACATATCATACCCCATCTCCAGTTTTATGAAAGTCAAGGTTGGGCAGCGTTGGCATATGCACAAAAGCCTTCTTCCTCAGTCCGCTGTAGCAATATGTGAACAAGAATTAAGGTCTAAATCATCTCTGCTTGTTAGCTGGGGGATAGGAAGGAAGGGCAGTAACTCCTCCGACACCCCTCGCAGGCTCTGTAAGCAAACAACAACAGATCCAAGAGTGACTGTTGCTAGCGCAGTCTCAGAGCCCGCCAGAACCAGGCGGTTCTGGGGCAGGGCACCATGCAGAGGAGCAAGTGAGCCTGGGCACGATGAACTCCACTTGATGACTTCGAAGAACCACTAAACCACGCCAAGTAATCTCAACTAGCTAGTCAATATTTAAATCATTAACATAAGTTTGGACTAAATTCCCTTCCTAAACCAGGCCTAAAAATCAGACGAAGAATGCATTTCCAAAAGTTAATTACTATTAAAAAAATGTGTTTCCAAATTTAGGTTTTACTTAATCATGAGGTGTTCTGCTTTGCCTCTTTTTGCTGATTTTCATAACATTCCCTTCTCCTAAGGGACTTCCACAAACTGAAGAAGTTCCCCATGACAGGATAAAATGACTGATGAGGAAATTTCTTCCTAAGATTTCACACAGTTTCTGTGGCTCTCTCCCCACCCAAGATAATTCTTTGGTAAAACTATGGACACAAATACCCAGATTTTTTTCTTACCTTGATCTCATCAAATCAGTATAAAGAAATATACTCCCTCCATTACCCTTACTCACTTGTTTGTTGGTCTAAAACTCAAACCAGCCTTTTTTTCTCTCCACAGCATTACTCTAGGAGTTCACATACAATGTCTCTTCTCTGTAACATGCAAACCCTTTTCAGGATCACTAATTTTTCACGTTCTGTAAATACGTCTGTATTTCTCTTTCCCAGACCATGGAGTTTGCATTGGCTTGTGCTAACCTGGATGGAGCATAATTACAATAAAATAAATGTAAGTAGGCTAGGTATTAAGGTAAGCCTGAGATAAAGCCACATTTTAACCATCCTGAATTAGAAACTTAGGGGACAATTCAAAGAGATGCCCTTGGTGAAGCTACATCATGTGATTTCTTCCTTAAAATTTCTCTAGCTCTACCTAGAACATCACTACCAAGTTTTGGACTCCACTGCTAGATAATCCAACACTGTATTTTATGAAACAATTTAACTGACACATAACTTCTCCATTTACTACTGCATGGAAGGTTTTTTCCCCTCTGTGGAAGACAAATAATTCTGGGCTACCTGCTAGCCTTTAATTCTCTCTGTAAGTGCAGGCTTGGAGTGAGACCTCAGCAAGGGCCAGTGTTACAGCGTGCCCGTATCACTACTGCTACTTCTTTGGAGTGCTTTGTAATTGGAGCCTACGAGCACCTTGATGCCTTTTGCCCTTTTCATGCCCTCCCTCCCCTGCTTACTGCAGTGGCTTTGCCCACTCAGCCCATCAGAGGAGCAGGAGTGGGCCCCGGGGGATGCAGAGGGTATTGCACCCCTTGACGATGGTTTCTACCATGAGTGATTCTCAACTTGGAAAAGACAAAATTCTTGCTGATGAAAAAACTTACTTTGAAAATCACTATCAGTTTTTCCTTTTTAATGGAACACGTCAGCACGCTAAAGACTAGACAAACTGCAGCTGAGCCTCAGAAAACCCTGAGAAAAACTCACATCCTTGTAGCCTTTCGATTTTATTACTGCATTCCTTTCTCAGCTGAGCTTCTTGCCTCTACACTGAAGCAGCAGACCCACCAGTGATATGAGCAGACTCTCTTGCCTCAAATCCTTCACAGTGGCATTCTATTAATTGATAAACAAATCTGTCCCAAGATCTGTGTATCGTTCTCCCTGTAACAATTATGTCTAGTTAGACTATGACAACATCAGATTTTGAAGTACTTCAAGGTTTAAGTTACGATTAAAAGGGGTAGTGGTTTTGTACACCCTCTGGGATGGACTAACACAGGGAAGGAAGCGGATTCCAACTTTGGGCACAGGGAACAAGACTGAAGTCAAGAGAGAAACAGCGCTCCCCATCCCAGAAGCTCTTGCTCTGAATCATCTTTCGTATCTCAGGTCTGCACCACGCAGTGAGGGAAGCTGCGTCCCCTCTGACAGCACAAGGCTGGGATCGTGCCTTCCAAATCTGAAGTCAGCTTTTGTGACAACTTCCCAGTTCCCTCTTCTCTTCCAAGCCCGCTAACAGCTGAGGGGAGGCAGTTTTATGAAATATCTGCAGCACAGCTTAAGACAGATCTTTGGCTTTACAACTAACTTTTAGATTACTGGTGGGCACAAGTATGATATAAAAGCAAGAAATGTTCTGATAATTCTGAGCTGTACAGCAAATAAAATACTAGTTACTGCACATATATAAGGCAAGTTCCTTTATTCCAGCATCTCCCTTTGCACTAGATGATAAAGCTTCTTTGATTCCTCACTGCTGTGACAACTAAGCATCAGAACCTAAATTTAAGTACTTGTTTCCAAAGTTGTATCTTGCAACCTAACACTACTGCAATTAATAATTTTTAAAGAATGTTGGGAAAGCATCTGCATTTCTTATTTAACATTACTTCTACATTGAGCTGATAGTTAAGCTATAAATGACAGATGTTCTCCCGGCAAGTGCAGAAGTTACTGAGAAGAGTTCTAGCAAAGGATATTTTGATTTGCCTCTTGTGCCTAGACGACGGGCCTTCATATTTGGAAAGACATTTTTCATGATCTTTCCAAAGTCAGCAGCACTTAATGGGTGGTAGCCAAGATTGTCACAATAGCTCCTGCAAGAGAGAGAAAGAAAGCGTGAATGGAATCAAAGTCAATACAAGAGGCCAGCCTGCATGCTAGACTCCATCAAAGGTTTTCAAAAGAAAACACTTATATCCATCCATATTTAGAACCACATTTAACATTAATGAAGCTATCCACAACGAATTGAATGCATTAAAAATGTATGAACAGAGCTATTAATACCATAGTTTTTGCCTTGTTCTCTACCGAGTTCAAAGACAAGTCATGTGGAGACATAACAAGTAGCGGCATTATCTAGAGCACAGTTAAGATTTACTCCACAACTTAGTTTGAAGCAAATGTTTCAATTCACTTATTTCAGGACATAATAAAAGCCGAGACATTGTTCTAGCCTGAAATATAGCTTGAGTGTGGTAAGGCCTCAAGTCCTGCAGCAATATTTTGAAGCAGTGGGTAAGAGATTTGTCAGCGTCCAGAGAAAGATTCTAACTACACACCTTCTGTTCAACGGTCCTTAACAGAACTAAATTTATAAAACATACCTTCCCAGGGAATCTGCTTCACCTTTATAGGTGTAACACACACGTACCGAGGACCAAGTCCTATTATCACAGCACCACTACTGAACTGCGAGAGCTGCTTAATTATAGACATCCTTATAGGTATTCATTAACGGAACTAAATTAACAGAGGTTTCACCTGCCTCCACAAATGTAGATCTTCATGTCACTGACTACGCAACCTGATGATGTAGGGGAGCAAAGCAACAAAAGGTAATTATTTTGCTAATTTTACTTATTCTAGAAAAATGGGCACTGTTATCTGTCTTCAGTTCTCAAAAACAGCAGAAGGAATTTTGTTTCAACATCTATTCACGTTTCAACATCTGAGATATTTTAAAAATATCTCCTTGAGGCAGAGAACAAGAATTGTTGATTTTGCTGCAAAACGTGAATGATCTGGAAAAATCACAAACACGTGAAAGCAGAGGAGAAAACTCGGAACTGTTGTGGAAGATTTACCTACACAGCAAGTGCTTAAGGCTGCACAAAGGTATGAATGCCACGCTGCCTTTTGTTCAAGTGCCTCGTGGTGTTTCACAGATGTTGATGTGCCCAAAACGTTAAAGCCTTCTCATTCAGATTTCCTACAGTCAGAGTCAGAAACAGATAGCAATGATCTCCTTTCCCACGAGAAGTCCTCTACCAGCAATACACAGAAACAACCTGCCTCCGAAAAGATGATTGTGACTGTACACGACCCTGTGTGGGCATCAGCAGGAGAGCAGAAAACAATTCATACACCACGTTGCCTGCTACTCTGATCAGGTACATACAGGCAAACAAAGACACAAACAAAAGACAAAGCAGCATTCCTGAAACAGATGTTTCATTCCCAGCATCACCTAGTAAAACCAGTAACAATTAGCAATGGCATTTGAAGCCAAATAGGTCAGTCAAAACGTCTTCTCTGAAAACTGCAGCTCTATAGAAAGCAGTATATATTTCCTGAGATACTTCCACTGCATTTATTTCTCTGTAAAAATACTGCTTATTGCACAGCCTTTACCTTGGCTATATGTAGGTACCCTCCGCTTTAAAAGCGCTGCCACAAATGTAATGACTTTGATGATGACAAACAGCCAGTTTCATGCTATTTGGTTCTGCCATTCCCCTGCAGGGCCTGTGTACACCCACCTCGCCCAGTTACCCGGCCAAACCAGGAGATGCTGCCCACCGCCTGGTGCACAGCAGCTGTTAGTCTGGTTTCTGTACGGGAGGGACATCAAGGTTTTTATCCAATTGACATACAAACGTGCTTCAAAATCTGGATTCTGGACATGTCCGTTTGATGTTAATACAATGGAACACTTCTGCCTTGCTGCACTCTCTTAGGAATCAGACACCAATTTACATGTAATAGAGAGATCTCTGTGCATTTTTTTCCCCTTGCATCTTGCCAGGCTCCAATGGATTTTAACTGGACGCTGAAAATTCCTAAAAGGTGGGTCATTGTCACTTACTGATGCTGATTACAGGCCTTTAAGTCTCAAAGAGCACGCAAAGGAGGGCTCTCTGAAATTCTCTACCACAGTCAGTAGTATCTTTGACTGAAAATCATCAGTAAAACAAAATTAAAAAACCCAAACAACAGCAAAACAGGATTAGGGACCTACCAATCAACTTTAAATTATTCCCTCCCTAGGAGAAAATAAATAAAAAAGAAAAAAAAAAAACCATTCCTCAAGTCTAGCACATCTGTTTCAAGACAATTACTTGCTAGCAGCAAAACACAGTTACATGGTCCCCTCGTACCCACACTGGCAGCTCCTGCAAGCTTGTGATTTCTGAGCTATTATCATGTAATTTCAGTTTTCAGACAGATCATCCCATACGGCCCCTCCTCCTCCTGGCTCGGCTGAGAACCCGCCATGTCCATCTGTGGTCTCTCATTCACTTGACAACACATACCAGGAGTCTCTTCCCTGGAGCTCTTCTCTCTGCTACTTGCACTCTTGGCACATCTCTGAGCCCAGGAGCTGTTTTGCTTATTTGAAGGGTGGGTGGAAAAAAAAAAACAGGGGAGGGAAGGTTTGCACAGAGACAGAAATGACAATGGACATGCGGTTGCTTACATTCCTTTGTACAGAGCTCCCCTACGTGATAAGGAGAAAAGGCCTTTTTGTTGTTGTTGTTAAGTATTAAAGATATTCAAGACATAAAATATACTTGGGAGTGCACCTGAATTAAACCACAAAAAAAGATTAACCAAAAGCCAGTGAAGACAGCCAGGCTATGCAGCCCAGTTGATGGGGCTGTTTTCTTCCTGGGCAGAAAAATCCTGATGAACAGCAAATGATAAAGGACCTATTGCATGAAACAAAACCAAGATCTTGGCTTATCCAATCCAGCAAAACAACTGGTCTCTTAAAATGGGTTAAAGAAACATAGGGAGAGGTAGGCTCTCATTAAGCTGATGAACAATGCCAGCACAGAAATGAGTCCTAAAAATTGGGTAGGATGGAAACCAGATGTCTGAAACCCATGAGAGAAATGAAATTGCAGGTCACACTCCCAAGAGCAGCAGCAGCAGCGGTGAAAAACAACTAGATAGAGTTTGATTGGCTTTTAAAAGGAATATATAGGTGGTTGCTTCTGAGAGAGAACTGGACTTTACAACACGATAGGTCCCACCCTTTTCCTGTCAGGGAGTTTTATATAAAAACATTGGTTAAGTGCTATGAAACAACGTGAGTATGTATCTTGTGTCTTATTTAACAGACATGGTACTCATACACCTACCACCCTCTCCTGTGCTAGCTTCTGAATATTCTTCTGATTTGTCAGTTAACATTCTAAACACTTAGTGCACATCAACCATGCGTCAGGAGGCACCGAGTGGCCCGGCAGGCAGTAAAGCACAGATTAATGATTTACAGGCTAAAGGGAAGAGATAGGGGATGACTCAAACATCTCCTAATCCATATTAAGCATATCAAGTGAATCTTCAGGGCACCAAACTTAAATATGAATGACTTCTCTTCCCTGCATCACTGCAACAGAAGCGAGATAAGAGGCCCCAAGTGTTTACCGGAGGCTCAACAAACTATTTTGTGGGCAAATGGGGATTTTGTCTGTGTAAGCACTGCAGGATTGCATTTACAGAAACCCTAATTCTCTAAACTCAGCTCATCTACACCTGGCTGACTCCAAGAGGGTGTTTACCAGTAGGGAGAAGATACCCAAGTAAAACTGACTTACAAGAAAACACTGAAAAGACTCGATGTAAGGAGCATCCACTCTCTGCAGGGTAGATGACATGGTAGGCAGCGCTGCAGGAGTCCCCGGATTTTCCAGACTGTACTTGCCCATAACTCCCAGAGGAAGCTGGCAGAAGAACCGTGTGTTCCCAAGAGAACACAGCTTCTTACAGCCCAACGTATTC
Organism: Athene cunicularia; assembly: GCF_003259725.1. Classification (NCBI taxonomy): domain Eukaryota; kingdom Metazoa; phylum Chordata; class Aves; order Strigiformes; family Strigidae; genus Athene; species Athene cunicularia. The sequence goes on from NW_020799112.1 coordinate 22,087,636, forward strand.
TGTCAGTGCAAATGGCATCACAACACCAACAAGAGAGGTGAACTAGCTCTCATCCACCTCCTTTCTGAAATTCAGCTGCAAGCTCTCAACCTTCCCAAGTGCTACTGCCGTATGTTATGATGCATTTTTCATTCATTTTCTTCCTTTCAAAAGGGAGATGAATCCATTCACTTTTATCCAGTTAGAGATGTGAATTCACAAATTAAATAGAGGAGTAAGAAAACAGAAAGAAGAGTTAATCACTGTGTTGAATAAGCTCAGCAAGAAGAGGCTACTGGAACATGGAAACACCATCAACACTTGCCAACAGTGGACTTGTGTGGGGTATAAGCTTCTGTCTTTCCCTCTTCATAGAAATAAAAAACACATGAAAGGTGATGCAGAAGTCCAAGTAGTTTTGCAAGATTTATTTTGACCACAATTTACAGCAGGAATGGAGATGCTGGTATGATGCAGCACTTCTGAAGCCTGGTAGCTTTGATTTATACATGCGGAGTGCACAAGCTTGCACACTGTGAGCTCACGTTACCTCTATCTTTGCACAGAGGAGAGAAATGCTAACTTGTTAATATGACAGAAGTGAGTTTTGAGAGGTCTTAACACCCTTAGGTAAAGAAAAATGACTTATCTAAACTAACTCTCTTATCTATTTATATGCCTGTTCCCCACCTCCCACTCCAAGACTACTTTTCCTTTGGTGTGCAAGAATAACTCATGAAAATATCCAAAGAAACTGAATGTTTTAAAAACAGAGCAGATGCTTTCAAAGGAGAACAGATTCCAAACATTTGATATTTTCCTGAATATTTGCTTACCACCCTTATTTTGTTAGGGAAAAAAAAATACAATACACAAATACTTGATGCAGCTACATACAAAAGCCATCCAAATTTCACACTCCACAATCTGTAGATGATGATTTTTCCGGGCATCTGCAGCTTGGCACAGCATGGAAGCCAAGCAGATTTGTTGCTGAAGCAGGCCATAAATTATTTAATAAGAAATATATTTAAGAATAACGCTCCCATCTCTCTCCTGCACAGCAGCTGCCGCTGTTGCCGTGTCTGCGCGAGCGGCTGCTGCGCGGGGATTGGCCGCTGCGGCGCGTCCGTGTCATTGGCTGCGCGTCCCGCCTGCGTCACGCTCCAGGCCATGGCCAGATTTCAGAAATAGGTGTGTGCGTGTTTATCAACCCCAGGCAAGAGAATGCCATCATGTTTCAGCTCAGTCAGAGTAAAAAACTTGACCAGAGAGTTAATTAAAAGGAGGTATTCCCAGAAGGCAATGCTGCAGCAGCAGTTACTACGGGCTGAATCCTGTAGGCGCTCGGGGGGGGAAGGGATTCAGCTCGTTGCAAATTACTGTAATCGTTCAGATTATGGAAATATTCATACTAGATCATAAATCTGTTATTCATCTTCAGGCAACTGGGCTGAGGATGATTATTTCCACCCCCTCTACGGGGAATGTTCTGTAAATGAATTCCAGCTTCCGTCAGACAGCTCCCTCTCCCCTCCCTCTAATCGCTCGCTCCTCACACGGTAGCTCCCGACACCACAACACACCCTCACGGTGCCCGTGGTTACTGTTCTCATACATATTCAGACACTTCGTGTCTCTGCAGAAATCAGGTTTGCTGCAGGAAGGTCCAATATTTATGCGTTATTCTGGAAAGAAAGGTGTAATGGGCTAGATCGTAGGGGCAAAACAGCTGCACTTCCAGGAGGAGCAACTGAGCTCCTCATCCTCGTTAAGGGAGTCACGTACACGTGTACAGACAGCGGGCCAGAAGGGACTACAAGACAGTAACTGGTGCTTTTTACCTGTGCCGCTCTGTCCACAGCACAAAAACAATACTCATACAGGTATTTACTTGTCAGGAAATACTTGTACCTTTCCTTCAGCCTATGTCTTCTCACAGTCTTATTTTCCACAGCAGAAATAACAAACGGTTTCCCTCACTGTACTCAGTGTGTTTCTCAGGGACATTAGTGTACAGGGCCTCGTTCTGCCACGTGCACTTGTACATCAGTGGAGTACCTGTAGAGCCAGCATCACAGAACTCTCTCTGCTCACTAAAGCCCAAGTATGGATCCAGCTTGTGAGCACTCACTTGTATTCATCATAAACCTCCTGCTTGGGAAGGGACGTCTCAGGGTGCTCTTCCAAGGTGTTCCGTATCCAGGAGAAGGCGTGCATCTGCTGGGCACGGCTGGACGACATGGAGAGCTGATCGCTAGGAGGGAAGAAGCAGCACCAGTGAAGATTTCGCTCCACAGCTCCTCCTCAGTTACAAGACTTAGTAACTGTCTGCCCACACAGGTGGAGAGACTACAAGGGCCAGTACCTCACACATGGCCACTCCTTGAGGTGTGGGCAGCAGTTATCTCCCTCTTCCATCCACAATTTAACAAAGCAACTCCACACTACAGCTCTTGACTGTGAGTAGCCGTGAGTAGACAGTGATGGGGCAGAGTTCACCCACTTCCTCTCAAATTTGTCATTTCTCACTGACCACCTCTAAGCTTTTGCCCACTCGCTTTGCCAGTTGCCCTTTGGAGACATCTGACTTCCCCCCCAGATGCTCAGAGTGCTTCCCGATGGCACCTGCCTGCCCATAACCACCCTACTGCGATCGTGTAGTAATTCTGTGACGTGATCTGCAGGTTGGTTTTCTAGACCTTCCTTCAGTCAAACAAACGTTACCAGAAATACCATTAGTTCCTTCTTTCCCCCACCATCACATTTGTGTTGTTATATTGTCACTTCCTACATAAAAAGTGAAGGAACGATTACACTTAGGCTGCGAAACACTTTCTCTGATGACTCTTGCATTTTAGGTTTATATGTACAAGCTATTCATGCACTAAAGATTCCAAAGTTTAAAAAAAAAACCAACAAAAACCAACACACCAAACCCCCGATCTTCAGGAATAGAAGAGTCCTCAATGTTTAATAAAGGCTGCTTCTGCTACCAAACACATCACGTGAATGGCTCCTCAGCAGGCAAGTGCCACAGGAAGCAAGGTTAAGTTTTCAGTACCAGCTGCTCACATTTACACACTGACACACTTACCTTTTGTCTCCATTGTTGGGACCCGAAGGCAGCTGAAGGTAGAGGTAGAGTTTCTCTAGGTCTGTAAACTTCTCAACTTCTTGCTAGATAACAAAGGTGTTTTGGTTAAAAAAAAAAAAAAAGGTGGGGGGACACAGAGGGAGAAAAAGCAAACAGTAAGAGTTGAACTTGACAGCTAAAAACTGTTATCCAACAGTCTATTCTTAAATAATATAATTTTAAACAAGAAAATATTTACTTATGTGAAAGAATGTGACTGTGAGCACTCTGGGACTTGAAGCCTGATTATTTTTTTTATTTGCACACCATCAGACACTAGAAAGCACTTGTCACCATTACAAAATTCACATGCAACAGAAGCAGAATGTGGAAAAATGTCAGTAACAGATCACTTCTGTGACCAGACATGTAACATGAAAACTTTATCTTTTCAGAGTACACATGAAGCACCTCTGAAAACGCAGCATCAAAACCCAGCTGTGCTGTAACACAACACAGGAGGTCACATCTAATCCTGTGATCTACTATAGATTAATAGTTGTCACAGACTCCAATGAAGACATTTTAAAATCCATCTATATACATATGCTTTTTTTTGTTTCCTTTGGAGATCACAGTTATTTAACAGGTACTGAAGACAAGCCATTCAGTGAACATGAATCTCAAGGCTGCTGGACTCCTCCCTCCTCCAGAGGATACCAGCTGAGGGGAGTTTTACCTGGGTATGCAAACACTGACTGCTTCATACAAACTAGCTTTTGGCCACCTGAAACCAGGTACATGGCCTTAGAAATACTAGGCATATCAGCTGTGTTAGTGTGCTCAGGCCTGCTCAGCAGCAGCGCGAGCAAAGCCGTGCATGCAGCAAGCAGCAAGCGGGTTCTCCGTCAGGAAGATGCTGCAGAAGCAAGGCAGGGGGTGGGGCAGCATCAGTACCGAGTCAGACTCACTGGACCCCTTCCTAAGTCTGCGTACAGCTTCTGGACCAGAGTTCATTCTCTTTACTGGTGTCTCACTGCCAATGTCACCTCTTCCAGAAGGAACAGAAAGGAAGAGAGCAGGACCAAGAGGCAGGGAGGGATCCCTGGCTGTTTGCTTCAGCAATGAGCAGAGCAGAGACCGGGGAAACTAAACACCTAAACTTCACTTCAAACCCGGCTCCCCACCCACCCGTCTTGTGCGGATCCACCTCACTCAGCTGGCATCTACTACTAAGAGCAGTAGCAGAGGGAGGGCGCTCCCCCGCCCCGCTCCCTGACCCCAGGGCCGCTGGGCCAGGCTGTCCAGGGAGAGCACGGGGCTGCCAGCCCCCGCCGCAAGCCTGCTCCACAGACCTGGGCCGCCAGCCGTGCGACAGACTCGCAGAGCCAAAGGAAACACTGCCAGCAGCAGCCAGGTAACACACCGGATTTGTTGCTTTTATAAACTGCAGCAAACCACAACATTTGGGGTTTTTTTTACTCTGACAAATGCCTAAAATTTGCTGACACTGATTTCTGCGTGGCAGCTTACACAGCAGCGGTGCTCAGACCACCAAATATCCAGAGGAACACTTCTTAATGGGTGCATTTTGTCAAATTCTGTTATTCCTTTCTGCATACATTACACCATTTGGACTGGTGGGTTTTCCCTGAACAAAGCCATTACTGAAGAGATCAACATTCTGCAAAGAGAATTTACAGAAAATTGATCATTTATTTCTGAAAAGATAGAAAATTAATTGTAAGAAAATCTGCACTTTTTTTATTAGTCCTCCTTTTCTTCGAGGAACTTAACTGCTTTTTGTTTAAATGGCAAATGCCAAAGCAGCACCCAAAGGACGTGTCGGGGTGAGGTCACCCCGCACAGCAAACACTGACCCATGTGGCAAATGCATCCCAGGGAAAACAAAACCACCCCTGGTGACTCCGACACTGAGGTGGAAGACAAACTCACACTTCCCAATCTAAGGTGCCAGAGTGCAACACAGAAAGGGCAAGGTTTTAGAAGGAACATTAAACCTTTCAGCTCAAACCACTCCAGCACTCTCAGCGCCCGCGGCAGGTGAAGCAGCTCCTGCTGTGTCCCGGCAGAGGGAAGGGGCTGGGTGGAGGGGCCCTGCCTGAGCCACAGGGGCTCTGCTACACAGGCCCCATCCACCAAACCTCCTGGTTAAAAAAAACAAACCGAAACAACAACAAACAGCAAAAAAACCCCAACAATATATGTGTAGAGAAAAAAAAATTGAGTGGGATTATGTAAGCAGAGCTTTTTCCAAAGGATGCAAGTGATCCAGTGACACTCTCATCAGCAAAACTGCAACCCTAGACCTGAGGCAGCTGAAGATTATGGGTTCCCTCACCTCAGCAGCAGCAGCTGGACAGTGCCCTTCTCTCAGTTTTCACTCAAACCCATTCCTCTCCACACCTGGCCCCAGGCAGCACTTTTTGCTCAACCCCTCCAGCTTCGAGATGGCTGCAGGGAAGCCCCGGGCAGACAGGACCTCCCTGAAACCAGTTAACACCCAGCCAGGAGTCACAGGCAGTTCACAGGGGCAATCCTACCTGGGTGGTAATTAGATAAACCTAAGCTTGTTAGATGAGGCTGAATCTATTTAGAGAAAACAATCTTAAAACTGAAGAAGCAGCAGCGAGGAGATGGAGCATGAGAGTCAGTGCAAGCAGATTCAGGAAGCAACGTACTTAAATTTTTAAACTAAACCAAACATAGGCTGGTTTATCTATCATTTCTAAAACTCAAAACTTTATAAAGGTTTACAACCTTGGTAAGTACAATCTCTTCTTCAACCTCAGCTGACATCCACTAGTTCAGTGCTCTTAACAGTAACTGTTACTGCAACTGCTCAGAGTATCACTTTCAAATTTCTTACTGAAATCAGGAGAAAATTTGGGAAAGAGGAAGAACACTTCAGCTGCCCTACTGACTACTGACCAAGAAGCAAAAGATTAATTCATCCTGAGTTTTCCTTTGTGCTAAGCTGGATACATATGGAAATGAATAAAAAGAAACAAGAACACAAAATATACCATAAATTTTCTCCACCACCACCCTCCAAATAGGTTAATGGTGTGGAAAAAATAGGTCAATAGAGTGGAAGAAAGTCACAGCATCAAGAGGAAGACTGCAATGCTGACATCGTCTTGGACAAATTCCCCTTTGTGTAGCCCATCACGGCTTATGCTACAGTAGTTTTAAAACCCATACAGAAGGTAAAATGTCTGGGGAATCCTTTTCCACTACTTAAACGGATCTAAGTAAAAATTTTGCTTCAAGTTTCCTGACCTTGATTGACTGGTTCTATCAAATCAGATGAAGACTGTCTAATTCTCCAAAGCTATTTATAAACCATATTTCTTGAAGCTGCATTAGAAAAATGCATAAGCATGCTCAAGTGCTTGCAGGGCTGAGGTGCAAAGCTATCACAAAGCACCACCTCTCTTACTCTTGGTCTTCACACGTTATATTTATCTCCTGTAATTGGAGCCACATTAAATAAAGGAAGATGCAGTGAAGATGGGGAGCAAGCAGCATTCAGTTATTTTCACAACTTGACTTCAATTTAGCCAAAAATATATCAAGAACACAAAATATCTGAGTGATCTTGTATTCTGAGACAGAAAAACTAAGGACAAAGAATTAGAAACCTCACAGCTAAGCGAGGACTTTCAGTAACACGTAAAGGAGCAGAAATCTCTTGATATTTTTGTTTTGACAGTTATCAAATATAGATATAAAGAAATGCACCAAGTATGTACCAAACAAATTAAACCGGAGATCCATTTATATCTGTGTTATCAGCGGCCACACAGACCTGCTCCAGATGAGTGTTGTCCTTTTGCTGCCTAAGACAGACTCGGAACAAGGATCTCCTAGGAACAGATGCAACTTTCTCATTCTAACAAGCATTTTGATTGAGCAAATAAACAGCTGTGAAATAAACCGGGGTGGCCAAAATGTTGTGTGGTTTGGTTTTTGGGTTGTTTTTTTTTTTTAAATAGCAGGTTTTGACATCTGGTTCCATTCTGACAGACACTAACTAGACACTGAAACTTTCCGTAGCACAAAAAGACAAGGATCAGTTCACCACAGACTGTGGTTAAGGACTTAATCCATGCTACGGGAAACATGAGTTTATTCATGTTCCTGCTTGAAGCAGAGAACCTTGAGATCTGAACACGAGTCCCCAGAATGAGAGAGTGTCATTGAAGGTTTCATGACCTTGGTGGATTGGTTCTCTCTATCTGGGTTTCTCTGACTGCTGATCTACTGTCAGGTCATAAACGTTAGTGACGTTTCATACTAAAGTTGTCAAAAGGGATTATTGTGGGAAAACTCCAGGGAATGTGATTTTTTTGGATTGTTTTAAAGAAAACAATATTTTGTCAGGCCAAACTTCAAATAAAATAGAGGAAGAAAATACTGAGGAACAATTAACAGAGTTCCAACTTCTGTAACGAACACAGTGAAAAACAGCATTCAAATTTGAACTATTTCATATTTCCACAATGAAGACAGAATTACAGGTTATTTCTGTCCTTGAGTTCTGCCGAAGGCCAGGGGCACTGCCGCAAATTTTTGCAAGACTACTCTTTTAGAGGACGTGGACTGATCTCGGTATTTCTTTCCACATTTTGAGTATTTATAGATAACTATAATCAAAGGAAAAAAAGGGTATGCCAATGGCAATGTAACTTGCACCTACTGGCAGACTGGTTCTAAAACTTGTCATACTTCAGCAGAACAAACATCTATTATTTAACAACCAGACTAAGAATAGCAACGTAGTCAAGCAATCATCTCCCCACTTTGTGAATAGAGAAACAAGAAGCAAAGGTTAAGTAATTTGCTCAAGGTCGGGTGGTTCATTGGAAATATGATCAAGACAGAAAACAGCTAAGACTTGAAACAGAACCTACTATCCTAAAAATCTGCCAATAAATGTATTTCACATGCTTTATCTGAATGAACAGAAGCAGAAACATATTTCAGGTGCTCAATATTCCAAACAAGCCCTAAAAGCACACGGCAGCTTCGTACCGACAGTGTCTCAAGCACAGCTGCCAAAGCTCCCCGGAGCTCCTGCAGGGCCAGGGAGACAAGTGCGGAGCTCCCACCTTCCCGCAGCGAGACCACGCGCGTGTGCAGCTCCTGCACCTGCTCCAGCCACCAGCACCTTCGGTTTCCTCGGCCACTGACCCAGCACGCGCTCACCAGCGCCGGCCTCTTTGCAGAGAGCCAAGGAAACGTTCTTGCTGAGCGATTCTACAGAGCAAACCATTTTAAAAATCGGGTTCAAGAGTTCACTTAGTATGTGGCAACAAACATAACAAGCAAAGTCATAAGAGAATCTACTGCTAGACGTGTTTACTACAGTTAAAAAGATGTTATAATGAATTTTTAATGGCTGTTTGCACCACAATTCTTGCTAATTATCTTTTTTGGATTGCACAGCACACAATGATTTTCCTGCTGTCTTCCAGAAACCAACAGCCTGTCGGAACGAGAGCGGTGCGGGGTAACAGACAAAGGGCAGAGAACTTGGGTCTCCTCTATGAGCACGTGCAGTCCCCGTGCCCCGATACTCGCCGTTCTCTGCAGTCTGCTGCTGGCTCCACAACAAAGACTGCTGCCATCACCTCTGCTGCTTCTTCCTACTCCTCTCTCCCCTGCTATCCCGTGTTGAACGAGGCACTCTGTGTGCGATGCACCTGCGACTGCTGCTGCCAAACACAAATGGCAACAGCCTCAGTCTGACTTCTCTCTCCTGGTGTTTTTTAAGATTGCTAGCAAACTGATCACGTTTAAATGCTTTAAGGTATCACCGGCACCTCCCAAGAGAGCTGACAGCTAGTCCCAAGTCTCCTCCTTACAGTAAGGAGGGAGACAAGGGACAGACGTTGTCCCTTCATGCTTCACCAGACTGATTTGAAGGCCCTGGAAAGGGTTCTGTCCCAACCAAACCTGCAAGAACAGGCACTTAAAGGAAATGTTGTGACCTGCCCCTAAGTTGGAGTCGGACTCTGCGGGCAGGTGGTACCCCAGTCACAGGGCTGTGCTGACAAACCCCTACACGCTCCACCGAAGAGCCAAGCCTCTCATCTCCCTTCTGCAGGACAAAACTGGTCAGGGCTGCAAGGAAGCTCCAAACGAGTTATTCAGAGGTATATAGTCACGGCCTTTTAGTTTGACATACTTGTAGGTTGTCTTGCAGCTCACAGCTTTCCAAAAGCATGTAAAAATGCAGACACCATTTTGCCAGAATTCAGCTTAATTTTTGTTTCCTGAAACTATTCTGATCTTGGATTTTTCTTTTTGAAACTACCTGAACAGCATTAGATCTACCTTTGCTGACCTAGAGGGGCCTTCCCGCTGTTGAGAGGACTCCTCTGAACAGCAGGACAGACAAGGAGGCGCCTGGAACAGAAACCCAGCCCACGCCACACCGCTGCCCTGCTCCCAGTCCAGCTGTGCAGGCTGCTCTGTGTCCACGGCCATGTGCAGGAAAGCAGCTTGTCCACCCAAGGGATGAGACCGACACAAATGAATGGACTCGTACAAACTAAAAATCCCCACCTCAGTATCCTAGAGGATAAATCTGCAGAATTTAATGCAAGAACAGTTCATTTCTTTAAAATGGATTTCCAAGTAGCTGATGACTGGTTACCTCCTATCTACTTACTCCCTCTCTGACGCTACTTTGGAACACCTACCCCGCTTCCCATCCTTCACCACAGAAAAACCTCGTGTTAAAAAGAGTGCAATTCTGCAGTTTGCCCTTTTGCCACTGAAGATGACTCACAGACAAAAAAATTAACATCTGCAGACACGTGCTTTGTGTCCACAAATGTCAATGAGGAATAAAGTGGACAAAAACCACATTTTGCATTATTTTAGTCAGATGCATCCAAGAATTTTTAAGCACAGGCAAAAGTGGGTCCAAAGTTTGTTTAATACAACAATACAGCTTACTGTAAACCTCTTACTACAGTAAATTAAGACAACATTTTAAGGAAAGAGAATTCAGTGTCACCTGAATTAGCCTTCGATAATGATACTTTAAGGAGTATTCTTATTTAGCTCAGCCATACAGCTGAACAAATTCTATTTGCTCATATCCAGAGGGCTGTCTATGTCATCTTTTTATCTTACCCACTGGTACTTCTGGATAAAATGACAAAGGCAGAAAGTCAGAATAAGCAGTCCCTTCCAGTCTTCGGATTTATGAATTCAGACTCTGATTTAAAGACACTTACAATTTGCTCACTATTAAAACAAACAAATTAAACCTCTGAGTTAGTGCTCCATATTTGCTTCCCAGAAATAATCTCTTTGTCATATCACTTTCTAGATCCTGTTATTTTAATGCACAAAGGAAGATGATGTTTATGCATTTCAAAGGCTTTACTTCTTCAAAAAATTATTTATCTCTCTGTCCTAAGTAGTACACCAGAGCTAACAGGACCTATAGTGTTGCACACTTCTGGGAAAGCACCTGAGACAGCATACAACAATCCGAGGTTAACAAGATTTAAAAAAACAAAAACAGACCAACAACAAACAAACAAACCAAAACTCTGATAATTTTGACACCTACAAGAATTTCACAGACCAGGACATTAGTTTGCCAGGTTTTGTGCAAACATGCAGTTCAATCTAGTTCCTTCCTTAAAATGTAGTACTGGCCACGAAGGAACTATTTCAAGGAAACAACAAAACCAATCATCATTGTTATTAAAGGCCTAAAGAGCCAGAGAACTTGAAGGTACAGTTAGCTGCTTGCACACTCTGACCCGTGCAATACAGACTCTTGCATTTAACCAAATCACGCTTACAGAAGCAGTAAGTCATCCTTCTGTGCTGTATCTATACTGACAGTTGTACAAGTGGCAATCGTGGCCACGAGAAGTCAGTACTGCCACAGAACAAAACACCAAATCCACATTATACATTTTTTTTGGCAACAGGAACTAATTTTGATCACATTTAGTGGCAGTACCTTAAAGCACTTCTAAGGCAAGGCTTCACAATAGCTGTCAAGTCTCCAGAGCCATCTATTTTGGTCTTGAAGTTTATTAAATATTAAAAAGCATTCTGGGAGTTGTACTTACCAAAATGCAGTCCACTTTAGATTGTACAGTTTTGCTAGATGCAAGGGAAGAAAGAGAATAGAAATCTTGAATTAATCTAAACAGCAACAACAAAAATATTACATATTAGAATTTCTATCACTGTACTACAGGCTTAATCTCCTGCTGTTAAATATCCTGCCAGTCTATGGAAGTCTGGATATTTTTTTTTTTGCAGAAACTCACCTCAAGCTTAACCGTTTGTTAGAATTCTTGCTGTTTTGCTCTTTTATAAGAACTGTATTTTTAAAAAATAAAATATAATTGCAACTGGGACCTATTATCCCAAGTTGCAAAGCAGGCAGAATGGATGTCGCTAATGTTATTGTAATTTCTTCCACAATTCAGATGCATTTTACTTGTTCATCTGTAAACACAATTAGCACTCCCCTCTCCCCACACTTCAGTAAATCCCACCACTTCAAGACATTTATTTCTACAAAGCAGACAATTGGTAACCCACTGGCAACTTAGGAGTTTTCCTCGTTAGTCTCACTCCTTTCCTGTTGGCTTATTAAGATGACTCTGGGTGGGGACTGAATTAAAGTATGCTATAAATGACCTCAGTACGTGTGCCAAGGGGTGCAAACGGTATGGAACTTATTATACTTCATATAAACACACCCATAAGCAGCTTTTGTGTTTAAGGCTGCTGCATTTCTCATGCTCAGTCTGACTGCATTAGTTGAAGGTATTTTATCATTGCCCTGAAGAGGGGCAGGAGCTTTAACATGTAAAAAACAACAGTCTTTGCTGCCGGTCATGTACTGAACAAGCACTAAACAACGGGGTTTGGAATTCAGGGAGCAATTCTTTTCCTAGTAGAATAAAACATAATGCAATCTCCTGTTAACACAACAAAACGTCTGACTTACAGTTATTTTACTTTTGTACAGGTGCTACCTGTACATAGAAAGACCAAGTAAGGTATCTGATGTACTAAAATTGTAAGTAAGAAACAAGCAAGACAAACAGCTCTAGTGCCTGGTGGCGACAGGAACCAAGCTACTGAACCAGCATCTGCTGGTGCATCAGAGGCTCCAAGAGGTCGGAGCCGGGTTGTCCCCCTAGTTACAATACCTCATTTTGAAATCAGTCTAAAAATCTGTTCTGCAGGAGCTGCTAATACGAATGCCCCTTCCCATACACGAACTGCATATGCTATAGTGACAGAATACAATAAAAAATTTCATCATGTAAGAATATACAACAAGTTCACTGAAGTAGATACACCAGCAGACACTCCCTGTGCTGCTGCAGATCTACAGCCTCTCCTACAAAGCAGTGCCCGTGGCAGCAGGCAACAGGGCTCAGGTGTAAGTGCCCATTTTTGTACCTAAACCTTTTCTGTGGCTTCACATGACAGCTTAATGCAGAGAAGGAGCATGGAGGAGAAGGTGATGCAGGGTACAGGCAGAACAAACTTAGCCCAGATACAGGCTCTACTCTACAGACTTGCAGACGACATTGTGCACGAGGCTTTTCAGGAGGACACGCTCCAGTCAGCATGGTTTCCCATCCTCCTAGGTCCCGCCAAGCTGCGCATAAGCATGCCCGTTTGCATTAATATTTTCTTCTTGCAAAGAGAAAGAAGCAAGCTGCCAGGAGGCAGCTGGGCAGGAGATCCCTAGAGCTGTCCTCCTATCTCCAAATATCGGTCTGAGTCAGTAAATGTAAACTCACAAATTTAGTTCAGACTCTTGCAGTTGTGACCTCTGCTCCTAGAATACCGTTCAACAGTGTCGAGAAGCTGCAGCAGAAGAGCTATAATGAGGCCAGCAAAGACAGTTTCTCTGTGTTTCCTTTCTGTCAGCTGGTGGCACAGAAAGGATAGTCAAGCTCATGTCCTCCAATCTGCAAGGAGATGTGACATTTTAAAGGGCAAAGGTCTTCAGCAGGGATAAGCGTGTTTTCTATCTCCTGCTCCACAGTATACTGGGAGGATGTCACTAAAATTCCATAGCGGTAAACTGAGGCTTCTTTCATCCTAACCAGAGCACAGGTTGCCATGGCCCGATTCTATAAAGCCAGCACCTAGTGATATAAATGCTTCCTATTTACCTTCCAGTGGAGTTGATCCATGTCAAAGTTAAGCAACGCCAAACCCTGAGGAACCAGCCCTTTGACTGGGAAGGTGCTGGGACAGTGACCTTCTCGTGGTCCTGAGCTCTGCCCAGAAATGCTCCATCTGGTGACACTGCAGGACACACCTCCAGCCAATCAGGAGATAAAAGGACAAGTGGCAAAGAACAACCATCCCAGTCACAAAGTATTTGCCACCTGTTTATTTCACCCCACTTCCCTCACTAACAAGACAGATGTGTTTTGAAAGCTGAAATTTCATTTACAAATAAGTAAGTCTGCTTCTGTCCCTGTCAAATACATCCCTTACCCAGTTATTACTGCAATTACAGTAACTGCAAGCAGCAATCCCAACAGCAAGGCTGAACCAGGCCTTACACAGAGCCGTTTGGAACTTCCGCAAGCTGCTCCCCACATGCTTTGCTACACATCTCGAAAGAGCTGCAGGAGACCAGTGGGAGTGATAGATGTTCTCCCTAATGAAAATAACCATTCGAATCTATCGGGGACCTGAGCCCATTGGAAAACTCAACTCAGAAACCATACCGTAAGGCAGGAGCCAGCACTGCTGCTCCTGGGGGCTTGCTGTGACTCACCCCCCCACCTAGAAGCCCAGCTGACATTACTCTCTTTTGTGGCTCTTCATGCTGACTGTCTGCCTGAAGTTCAACTAGTTCACTTACTTGATCTAAAACTTAATTCAGGCTACTCCAAGCAGTTCCATCCAGTACAAGAAGGTGCCTTTTCTGATTCTGGTGGTAGCTGTCTCTTACCAGTGCTAACAAAGGCGGCTGCTGTTACAGCTGCTTGGATCTACCAGCTTGCACCAGGACACTGACCCACCACAACCACTGGGGAGCACAAAACTGTATCTCAAAACTTTGCCCCCCCCCCAAAAAATCAGTGACACTACCACAACCCACGATGAAACGTCTGCTCACTGAGTACCACCATGCAGACTGTTTGAAAATTAAGGCACACTGAGTGACTCAAGAGAGGTGCAGTCCTCTCGTACTGTCTATAGCAACGCTCCTCCAAAACAGCTCTGCCCCAAACACCACCAGTCTGGATCGGCCTGCTCACAGCGGAAGAACTACCATCAGCCACACAAAAACCAAGAAGCCAGCCCCTAGTCATCAGTAACATGACAGAGAAAAGGCCGTTTCTTCGCCTGTGGTTTAGTGAAGCCTGGCAGGTGGCTCCCTGCGTTCCATGGAGACCCCCAGTCCCCTCTGCCCTCCCAGGGAACATGAGCTGCTGCTCTGGGTCTGCAGCAGACAGCCTCGCTGGACAGCCTCCAGCCCATCTTAACAGTCCCAGCTTCTGACTTAACCTTTAGGCCCAAGACCTTTGAGAGAACCTTGAAGGTAACTTTCGAGGGCTGCAGTAATTGAAGCTCCTAAATGCTGAAGCCACGTTGACAAACCTGAAAGCATACTGGGGAGGACAGGGAGGGGGGAAATCAGACTAAAGCATTTCCTCAAACTGCTCTTCCATCTTATGCCAAAGTATGCATGTCTGCTTTCACTGACCTATTTTGAGTAGAAATACATAAACAGCCCCATTTTAACAGCCCCGAGTTGGCATGGGCAGAATGAGGAGTGTGTTCTTTCCCCAGGTGTGCAGCTGGGTTTACTTTGCACCGAGGGAGAGATGAAGAGAAAAAAGCAAGGGGAGAAGGCAAGGAGATGTAATTTTTTTTCTGAGCAGCATAAAACCAGACACTGCCAAACTTCCTCTAAGCAAGCAGTACTTCACTGTCAGGAACAGGTAGCTGAACTACGCTGAACAAAATGGGAATGTCACATTATAAGAGGTGGTAGAATTCAGTTGCTGTGAGCACACTGAGCATTTCGTTAATGCTGCAAACAGCAGGAGCCATATAACCCCAAGGGATATGAGAAGCCTTATGCCTGTGAGACCAGAAGGAGGAAGGTGGCTGGGAGGGTTAAGAGAAAGCCCTCCAACTGCCCAGCTAACCCTAAGCCTTCTCATGGCCTGCGCAGCCACTGAAGCTAACCCTTAGCAGCTTTCCACCTGCAGCCCCCTGTGAAAGCCAGAGCACAACAAAACCCAGGGAGCAGCAAACCCACCCGCTGCAGCACCGCTCCTGCCCTGGGACACACTGGGCACGGGAGGATGCCGACGAAGGGGCCGCATCCCCAGGACACTGCGGTTCTGCTCCAGCAAGGGGCCTGCCAGCCCCAAAAGTCACACGGGATGCAGCTCTCACCAGTCAGGCACTAGCAGCAGACTCGGTCCTCAAATGGAGGAAGATATCGGTAACAGCAACAAGTCCAGGTCAGCAGAATTCAAGGGACAAGCAGAGCCACAATTCGTTGTGCAAAATGTCATAAAGGTTTGACTAGGGGGCCAAGCCCAGAGCAGTTTTTAAATGGTAACCTTCAAACCATCGGTGAAGCTGCCACAGATACTCTGTATCCCAAGACTGCAAATATTTGCAGAAACTGGAACACCCTCCCGAAAACAGCCTCTGTAGCTGCATTTCGTACATTTTGGACAGCCTAGGGAAAACATTATTTCTGCCAAACCGTAATGCAATTTATGAAAAGGAACCACTTTCCATCGCTGCTAATAGCTGTGCCCTACATCACGAAGACAGGACACAACTCCTGACCCAACAGCAAGGGTTCCCCCCGCAGGGCTCCCGCTTCCCAGTACTGGTGTATTATGCTACATTATTTCAGGATATACAGGACAGCAAGAAAAGTTGCAACTGTAAAGAAAAAACCCGGGTGTGTAGATACTTATCATTAGCACTGCTAACTAGTTACTATCTCAGATGGTAAACCACCTACCCTCTCAGACAACCAACAGAGAGAGAGAAGGTTTATGAAGTTCTAAAATAAGCTTTCTTTGGAGCAGGGGAAAAAACCAAAACCAAACCAAAATAAACCCTAAGTTTTTTCTCTTGAGAGTTCAGCACAAGGCCAGCAACAACTCAGCACAGCTCTGGCAGAGGAGCAGGAGCTGTTCAGGGCCACAGGAAACTGCTCACTCGTAGCCCCCGCGTACGACCCTAATGCTGGATGGCAGCACACTGCGGCCCTGGGATTTACACTCAGGTGTCTGAAAACAAGCCTTCTGTATGAGAAGGATACCCAGGACAGCAGTTAGAGCTGTCTGCCAAGGAAGAATTATTTTGGCCACATGGCCTTTTAAAAATTACTCGGGTCTGAAAAGCCTTCATTTCCCAGTCTATCAATCATAAAAAAAAAAAAAAAAAAAAAATCTATTTACCCTGCATGCTGTGAAGAACCACTCAATGGAAGGATTACCAACCCCATCACAGTAAGCGGCACTATCAGGAAGGTACTATTATCACACCCTTACCACCACAAGCACTGCGTCCCAGCGGTGCCTGCAGGATTCAGCCCTTAATCCCTAATCTTACTGAATTAATGCTTCTCTTTCTTAGACTAACAGCTCTAAATATATCTTTATATAACCTTCCATTCAGAAGCACAAAGAAATGTTAAACTGGAGCCAAGGATCATCTAAGGAGAAAATTATGAAACAGCCGCCTATGTGTGCTGCTACTCAATTAACATCTTAACATATGCCATGTTACATTGTCTGGCTTGGCTCACATTGATAAAGAAGTAAAATGGCTGTAAGAGCATTTCAATTAAATATTTAGAAAGCAGAGCTGCAAAAGGTTGAAACATGTTTGAATTAGCGAAATGACAACTATATATACTGCTCAGCTAATGGAGGAAGAGCTGTCGCTAGCAGAAGTGACAGAGGAAAGCACAGCCCAGGCAGGCACAGGCGCAGGTTGCCCTGGCAGCCCAGAGCCCGGGACTCGCTCCCATCCCACCCCGAGCCCTCTGGCATGCAGGAGCCAAAAATCAGGTGGCTTCTGATGCCACCTAGGGGCTCTCTCCCTGCCTGCACCTCTCCCCGGGGGATAATTCAGTGTCGTGCCTCGGAGACAAGACACTTGAACCTAGCGCAAACACAAGCAAACAGAAGCAAAATATTTAATAGAAGACAAATTAAATCTTTCAGTACTCAAATGCTGATATATTCTCCTCCAGATAAAAGCTACAGGGTCCATAACTGCATCTTGGAAGCACATGAAGTATTATTTCCCTAAAGCTTAAAACTCACCACAGAATTGTGTCCACTGGAAATGCAGAAAAGTATCCAACTCTCAGGCCTCAAAGTAAACAAAGCAAGTATTCACCAACTTGTAAGTATTGGCTCTTTCAGCTCGAAGGCAGACTCCTCCTCAATCCAAGTCAAACCACTCTCCTCAGAAAAATAAGGAAGCAAAAAGCACAGCAAGCCAGTAGGAGTGCAACAAGGGTGAGCTGCAACCATTTCACCTTCCCTGCAACCTCATCTACCTCCTTCCGCTCGCTGAGGAGAATAACCCAGAGCAGTTTTCCACCAGGCACACGGAGCAACGCTGCATCAGTGCTGGAAACAGCAGTTCAGCCTGCCATGACATTTTAAGTTAGTACAGGTAAAAAGGGTCAAGCGCACGACTTTAAGACTTGTTACTAAAATAAATGCAATTAAAATATTTCATATAGGATAAAAAAAATTAATCCCTTCACCATTTCTGACACCATGATGATTTTATGAGTAGTAAATAAGGCCAACTATACAAACAGCCGAACAAAGAAGGAAGATAAGGCTGCTAATGAAACGCCCAAGTCTCAAATGTAGCCCACTGTAACGACCTGCCAAGAAATAATTAGCCAGCAGACATCAGAATACCTACATCTGAAATTTAGGTCTATAAACATCTCTTTTAGCTCTCTGAAGAAAATTAGCTGTATTCAGCGTTAAAGGCTTGTTTTACAATTCTTAAAATAACCGAGAACAACTTGCAACAACCATACACTGCCAGGTGCTCTATTCCAGCAACAAGACAGTCATTTCAGATCCGGGGTTTTTTTCACGTGTATTTAAATAGACTATTTTGCCACAAGTTACTTTAATGAACTCTTAGAAGAGACAAAGAAAATGCTTTTACACAGCTCTCACCCTGGTTCTTTCAGCACCGCTCTGAATTAAAATCAGTGCATATTGTTATATTCAGCCAGGACTCTCTATTCCAAGAATGCGATGCCCTCCACACATTATGTGGGAAGATAATGACTTCAGAGAAGCTGCATCCTATATTTATTACTAACCATCTACATGGGGCACTGCAGGGCGTTGTTCTAAGAGCAGTCCGCAAGGATCGATTGCCTAGAAAGGCCAAAACCAAAAAAAGCACGGGGTGATCTCAAAGTGACGTGAAAAAAAGACTACTGAAGTAGGAACTTAATCTAAAGTGTGTCCCACTAAAAGCAGAAAGAATGGAGGCAGTCACCAGATAGGCACATTTGTGGCTAAACAGCAAAGCATCCACTGCAACGGCTCACGTATTTCACAACAAAAAACTTCTGGTTTTAAAACCAATTATGCAAAAGCAAATCAATCTTTGGTTGCTTCTGAATTCAGTCTATAG
Organism: Athene cunicularia; assembly: GCF_003259725.1. Classification (NCBI taxonomy): domain Eukaryota; kingdom Metazoa; phylum Chordata; class Aves; order Strigiformes; family Strigidae; genus Athene; species Athene cunicularia. Next base: position 22,106,408 of record NW_020799112.1, read on the forward strand.
AAAGCCGGAAGATCTGCTGTGGTACCTCCAGCCATGGTCAGCGAAGCCTAATGACAACATTACTTCTAAAGGCTACTATTTCTAAGGGGTCTGAACTGGAGATGTTACTTACAAAACATGAGGAGAATTTCCTCAAGGCTTTGTTCCATGTGGTTCTAAGAAAGGGTGCCTAGTGAAGCTGAAGGGGTGACACTCCTCAGCAGCACTTAAAAAAAAAGCCACAGGGAAAAAAAAAAAAAGCACACCAACAAAACACGTGTGCTCAAAATTGTTTCACTTCCACGTCTGCAAAGCCAAGACAAGGAGGAGGAAGGCAGCACCTCGCTGTGCATCTCAGCCCACAAGGCACAGACCTGGTCCTCCGCTGCCTTGCCCTTGGGAAATTGGGGCTACAGAGAGCCCCAAGCACTGTGAAACAACACTCATACGAGAAAGCAGGAATGGGCCCGCGCTCTGCTTACATTTAATACGCACCCATAAAAGTACAAATCTGTATAGGCCTATCTTTGTTGCACACAGCTACACAAAGCTCAGCTGAATCCAGTGTAAAAGCTTCCAGTGTTAGGAGCTCCACGGCAATGCTTTCCTACCACACACATTTCCCAGCACTGGCACAGGTGCCCGGATGCCAGACTTAAGCCTGCTGATAAAATGTGTGTTGTTTCTTCTTTATTTTTATTATTCCCTTCAACCTTTCCATGACCCACAGCCATCCTTGTTACTTTCTGTTAACAAACAGGTTTGCTAGTGGTTGTACCTCTTCATTACCCTATTAATTTGGTACCCAGGGAGGTGGTATCTGGTTAGCAGTGCCATAACCTTGTCCTACCCTTTGTGGCTTTACTCTGAGCAAGCACCAGCCTGCAGAGCGGACCAGACCCTCCTGCACCGCCAAGCCCAGCGCTGAGCCCCACACACTGCTCCAGTGCCACCGAGACAAGCCAGTACTCAGACACCCCCGGCAGCCGTCCCCTCTCCAAAACCTGCAGGTGTCCTGTTGTCAGGCAGGGAAAGAGCCCCAGCGTTCACACCCTGCTGAGCGGGGCCGGACACACACTAGGAAGCAGAGCAATGTTTCAAGGCCTGCAGTGAGGCTGCACTGAGGAGCTTCAGCTCAACCCGCAGGGCTTCCCCAGCACAGGCTTTGTCCCCCTCCATGCCACAGACATCCATCTCTCCCCCCCACTGAACAGCTCACCCATAGGCATCGGACTGTCTTTCTGCAAACAAACCCAACTTTTATCTAGCCCCCTTCTCCCGATGCTGCCTGCAATATTCTATTACCGTCTGCACATCTGAATTCCTCCTCCTCCTCCTCGCTCCCATGACTGTCCACCACCCCGCTCCTCCACACCCTTTTTTCCACTTGAGGAACCTCTAGCCGAGTGCTGACCCTGGTAACTCCCAGGGAATGCAATCCATGCAATCTCTTAGGTTTCCCTGTGCTGAGTGATGCACTCTCCAAGCGTCTGCCTACTAAAAGGGTCACTTCTTCCATGCTAGCTGGGCATGGCTTTACCGCCACAAGAAAGGCAACTTCTCTCCCTGACCTGTGCCACACTGCTCACTGGCACATCCAGCCCATAACCCTACTCCTGTTCTTGACTTTTTTGTAGAAGTGAAAATTTAAAAGCTGACTGTATGCAGGATCGACACAGCACTGCTGCCTGATGGCGACAGCCATACAACCTCCATCTCAAAAAATTCTTCCTCTTTGTTCAGCTGCGACAGGTTCTTTCAGGCCTCCATCCTTCAGAGTACCCTGGGCTACCGGCTCTGACCCACTCCAGGCACAGAAACAGTCTGGTCTCTGCAAATAAAAAGCTGCAAGTAGCCAGCAGCCTCTCACCTACCTCAAAGGTCAGTTCACTGAATACTAAAGCAGTATAACCCATCAGTCTTCCACCCTCTGTTTCTGGGGGTAAAAATAATAATCCTATTGGCATCTTTTAAAATGGTTTTAATCCCTAACCTAGGATGTTCAGAAAAGTTAGACACATGCTACTCCAGTTTTCAAGGATTTAGTTTGGAAAGTTTGAGTTCCCCTAGCCTGCAACCCAGGTGAACTTTAGTTTACTTGCAGACTCAAGAACTTGTCTAAACCTGTAAACTACACTTGTTTAAAATTAAAATTAAATTTAATTAAGTTAAAGTCATATAAGTTCGTACCTGCATGCATCTATTTCAGTTTGCACCTACAAACCTGGATTTGAACACAACCGCACTCACTCCTAGGTGGTAGCTTAACGGTGTCACAAAGCATCTCAGAAGAGCCTGCCCTGCAGGACTGCTTGCTCCCACCCAAGGTGACTTTACTGGCTCCGGGGCTGAGGCATCCATCAGGCCTGCAGAGCTTCACAGCAGCCAGGACAGGCAACTCCACTGCCAGCGCTGCGTGAACCCCAAGTGTAGGGCAGAGGAGCATCACTCCCTCAGCCACCTCCACCCCACCACTGGCTCCTTCACTGCGAGGCTGCCTCTGCAGCCCTGATGAATGAACAAGCAAGTCTATCAGATTATTTCTTTCCTCTAATTTATGAATGGAAATTACAAACAGCCCCACGACTTCAGGGTTCAGAACTCGGTCTCCTCGGAACAAGAGGACGACGGATGCAGCCCGTGTGCTGCAGGCAGACTGCCAGGCCCGGCTCTGCCACCACCTCTGACTTCTGTAGGGAACCAGACCCAAACCAGTGAGAACTTGGTCACTGCAGGCATGGCGTTGTCCATAAGCATTTTGAGATCTGTTTGTTAAGTTTTCATATTGCATTGGTTTTCTTCTGAAAACATCGCAGAGGGCACGTGACCTGCCCGTCCTAGCACAAAGCACCGAAGCCCAGCCATGCGCTCAGTTTAGCTCCCTGTTAAGGCCACACACAGAACACCCGCACGGATTTGTTGTTCCTAATAAACTCAAACATACGAGAGAACTGCAACGTTACACCACAACTTAGTAAAGTAGCCAGAAACAGAAAAGGCTGTCTTTGGTTAAGTCCAGAACAGGTTGCAGAAAAGCTGCATTAAACTTCTGACTTTCCAAAAATCCTAACACCAGAGAATTATATATAAGACAGATGTAGACAGAAAGCTCCTAAAGCAATATTCCGGAGATGCCCGCACTGTTGGAATTCACCTGTAGGCTGCAGCACGGCACTGCCTAACAGCTTTCAGCATCTAACAACTTACTGAACCATGCTTCTGTAAAAGCCTCACACTAATGTTACCCACCATTGCTTGTCTGATGGATCCTTCCAGAATGAGACACCGTCTAAGGGCACTACAGAATTGATCCGTCTGGATTTTCACCCCTGTGAACCGCATCATGCGTGAACATGCCAGTGGGAGGGTAGATGTCTGCATGAGGGAATGAAAATGTCTTTTCCCGAGTAAGTTTGATTTCAGTTTTCAAGGTGAACTGTATGCTGCTTTGCCACCCCCTTACCCAGCAGCTGAACTGATCAAGCCAAAGCTGCAGCTCACGTTTCTGACTTGGAGGAATTTAGGAAGGACCATCTCCTCCAGAAGAATGCAACGTACTCAGGCTATCTCCTGATCCTACCCTGGGCCTCATTTGCCACAGAGCTACTGGTATTTAAAGTATTCAGGGCTAAGTAAGAACTTCTCTGAAGTGACAAGGATCACTGTGAAGTGACAACAATTACTGGGTTCTCCACTGCAAACACTTACCCATTACAAATATTTTCACCTTGAACATCTGGAGCTATTGATTGACAACATCCAGTACACACACGTGTGTCCAAGTGTCCAGACAGGGCTTCCACACACCAAACCACTGTACACACAATCTACATTTCTTCAATTAAGCTACAAGTTTCACCTACTTGAACGTACAAACCATGATGGTACATTAACCTCACATTCATAATTCCTCCAATAGTAGTAAGCTCTCAGTAAGAAAAAGATGGGGATGTGTGCAATGAAACCTAAACAGGGACTGCTTAAACCTACTGATACTAAACAAAACAGAAAAATTAACTTGTTTCACTTTTATTCTCAGCCTGAAAGATCAAGAGTATTACCAATTTTTAGCTGTTATTAACCAGGAAAAAAGATTACTCACATCCAAGCATGTATCTACAAAGTAATCTAAATAAATTGATAACTGTAGTTCCAGGTGTGCAGCTTGTGATTACTGACAGTAACTTGATGGTCTTTTAAATATCAACTAATTTATTTAGTTTACATGACCACTAATATCAACTGTAGGCCCTAACACAGCTCATCATATATAGTGCTAACAGGCTTAATAAAAAAGAAAAATAAAATCAAACCATAGAGAAAATCGGCAAACTTTTTATGTACTCTCAATGAAAGAAATACTACACTCTGTCAGAGCTTGGATAAAAGGTTCCTGTGGCACAGTCTCTGACTCCTGCAAGATCATTTCAAAGCAATTTTTAGCCTTTGCTTCAGAGAGTCCCACTGCAGCAGAGAGCGCTGCAGCTTTCGGGCGAGGGCTGAACACCAGCCGCCGGCCTCACAGGCACCTCACAGGCACCACCTGCCCCAGGAGCACGGAGCGATCACTGACCCTTCACTGAGAACCACCACAAGAAGCATAAAGCACCTGAATCTGAGCGTAACATGGGAGCTGGCAGTCACAGGCAGCGGACGGCACAAGCACAGCCCCCCTCGGCAGGGCTCCCGTCCCGCCAGGGCGCAGCAGGGACACCGACGGCACCTGCTGCCTGCACGCTCCTCCATAACCACTGCCTGCACGCCACCACCGGTCCTGCCAGAGCGTGTCCAGCCCCAAAGAGGAGCCTCAAGTCCCCGTTTCAGACTGCCTCCAGACACAGCACTCATAGGGCATCCAGCTCCACCTCGCCCAGTTCTTCCCCCAGCTTAATATGCACCCAAGCCCTCGGAGAACTTCACTGAATTAGCAATAAAACCAGCACGTAGTTCTGGAGAGGGGAGTTGTCCCTATTTTTCAAAGCAGATAAAAAAAGGACTTAAAATTCTATCCACCAAAAATTATTAAATAAACATTAAAACTTTTCAATTTACAGCGCTTCAGTTACCGCTTGTGGTACTGAGTAACTATTTTAACACGGTAACAGTTCTGAAAAGGAAGGGAGAAAGCACCCAGAAGTATTTTAACTGAAGTCACAAAGACTACTCCCTGAAAGTTTCAGGTGACTTCTAAACAAGGGCAAAAAAAAAGCCAAAGAAAATGCAGCAGAACAAATCACCCATCCGACTACCCAGCACAACTTGCTCTCACGCTAATTCTGGTTTGTCCGGGGGATGCTCGAGGCAGACACTTCCAGGCAACCTCATACTAAGAGAAAGTTCCAACAGTCTGTTTGTATTGCTGACAGCTTTAAAAACAATTTAATTCACTGCTTTATAGGCAAAGTAATGAACTGTAATTCCTGCTGTCCAGCACAATCCAACTTTTTCACTGGCAGGACTCCCAACAACCTTATAATGGCACTTAGGAAATCTTTGACTAAGAAATACAGATTGCCTCCATGCCTGTGAGACCATCCATCAAAAAGGACAGCCATAAATCACGACTCTTGACATTTAACCACAAATCTCCTCTCAGGGGGAGATACAAATATGCCTCATTTAATAAACGAGTTCTTCCCAGGAACAAGATTTTCTTCCCAGACTTGAAGTACCTGACAATCGTGAAGCGATACCATCCCAGGCAGCTCCAGGGAAAACCGAGCAGGACCCGTGGTGCTGGAGGAGCACAGGTACGCCCCGAGAGACCCACGTCCACAGGCACATCCCCCAAAAGGCGAGCCCAGCAGGCCTGCCACCCCCCAGGACTCCCAGGGTGCAAGTCCCACCCCCAGACACCATCCCCATCCGTGGTCCTACCCGCAGCAAAACCCGGCCTCCTCACCCTTGGACTGGTACAATGTCACTGCAGCAACCACAAGCAATTAAAAACAAGCAACAGGGAAAATATTCAGGAAGTATGAGTGTTTTTTCCACTGTCTTAATGATTAAACATTCAACAACAGAAAACACTTGGCAGCTTACTGAAAGCCTGTTGATGGCACAGCAGCCGATAACAAGCATCCTACTTGATGACAGATAATCCTTTTTCCATTAAATCAAGAAAGCATTAAAATTGAGATACTGGCTAACTCCATTTAGAACAAACCAAACCCTCAAAATTCCCAAAGATCTGAGGGAACATACCCCAGCACTTCTCAGAATTTTTTTGGATGTATTTAAGGGATTCTTCTCACTGCCTTGAAAGTACCAACTCGTGCTGGCCTTCTGGTTGGGGTCTTTCTGGGTGACAAAGCACTGCATTTTCCTCTATTTAATTTACCTTTTGAATCACCTGATAACTCTTCAAACACACAGTCCAGCATTCTGCCTGGGCTGCTCCAGAGGCAAGCTAGAAAGCTACCGACATTTCCTCTTTGCAGTTTAAAAATGAGAAGTTCCTTATTTATATGTGAGGCTTTGTAATATTAGATATTAGAAAGGCTTGAACCAAAAATCCAAATTTGGATCCTGATCTGAATTTTGCAGCTCTGGCCCTTCTCCAAATACTTCTGTTTGGCAAGCAGCAGAGTGGAGTAACAAGAGAAGGCAACATACATAAGTTATGGGATCTGTATAAAAACATTAAGCTCAACCCCTGCTCTCAAAACTACACACACACCAAAAAAAAGACTATCAAAACCACCCCAAGCCCCAATCAATTAAAAGATTAACCAGTGCTTCAGTGTAAATCTGATCACTCAAACCCAAGCAGTACTGTCATCCCACCCAGTTACAGTATTCATTCTAATTTATACGGTATACAGAAAACTTGAGGATGAAAATGGGAAATCCGAATTTCAGATAGAGATTTGGGTTCCAACTCGCCAACGGCATACAGACACGTGCAAATCACACAGAACTGCCCCAAATGGTAAGCAACCCAGCTGCGGAGGCCTGGGATGACAGTCCTGCAATTCTGTGCTTATTAAGAACTAATTAGAAATGCTGCTCTGAATCACGACGTCACACCATCTGACTTGCTTCAGCGAAGGGAACTCCTGCGGTGGAAAGTAAAATGTTTATGAAACAAGGACTTGCATATGTCTGATGCTGTGAAGTCAACAGTTGAATGCACTCCTGTGCATTTTAAATTAACAGCAGTAAAACTCAGGCAAATCTTTTATATTACTTGAATATTGGTTCTCCCCCCATACACTTTATTAGATCCTATTGTTTCAAGAAACAAAGACAAACACCCACAAGCGAGACTGAAAAATCCACTCTTCCTAAAAGCAGATTTACAAAGATCTTTTCTCTGCAAAGCTATTCCATCCAACTCGGAGCCAGGATATTCAATAAAACCTCAACTCCATTCTCAAAAGGTTACATAAAGGTCAGCATTCATTTTATTCAGGTTTATTTTCTAACCTTGTAAAAATGCCTGCAGACCAAATTGGCTTCCACACCTGCTGACCTAGAAACTCCACCACCGTGGTGGCCGTGCCCCGTTTTGGAAAGCTGCTTCTCCTCCCACGCTGGTCTGGCCCCGACGGCTGCGTGCCGCTGCCCTGCCCGCTCCCGGCACTCGGAGCATGGGGGAAGGCTTTCCCCACACTAAGGGGATGCACAGCAGCAGAGAACACCAAATGGTTTTTTTAAGCCACTTTGGTGAGAAGAAATTCTTCTGGGCGGGGGGCTCCCTCCAAAAGGAGTTTTTTCTCCGTACAAGAACGTGCAGTAACAGATAAAGGGCGTACCCGGACCTCGTTTGAGGGAACGGAGGATCTCCAGAACAACCCTCGGAGGGCGTGGAGCGACCAACCTCCAGGAAAAGGAGTCAGATCGAAAAAGGGACAAATGGCGTAGGATTTATTTCGTGCAATTCAAGAGATCTGCACCACAGATGGTTACACCCTGGCACACGGTTTAAAATTTGTTTACAGTCAAAGAGAAATAGGCACATCAAGTGATCAGATGGATTGTTTGATGGAAATATCTTCCCAAGGAGAGGGCCCTCAACTCAGAAGTGCGTTTTTCTCCACAACGGCTACGAAGGAGCTAACCTTGACCAAGTCGTACAGAAACAGATGGGAGTCAAACGAAATAAATTCCACTTTCTGTTCCTATCCATTTGGGGAAGCAGAGTGTGAAGGAGAATGACATGCTGCTAAATGCTTTGCCCAAGGAAGGCTGACCTTCCCTGAAATCATCAAGAACTACTCTAAAATATGGTCCACAGCTCAATTTTTTCCTATGCATTTGACTGCTTGTACACCATATCGGGAAATACATCCAGGACAAGCAAGTCTCACCATCCCCTGTAAACAATGGAACCACAAAGCCAGGGAAAACTGGTTAGTGACAAGAAATTTAACAGTTCTACACAGCATCTTCTAGCTGAGGGGCTCAAAGTAGTTTTCCAAAGGAGGCAAACACAGTTCTGCTGTTCCATGTATTTAGTGAAATGAGTGCAGCCTGTATGCCTGTCAGCGATAATTAGTTAGTAATATTCTATTGACGAATTCTAAGTGTTGTCTCCCACCTCCATCAATGAACTAACCAAGATGAAGGAAGGAAGGAACAGTGGCTGGTGCATTTTGGGTGGGGGGCACAGAATAACCACAAAGAGCCTGTAATCAGTTACAGGATACATTAAGTTCTCCACTCAATTCTGACAGACCTTTTAACAAAATATAGAGGCTTTTTGTTTTGGGGTTTTTCTTTGCTCTTATTCCCTGCCTCCCTCTCCTGAGCTACGGAGAATTAAAAAAGAGCAGATGAAGATTAATCGATTCTGACTCAAGAAATCTGTGTTTTTAAAAAAAAATACATAAAGGGTGTTACAGGAATTTCAACTGCAGAAGGGAACTACCGAAGAGGTGTTTGCACCTGTATTTGCAAAGAGCCTGAAACACAAACCCCTTGAGCTTCATTGCCAGGTATTTTATTAAAAATATCAAGACTGTCAATAATTTTTTCTGCTGACCTGCTCATACCAATAAGTAGCAACTCCTATTATGAAAAATCGTCAATGGCATTTCCCAAATTGCAGAACATTTGCTCTGCCAGCAGCTAAGTGATGATCCACACTTGCTGACAAAGCCTAATGAGGAGTGATGGATGCAACTGCGGGAGGGAACAGGAATGATGTAAGTTGTAAGAAAGAACGGAGCCTTCCAAAGATTAGAAAATATTGATGTTATAATCAGCTAATCTGGTTTTCTAGCATGATACCAAGAGGCCAAAACTAACAAGCACACAATTCACCTCCTACTCCCCCTTCACCATGAGACAAACTGGGCCTTAGGACATATAATTTTGGCACTGCCCAGCCTAGCTCATGTGGTTTTCCAATACAACTTCTAGCTAGAAGAGCAATTTGAGGACAAAAATTATGGATCTGAAACCCACACCCACGTCCAACTGAAATGGCTGCAAAAGCAATGCTTTTGTGTTTGCCACTCCGCGCCGCCTGGTCCTCAGCTTGGTTCACACACGAGATATTGGGGGGGGGGGGGGGAGAGAAAT
>NW_020799112.1:22115964-22119522 GCF_003259725.1 Athene cunicularia
GGGGGGGGGGGAGGAGAGAAATTAATCTCTTCAGCAGAATTATTATATTCAAACCTAACAGATGCCTTTAGGACAAAAAGAGCTGAGATGCAGGCAAGGTGGAAGAAGCCGGGGCACAGATGTAAGCACCAGATTACTCTTTACAACAGTAAACAAGTACTTATTGAAGAATCATCACCAGTTATTCGCAACAGTGAACAAGAAAACAAACCCGTCCGTTCCTTCAATGTTCACAGCTACGGACTGGATTTTAGATTAATAGGGTGAGTGGAAGGATTAAATAGCCTAAAAGTGTTAGTCTTTTTCTTTCACACCAGCCAAAGCAGACCCTCAGCCAACACCTTCCTCCCTTGGTCATCTCCACATCTCCTTGTGGCACGCTGCTTTTACATACGTACATCACTGGCTGTCTTCAGCTATAGGATATTCTTTGGCAACTTAACGCAATATTGAGCAGACTCTGTCTTCACCACCATATGTTTGGCTGCAGAAATATCATATACAAATAAACCACATTTGGTAATACAGTACCCTCACCCGAAGAAAATAATCGAAACCCCATTAGTCTATATGCTCAGCCAGCTGACTGGGGAGGTTTTCCCGCCTCGGGCTCTAACGTCTGGACAAAAAGCTATTAATAAATATGAAAGCTTTAATGAATCTAAAGGGAAATAAAACCAGGCAGGTTAAGGCCCAGTGTCCAGCCAAGACCAGGGCATTTACAAACCCGCCCAACCTGACACTAATCGGCCAGGCCGGGCTCCCAAAGACGTGCTCTCCCCGTCTAGACTTCTAATCCATCAATGGGAAAAGACATCTCATATTATTTCTGCCTGGTTCATCAACACTGTAAGAACACATCCAACTGCCTCAGCAGCTCACATACACAACACAAAAACAGACACCACTTTGTTAGACGCGTTCAAGTGGGGCAGACAGGAAAAAGATACAGTTCGACAGTGATGGATTTTAATTATTGTGACCAAATGGAAATTAAATACCCGTATGTGATGCTGTAACGCAAATAAATACCTCCTGACTTGTTTTAAGGACAGCTAAGTAACTCCTATCTTCCCCTCCTCAGTCCAAACTAATGGTCACTTTAAATGCAAGAAAACTCCCAAAACCCCACAAAATACAGACTGGACTCCTAGCAAGCACATTTTTAAGTTTTCAGTACACATGTTGACCGTGCCTGCAATTTTAACCAGCAGGACCTAACCTATTGTTTCATTTTTAAGGGACTCCACATGTTCACAATTGCTTGAGCTACTTTTGTCAAACTACATTTTAATTTAATAAACTGAATAAATTAAGTATGAGTTGAGATAATGAATAACTCATTGTCGTACTCGAGGCCTACATCACACACTATATTTATATTTGTCTGTACAGTGGAAGGACAAGCACAGACTTGTTTGTGATCCTCAAGTCCAGTATTTGAGTAGCTGCTATATTTTGCTATACTACTATTTTCATTGACGATGCAGTTTGAAGACTGAAACCCTTTTTTTAAAAAAACAAAAACCACACACAATCAACCAAAAAGATCCATCCGCTATGCACAAACATGTAGGAGAAAAGAGGTGGAGAGGAAACAATACGGAAGAGTACTGATTTAGATGTGCTGAACCCTTTGGGAAGCAAAGGAGGAATTGAACACGCCAACCTGCCAGCACACACCACTGGCACAGCAGGGGAAGAAGGGAGGAAGAGGAGGAAAGGCAGAAAAGAGGAAGCTCTCTTCTGCACGTTACACCTAGTTCTGTTAACAACAGAGCCCTGCCATTTCCACAACCTCTCCCACTGCTCCTCGGTCACCAGCACACAGCATCCACTGAACAGAACAGCAACTACAGAAGGAGACTTTCCACTGTTTACTCCAAGTGCAGCATGCACCACGTCCCTGGCAATGCTCCGCATCCTTGCTGCTCAAAAACAACCACCACATCTACACGGAGATGCAAATTAACAATAAACTCCAGCCTCAAATGAAGACTGCTTGATCACAATACAGAAACACAAAATTTATAGTGGTCCAGACAAAAGACTTGAAGGTACCAAGGAAAAGGCTTTCTTATAAAAAATAACCTCATCTTCAAATACTGCATTTCAACAGTATGACCTGCAGGGAACAGATGCTGCCTGAAAGCAGCAGGGAAGCCCCAGCCTGGTGCAGGAGCAGGTAGCCAGGAGGAATCCTGGCGCGGAGGTGAGGAATGTCTGTGGCAGGACCAGGAGACAGGGCTGCAAGGTGCTGGCAAAGCCTCTGCTGGTCGCAGGCACCAGGCGAGCCACTCAGGCCGGCAAAACGCTGCATTCCTTTGTACCAAACGTGGGCTCATCGACTTCACCTGAATCACAGAAGCAGCCTTCATCTAAAAGCCTAACACACGCACTCTCTTTTCTTGAAAAGAAAACCCATAATAAAAGCAGAGGTTTTTCTTAGTAGCCATTTTGTCTTCAACTTGGACGTGATACCTAATCTGAATGCAATGTAAACATGCCCTCTGAGGCTCGTTTCCAAACAGCACGTTCATGGAAATAGAAGAAAATATAAAAAGGCCATCACTAAATACCATAATTAAATTAGGAGGGTGTGAAGATTTCATGATCTAAACAGACAGGAAATTTTGCAGCTCACGTTCCTTCTCTAGGTCACATTGCAGAAAAAAAAAAACCAACAAACAACAAAACAAAAGGTAGCAAGTGTGGATTAAGGACAGTAAATTATTATTTACTGTTTAAATTGAAACCAAACAAACAGCAACCAAACAATAAATGCAATTTCAGTATGCCATACAATAAAAGAATTTGAAGGTAAAATTATATTTCAATTTCTTTCTTTTCCATCAGTTCACACCACAAACCTAACTACAGTTTGAAGGAATACACAAGCTAGATCAGTATGCTTTTATTAGTATATGTATATCAATATATATGGTGTATATATATATATATATAAAGGAAAACATTATATATGAGTAACCTGTATTTCCAACTCTCAACTTTCACAATACTTTATCAGTCCCCTCAGCCAAAAGTGGCTTTTAAAAACATACAAACGCTGCAGGTGACAGCCTCTGGCAGATATTATTTTTTTAAAAATCCAAAATGTTTCATTTGCAGGGCAAGGTAAACACTTTTTTTCCCCCAAAAAAGCACACAAAATAAATATTCAGTAAAACGCTGGCTTACTATGAGTACTGTTTTAATCTTTAGGGGAAAAAAAAAAAAAAACAAAACAACAACAAAACCCAACAAGAAGCTGGATTCCTGTGCAGGAACTTGCAAACCATCGTCACAAGTTTCAGCCAAAATTGCATTTCAATTGCCAGACTGGAAACTCGGAAGCACAGAGGTTTACGGGGAGGCTGGGAAATGCGCCCTTACTGCAAGGCTCTGCATTCCCCGCTGCGGCACCGCTCCGTGCTGGGGGGCTCCTCCGAGCCTTCCAAAACACAGACGGGAAGCCAGAGGGGCCGCCTAAGTCGCCGAGTCATTAAAACGCCTTCGGCAGGTGAGATCGCGCCCCCCCGGCCGGGCAGAGCCGCTCCG
>NW_020799112.1:22119572-22144496 GCF_003259725.1 Athene cunicularia
GGCAGGGAGATGGGGGCGCAGCCGCCCTGCCTGGTGCTGCCACACGGAGAGGGGAGACTTCTCCCTCTGGGGGTCACAGGGAACGGGGCCTAAGGGCGGCTGACAGCGTAAACACGCACACGGGGACACGGCACCGCTACATTTAGGGGATAAGTATTTGTAAATTACTATGTCACCGACCAAAGCGAGACTTCTCAAAAATAAATCTTCACTTACGTTTCCACTGCTCCAAAATCAGAACGTTAATGGCTGTGACGATGGTGGTTTTCTTCTCCTCACGAAACCTCTCATCAGAACGCCAAGAACTAAGCTCTCGTGTTTCTGCCTCTTATTAAAGCATGTTTTTCAATTTTAATTGCAAATTTCTGAAGGGCATCTAAAAAAAGAAGAGAAAAATACAAGAAAAAATTGTAATCAGAGGTAAACAGAAAAGTAATCAATTTTAACCGCAATGCCTTTTGCAGGAAAACTACATCAGTATGCATAAAAACTGGCACAGGAAGACACAGGTGAACGTCCTTGGCGATATTTTCTAGTTTTGTGGCAATTTCCACTTAATACCAGTTGTATCAACACAGCCAGGGTTGCCTCTGTTGAAAAGGCCGAGCTTAACCCACACGGATCCCAGGCACAAAAACACTCTGGCCAGTGCGTACCCGTCAGTCCCAGGTTGAAATCGATGGGCCTACACAGCAGAATAAAGTTCAACAGATGTGCATCACGTTTGCAGGATCATAGACTATTACAAAAACCCAGGTGTTTTAGGGCAGAATGTGAATAAATTGGCGCAGAGATTAAATAAGTAAGCCAGACTCCCAGGTTGCATTTTTGTGGTGGAAGTGGTCAGTGGGCCTCAAAAGCTGTGTCTGTACTCCCATATCTCACCATCAATTCACCTTTTTCTCTAAAAAAATATCTTTTTTTTCTGTGTTTTTTTGGTGTGAAGCCTTTCAGCTGTAAGCTGAATCAGCTGTACTGCTGGGTGTGATTAGTAGGCCCAAAATGAGACTGCTCAGAGGCCCAAAATGAGATCGAGGTCCCATTTTGTGTAAAGAAAAGATTTCCCCCTCAGGCCTAGCAGTAAATAAGAACAACATCTTCCAGTAGGATACCTGAAAGAGATGGGGCTGCGCTGTGTATAGCTGCAGCAGAGGAGCCCGCGCTCTGTCCTCCGAGAGTCAGAGTCATTCCCCTCGGTGCTTTCCTCGCGTTCCCCCGGCGCGGCGGAGCGCGGGGTTGGCGCAGGTTTGCTACGTGCGTGTTTTAACGTCGCCTGAGGAGTTCTTCCCTTTACGCAGTGGGTAGGCCTGGAAATGGAGGCCATGTTACCTGGCTCCTACATAACCGCCTGCACTTGCCCAGTGTTTCGTAAAGTCTCGGCACCTGTGCAAAAGGAGTGGAAGGAAAATGGCGGCATCTTACGTGCAGTTGACAGCATTGCACACGAGTAAAGCACAGAACTAATAGATCCAGAATAGTTGTGTAAACAAAGAACTTATGCTGACAGAATTAAGACCCTGAGGGGCATTATTTAACAACTAAGAGATGAACCTGAACCCGGATGGGCTGACTGGAGACCTCCAGGGAATGTCCACTGAGGACCACTACAACCGTTTGCTGGAGTTCTTGTACCTAATGGCTCCGTACACCTTTGTTTGATGCAGAGATTGAGCTCCTCCTCAGCTCTGTATAAAAGACACACACAAAGTAAAACAAAGGAGTTAATTTTAAGTTCCGTTACTGTAAACAAAGGCATGTGTGAAGGTTTAAGCATGTCCAAAACCTGACCAGTATTTGCAGGCCCAGGACCTTACTTGTTCCTTTCCGTTTTCCAAATGTCTGTTTTTACTGAAAAGCGCAGCAGCTGAGCTCAGAGCAGGTAGCTGGGGGCTTTTTCTCCCTTCTTGCAGACAGATTTTGCTTGTCTGGAAACTGATGTTGCTGTATTAGCGATAAAATTCCTGTCTCTTCTAACTGAAGAGCACTGGAAGCCTGCTGCGCCGCACAGATAGATACATTAGGGGATGATCTTCAGCAGAGAATGGAGGAGCCGTTTGGGGGGAGGAAGAGCCGGCTGTCTGCATGAAGACAACCTCCACCGTGCGGCCCTGCGACAGGCAGAAGCTAACTCCATTTTGCCAGGTTAATTCCAAAAGCTGTGTTTATTTCTCCCCCATTTCTGGAGCTTAGGATCTAACACAAGCCCTCTGCGGGGAAAAGTTGTGCTTAAATACTGTCTAACCTATTTTCCAGGATTTTCTCTACTTTAGCCACTTTGTTTTGGTTTTTTGTCCCTGTAACAAAGTTCTGATGTTGGGGAATGCAGTGTCTCATGCTTTCAGGGAGGAAGGCCTCGCTGCCCTTTCTCCAGCTCACAGCCCACACCGAGGGGAAGGTGCTGGTCCTGCTCTCCTGCCAACAGAGAGGGATCTGTCACTCTTGCCTAGCACAGGGCCAGAGACCTGCACGCTCAGAGACCAACCTCAGGTATGAGGCAGATAAATAATGAAATCTTGCTATCTTTATCCTCAGAGATAAAACGTATTCTGTGAGTATAACTGACTTTAAAGGCTTGCTAAAAAAATATACTTTCCAAAAGCTTTAAACGCCAGTTCAGTGAACTCCATCTTGATGCCTTTTTGCAACTCTCCTTCCCTAGGGATATCTGTCTCCATGTACCCACAGCTATGCCCAAGATATCTCTCTCTGGTTCTTTCTGTTTTGTTATCTCAGCTCACGTGTAGCACCCGTAAAATGAAAGTGCAGTAACTGCTAATTCACCTAACAAATTTTAATGAATACTTCAACTTTCATGGTTTCAATTATGTTTTAAAAAATCCAGTTTTTTAAAACTTGAAGCTCATATCATGCCAATTGACAGGAGAAACCAGGACGTGCTCAAACCTGGCAGTGAAAAGGAGGCTATTTTAATTGTAATGAAAGCCTGCTTGACTAGAAGTTCGCCAAGCTTTGATGGGTCTTGCAGCATCTGTTTGGAGCAGGTGCAAGTGTTGTGTGGTGGGCAGTACGGCAACCTGGCAAATAACAGGAAACATTCCAAAAAAATGCTAGGGAAGGCTGAGGTCGGTCCCGTGGTCACAAGTCCTTCTCCAGCAGAGAATGAGTATTAGCTACCATTGTGACTGGTTATGGAACCAGTTTTCTTTGCAACCACAGCTCCAGTTCTCTGCTTTGCCATCCATTGAGTCATTTATATCTCTACAAGGCAACTCTGAGGCTCTAGTGAAACGGGTGTGCATCTGTGCAGATGTGGGTGATCACCAGGCACAGGACAGCGATGGCCCAGGCTCACGCAGCTTGGCTCGAGCTTGCCATGGTTGGCCAGAAGAGCAGTACGGCGTTCTGCTGGGCTAATGCACAGATCGTTTGCATTCTGTAAACCATGATAAACAGATTATATTTCCAAGGTCCGCCCAAGTTCTTTGATGATACAGTTTGAAACTCATTTCTGCTGACTGCCTCCTCTGTACAGCACAGTAAATCTTTGTCTCGATGTAATGTCACATTGGCCCAGCTGCTGAGTTTGAAGACCTTCCTATGTTTCGTCGTGCTTGTCTTCAAGCTGGAAGAAGTCCGTAAGGAAGAAAAAGGCACCAAATACCGCAGCCTAAGAAAACTACTTAGGAGAGAACAGTGGGTCTTGAAAATGGTGATTCAGACTGTCATGTACAGGGCTGATGAGTAGGAAGGAAGGGCTGTCACTTAAAAAAATACTGAATTTTGATACTTGACTGAATGAGGTTTTAAACAGAGACATCCTTCCATTTTCAGTGTTGTTGAATATTTGATGCTCCTGCAAGTAGAAGTTAGATGGAAAATATTTTCAGTCAGAACCCTACGCAGGTGCCTGATCTCATCAGCTGTTTCTTGTGCTGACCCAGAGGATCAGTTTTAGGAAGATTCTGGCAGAATCAAGGCTAAGGAGAGAGAAATATATGCAAGTTTCATGTAACAAAGCAATCAACACTTCAGTCTTTCCTTGATTTTTTTTCCCTTTTGAGACCCTACCTACAGGATGGCTCGAGTGCAAGGGAGGGCCAGCTGCAGCTCACAGGGCCTTGCCACCTCCACAAAATCATGACCCAAATAATCCTCACACAGCAATGCAGTGGCTGCAGGTATCTGAGAGCAGAGGGTGGGGCAGCACCAAATCCCCAAATGCAGAACCACATGGCACAAGAACCATGAATTTCAGCTATGCCGGCCCAAGCTCCGGATCCCCAGATGAACTATGGATGTCCTTAATCGTACTGCTGCCTGAAGGAATCCTGGAGGATTTCCAAGTCTTCTGGCCTCCTGAGAAATTTGTTTGCATGCTCTCCTGTATGCAAATTGGCAAGGCAGCGAGCCAGCGATACACAAGTACTTGCAATTATGGCCTTGCCCTTTGATTCCCCATCTTGTGAGCAGGCAGTATCTTGAAAGATCAAACACCAGCCTAAGAACACATTAAGGATTTTTGTTCTCAGAGAAGCTGCCCCTCAGAAATGGGGAGAAAGGAAAATGCTACCTCCACGTTGTGCCTGTACAGCAGACAGGTAAACCCACACAAGAGTACGATGCCACAGCCTCCCATTTTGTCTCTTCTTTCAGCTCTCCATCCCTGACAAGACAGTGGGGTGTCCCGTCAAGGATCAAAGCAATCACATCTCACCACTACTGGCCTATGTCCATCTGGTTTTAACACTTCAGTTCTCCTTGGTCAAAACTCCAGCCCTTCCCCTGTTCATCTTCTAGTCGGCAGCTCCACCACCTCTGAGCACCACGTCAGGACCCTCTTGTCCACGAAGGCTTTTGCCCCAAGGGCTCCAGAACCTTTCTGCAGGCGTCAGTGCTCCCCCAGCGCGGGCGGCTGCTGCAGGCAGCGCTGCCTGTGCCTCGTCAGGGCGCAGCAGGAAACGTCTGGCCTCCGCTCCGAGACCATCTGCTGAAACCAGGCCTCCTCTGGCGGGAGTCCAACACAAAGTAAATAGAGTTTCACAGCCAGATTTCAAACAACAAAATAACAGAAATATGGCTCACTGCTCCTGGTTTTCAAATTCAAAACACACAAGTCCCTAGAAGGAAAAATCCTTTCTGGATCCCAAGATCTTCTGGGTGCCAAATGGGTCCATTGTGGCTAACGCCAGGGAGAAAGTGCAGTGGTGTAGCAGTTTTAGTTAGCTACACCTAACTAGTTCAGTTTATGCATTTGCTAATTTTTAAAATTATTTCTTCCTCAAGATCACTGATGGAGAAAATTTAGACTGGAGACTTCAGCTTGCAATATTTGTATGGGAAGTTGTACAGAGATAGAAGAATTCTGAATCTTGCTACTGTATGATATTTTCATGGTATAGGAGAGAGAGAGAAGGACTCAGTGAAGTGTGAATGATTTTTTAAAAGAACAGATTGCCACATCTTTTAAAATAGGTCAAGTTTTTGTCCTAGTTTCCTTTAGAGTGTCCCTTAAAGCAATGGGGCTTGGATATCCATGGTAGTGCCATGGCTTTTTTTTTTTTTTTATAGCCACATCTATGTCTGGCTCTAGTTGTAAGGCAGAAATGTTCCAGTGTAAGACTACAATGGCACAGACCACATGTCGCAAGCAGTATTTCTGAACAAGTTACACTGAACAGTGAGATCTCAGCAGTGATGGCATTTCAGCCTTATGTGTAACTCTGTTCTGAAACAAGTGACTAAGAAAAAACAAGCTATAAAAAAGGTGATGGCCAGCAAAGCCAACACCTGCAGACCCAAACCCTGTCAGACCTGACCTATTAACTCTACAAATTTCAGGAGGCTTAGCACCACTGTTTCCTTTCCATTCTTAAATTGATTAAATCAATTGATTAACTTAAGTAGAAAGTAGAATTACAATAATGACATTTAGATTGAAGATACACAAGATAAGATAGTAGTTATAAGATCAAGGCCACCTATGTTGAATGGAGACAAAATACAGTGGTCAGCTGTCAAAGCAAAAAGAGTCTGTATGTGTACACTTAGATTCTCAAAAAGGATGTTCAAGATATTTAAAGAGGGAGGAAATTCTGCACGTGACATTAATTAATATAGAATAAATACCATCTGTCTTCTATATATGGAGCAGTCTGGTACATATATTTATGGATGCATCTTTGCTCTATGAACACAACTTAGGTATAATACACATGTATTTATGATGTTGCATGGACTGAATTATTCAACATAATATGCATGCCAGTAATTGTGGTTGGCCTTGGTGCAGCTGTATGGAGTGAGGCAGGACACAAGGAGGATTTCCTCCACCCCAGAGCCCAGGAAAAAGGCCAGGTACAAATCAAGAGTGGTTGTGCTTGGGGAATACAAGTTCAGGACTTGTCACTCTACCTGCTCTCCACTGAGGCTACAGGGGGGAGCTCAGCACATCCTTACTAAGATGCAAGTTCTGCTGCCCACTAAGCTGATCCGTAAGAGATAGTGCCCTTCAGGCACAACCCGTTTACAATGCACCTTGTGGGGAAACTCTGGATTGACCTAATGCGCAGCCAGCAATAAACATTAGTTGGCTCGGGGTGTTGTACAGTAATAAACATTCTGAATAGCTTGTCAGTGCATGCTTCAGGAAAGAAGTACAGTCTGGAACAACGTCTAAGCATACACTTGGAATACAAATATTTTGCAGGCTGTGGACATCATGAAAACTGTTTGTGATTCCAGTTAAGCTGTGAGTGAGGGCAAGGCAAAGGCTTGTCTGGTAGTCATCCCGCTATGATGTGGAAAGATAAATCAGCCTTTAATAACAGAGACCGTTTGAAGAATACCTTTGTTTTAATGATTAACATTATTTTGCACTAAGATTTGTAGTTGTGACCACCGTCATGGACTGGAGCCTTTGTTTTGAGCCTCATCTTACTCTGCCTCCCTGCTGAAGAACCAGCGTGAGCTGTTACACATGTGGGTTTTGCACACCTTTTGTGACATAAAAAGACTCTAGAAGGGGGAAGAGATCTTTCTTTTTGCAGAATATCACTAAGTGCAGGAGAAGTCATCTAGAGAGCTTCCAAGGATACTGATTTGTGAACAACTCTTTTTCCCATATTACTCCCACTACTTCCTGTGAGACAAGAATATTATGCACACAGATCCAGTTTGAGTTTTCACACTGGCAGTTCCTCCCAATACTGCTCATATATCAAAATGGCTTTCAGCTCCTAATAAATTGTAAACTCTTCCAATAATAATTCTAGGAACATTATCTTTGTCTGCTACACTCTAAATAATTAATAAAGATGCCAGGCAGATGTGTGCTGCATTTGATAAGTAGCAGGAAACTGTTATTATCTCTGCAATGACCCCACTTCCAATAGCTGGCAAAGACTTATCCTGCAAAGAATCCCACTGAAAGGTCTTCCTCAGCGTGAATATGTGATTGCAGAATTACTCAGTAAGGACTGGTGGACTAAATCTCATTCATTTGCAATTTGAATCAAGTTGGAAAAAAAAAAAAGTCATATTATCTATTTGCATTGAATAGGTTTATACGTTTCACAGGGAATTTTCCTCACCAGCATATAGCTCAGTGGAGCAAGGACATTATTTTTTCTTATCAGGGTGAAACGTAAGAAACAAAAGACTTTATTTATGATACTATCCAGATTCTTAATGCCTTCATCTACCTTTATAAGGAAGGTCCCTCTGTGTGGTTCTGAAGTCAGCAGCACATTCAGATTTCAGGTGCAGAACAGAAGCTCTGGGCAGAATACCTGTTAGAGGGAACATACAGGATAGTTACACTGCATGCTAAAGTAAGGCAATGGGCTTGGCTGCCTGAAGGACACAATTTTATTCTGTTGGGCTGAAGCAATCTTCTGTGGGGTTGGAGCCAAGAACATCAAAAAGAAAATGTTGTTCCTAATCCATCTGGCTGAAATCTTATCCTATCCAGGCACTGGATCTAGCTCAGAGCCAAAATTAGGCGATCAGGAAAGGTACCACTGAGATGGGGATGAAGCCAGAGAGCTGTTGAGGGAACCTGGTCCCTAGGCAGATACCAACCTGTGGACGGGGGTGGGAGGGAGCGGGAGTGAGTCAGCAGTGGTGCTTACAGCCTTCTCGGGACCCACAAGGATCTCTGCAGCCTCAGCCAACGTGTTTGGGTTGGATGCTCAACCTAGCAAAAAAACCCAGTCCAAATCAGTTCAGAGAGAAGAAGGATGGCATCCTTTATCAAGATGCTTTGTCAATGTCTTAATTAGTTGTACTGTTACAATATCACTGCTCTTACAAAGCAGCACCACATGCAGCCAAGGAACAGCCGTTCCCATGCAATCAGGCTTCTAACATCTCTCAAGCAATTCAAAAGAAAAACAGACTAAGACACAAGCTTCAGTATGTGAGAGCACTTCATGTCCTCTGCTATTTTAAGTGAACCTAAGAGATGATTGATGTATTTAAATAGCTTTTTAATAAATATTATGTGTGAAATTATGGAAATTTAGATAAAAGCTGCTGGTTTACAACTGATACCATCTGTGGAAAGGAGGAAAGCGTGGGGATTGTAATTGATAAATTCCTGGACTTCACTGTTTGCAATGGGGCTCAGAGTTTTTCAGCAGTTTTCATCTGAATAACCTCTAGTGGAGCAGCTGGGTTTGCAAAGCACTGCACTTTGCAGCTGGATGTCTTATATCACCATAAGAATAAAATAAATATATCAGTAGGCCACCTTCCTAACTTGATTTTCCTGAGGCAGATGATATTCTTTCCTTCGTGAAGCAAGGAACAGATCTCTTTCAACATCAGGAAGAAAGGAAGGAGGAGCAGCTTTCCCTCTGCTCTTCGTTTTCGCTTTAACTCCTAGACTGGTTTGATCATATTTTGTTCATTACAATTTCCCGTGTTTTGAGGGACGGGGCATTTGTTTACTTCTTTTCTTAATTTCTCCCTTTTCAGGTTTTAAAAAGTCCTCCCCCCAAATTCTAGCAGATCCCAAGCTCAACAATCTGTCTAACCCCAGTTTAAGCATATTTCTCTTGACACAATGCTGTAAGGGCCAATTTGCCAAGTGTGACATCACTCAGGAGTAAGCCTTTTCTCTGATACAGGCTGTGTTCTGTCCACATTCAGGAGATAGGAGCAGTTTAGCCCTTTTACTAACATAGCAGGCACCCAACTTAGAGCTGTGCCTATTTAGGCTTCTAAAAACAGTTTGCACTGAACATGCCCTCTGGCTTCCTGGCAGTGCTACTCCCATACCAGTAACTTGATATACTCACTCATGGTCACCATAACACCAGCCAAGCACATGGAAATAAGAGCATCTTTAGAAAATACCTCAATGGGTTAAAAAAAACAGCGGGGCACAGCTACCAAAGCTACTTCTGAGATTCTTCCCTCTGCAGCGAAGATGGGGCTCGATACCTTCTGGGTGTTTGCTACTGAAAGAGTAAAAGGATGATTGTGCAGATGGCAACTTCTTGCATGGAAAATCTGTTTCCAGAATTGCAGCAACTGCCTAGTTTTGAGTCGCTTCATTCCTCCAGCACTGAGGTAGGGGAGCGGGCAGGGAGGGATGGGCTCTGCTAGTGGCATGCAGGATGATGAACTAAGTGCTACAGGCCCAGATCCTGCCCTCATTGTACCAGTGCACCTTATAGCAGATGACGCAGTTGTGCAACCACGTTAGAGCACTAACATGTCATGGCAGAGGTACAGACCTTTATCACTACTAATGCAACTGTCACAGGAAACAAGATACTGCATACATGCCCGAGACGTGGTTAGAAAAGATTGTGTTTTTAACCTTATCCACAGCATATTTAATCTCAAATTACAGATTAGTTTTAAACGCAGCAGACTTGCCTCAATTTTAAGATATTTTGGGGGGGTTTGCTCTGAATTTTTTTCATTTTGAGGGATTTGGTGAATAAAAAATTCTACAATCACAGCACACATTTGCCTGTTGTAAAAATTACTACCCTGCTTTTCAAATTTCCTCCCTTCCTTTCTTGAAAAGCATAGACAAATTATTGAAGAATAATCATAGCTTAGTCATAAAACCAATTTGTCAATATTTACATGGTGCTCTTCTGTTTCTTGGTCTTTCTTTGCTGGTTTGATACTTCAACTAAGCCCAGTATGCATCATCAAGCCTTAGATCTAGTAACTTGGAAAGATGATATTTTGAGATGCATTTGCATTAGTAAGTGAAAATCCAAAGGGAGTGAGGAAAAGTGTCCTCAGCATGATTCAAAATAATTGCTGAATGAGAGATCAGGATATAATAGCATGGGAAAAAAAACAAACAAACAAAACAAAACAAACAAACAAAAAAAAAAACCAAAAAAACCCAAAACAAACCAAGCAGGCAACTAGACTCCAAGTAGTGAGTTGAGCTGCTCTGTGCAGCAGAGAAGTCCTGTGGGCATTTGCAACTTCCTCAGACTGTAAAACTTCAAATAAAGATGCAGCTAAGACATAGTTATGTCAGGTCAATTTTAAACTCTCCTGCTCATCTGTGGGTTTTTTGATACCACTTTTTAGGGGGTCTAAGGAAATCCTTTTGAGAAAGAAGAGAACTGGGGCTTGACAAGTCCCAGCTACAACAGCTGGTGCCCCAGGCACCGTCTGGAAGAAAGAACAGTTAAAGAGCTATCGGATTGCTTTTCCATCTCATTGGCATTACAGCTTCATAGTTCTGACTTACTGGGGATCAAACTTGGATATTGATAGATATTTCAGCATAAATATGATTTCTCACACCAGAAGTGTGATGGGAGCAGGCGCACCGCTTTAGCAAGGGCATTGGAGTGAGTGGATGCTCTGGCTGTCTCTTTTTTGTTGCAACTACATAAGCACTCCTGCTTCTGAAATCCAATTGCTGTAGTATTGCAAATAATTCAGAGCAAGTAGGAAACCAGAAGTACTGCCACATAGATGCAGCATATTTCTTGCAGAGGGTTTCTACCCAGAAGCGTGATTGTTAGCTATAAAACTTTTTTTTTTTTTTTTTTTTTTTTTTTTTTTTTTTTGGCATTGCTCTGGCAAACCTGCAGTTTGGAAACTAAGCAAATAAACTTTATATCTGGAACAGCTTTATCACAACTGATTAAATTAGCATCCTCTCTCTTTCTTCACATTGAAAATCTGTCTTCAGATTTTAACAGTTACTGGGGCTGGCAGTACTGCACAGTAGAGCAGGTACCTGGAACACAGCACAGTGGAGGTCCTTTCAGGGTCAGCGTACGTGACTTCACCGGGTGATGTGGTGTCTAAATCCTCCGGTTCAGGGAGCAAAAACATGACACAAGACATCCCAAACCCCATAAATGGTTCCAAACAGTTTGTTTTCCAAACATTTCCAAGTGGTTTTCTTATTTTGAATTTCTCAGACGCTTATGGATGACATACTCTTAGCATCAAATTATTGCCAAGTGTGCACGAGCTTTCTTCCCAGAAGATCTGGTTTGGGGGTGAATAATGTACTCTGTGCATTTGCAACACAATTACTGCGCAGAGCACAGCGCGTGCACTGCCCTGCTCTGCAGTTTGCCTCAATTCAGACACTCTCACTCAAGCTACTCCACTAAAAGCTTTACAATTTTCCCTCCTAAAAATGTCCCACATCAGTGTTCTTACTCCTGCAGCTCCACCAATGCTAGCAAGTGTGGGAGGGCTGGCATTTTTGGTACAAGGATATTTGGACCCTCTCTACAGTGTCTGCTCTGCGTCCTTGAATACATTTGCAATTAATCAGAGGAACATATGACAAAGGGTGGTCTGCTGTGAAAGGTACCCAGTGCACTTGGACTTAATATCCCCTCATTTCATGTGGATAACGATGCTCTCTCCCCCCTTGCACTCCTTTTCCTCAAAACTGCTGAGCAAGGAAGACTAGAAGTTGTGTCTGAGGAAACTGAAAACACGACCTGATCTACTTGTGAAAAGTGCTGTAAAAGAGCCAGGGTCTATATTATTATCTAATATACTGTTATAAAACATTATTAAAATTGAAGCGGTTGAGTTAATTTTCAAATAGGTAATGTGTGGAGATGAATGTTCTTCATATTATCCTCATCAGTACTTTGCGATGTGTTACACTGATTTTCATATAAACATTGTATGATCTTATGTGGTATGTAGTCAAAAATAGCTGGAATCCATTAAAACCATGCTCCAGCTGTGCAATCACTGTCCTCGCAAAGATACATTTTTACACGTGGTTAATGCCAGGAAGAACCCACAGCTTCAATTAGGAGAATATCAAAATATGTTGTTTATTGCAGAAAAAAGCATTTGCAGCAATTTAAAATACCCAGTCAACACCACACTGCTAAATCTAGATAATAGAAATCCTGGAGAAATTTGAGCTAAATCTGTCTGGATTATAGCTGTGGGATTATCTGAATGCTAAATTACTGTATATGTTTTACTCACAAGCATGAGCACAGACAGCATAGGAAGATGGATGACTATGCAGATCACAGTAAAACCCATCCCCAAGAGACTTTTTCATACACTAGGTAAACAACCCCTCTCAATTTATCAAGCACTCTGGATTGAATCAGTGCTGTCATTTACTTTGCTGTTGCTGTGTAGAGTAATACGGTTTAACTTTGACCAGCTCTTTTAGCACCAGAAAAACAACAAAGGTTTTCTCTGTGCATCCTTCACAACACACAGAGTGCAGGAATATTAATGGGCAGCTCTGTTTGTATAACTGAAGAAAATACAACTGTAGTTTGGTGTGTAATCAGAAAACCAAATTATATGCAATATTGGAAGAAAAGATTAACCCTGGTTGTCTTGTTAAACCTTCCCTTCCCCTCCCCCGGTGTTTACATAGCAATGTTTCTGGCTTTCTAAGGCCTAACAGCGAATGAACCTGGATTGACCTGACACACAGCATCTCTCAAACTTTCCCCTTGAATAATTCACAGATGCGTGAGCTGTGACCAAAAAAAAAAAAAATCAAAAAAAAAAAAATCAAAAAGGAAAAATGCAGGGTATTGTACAGGCTGAGTGAATTTGAAAGAGGTGATAGTGTCTGAGCCTGCCATGCCTGCGACTGCACAGCTACTGATTACAAAGGCACATTCCTTCAGTTGCCAGTTTAGCTCAGTTTGACAACTGCAAGTGAAATTACCTCCATGCAGGAGTTATTCTAATTCCTAGTATTCTGCTCACGTGTCAGTTTTTATTGCTCTCTGCTGCTCCTGTGATACCCTGAGTGGCAATACCGCAGGTGCCTGCAGCTCCGTGCACAGGAGGCAGTCGGGAGGGCTTTCCTGGGTGAGAAGGCTAGACAGCAATTGCTTCCTGCGAACAGCTACCAGCTGATGTAGATATGGCCACTTTCGTTTCCTTCTTTCTCTTTCAAATAACATACGCAGCTCTGTAAACAGAGTCAATACAGTTTTGGATCCTGGGAAACTGTCAGTGTAATCCTTTGGTCAAAGTACAAACAAATAAAAGAATTGGCCATAGCCAGAGAGTTCAACTGCGTCCAGACTTTAAGATACACAGTTTTCAGCAGAAAACATATTCGGAAAGGGCACCAGAAGCTTGCTTTTTTACTGAGAAAGAGGGACTATTATGAACTGATGCCATGGAAATTTGGGCATGAGAGCTGTTATTCTCAAACTGTGCACATGTGCTAACATAGCACTCTGGTTTGAGATAACAACACGGGTTCCATTCTTAGTTTTTCTCCCTCTACCAAAGGCATAATTTCTCACCATTTCTGCTGCTATTTTGTCTGCTTTTGTGATTAATGCCTGAATACTAGTTGACCTAGAACACAAATGCTTGGTTGTTGCATGAACTGTCTGTAGACTAATGCTCTCACAGAGCTGAATCAGAGGTGGTAACAATGAGATATTTTAAGAGTAAAAGGTTAAAGCCACTTAGACACAAATATCACAGCACAAGTGGAAAGCTGAGTTAATGAGCTCAGGTCTACCCTGTGTCCATGACTGCAATGCACACTGCAAACACTCCAGACCACACAGCTTCAGTCCCTAAGGCGGCTTCTGCATCATGGTCTGCCATAAAAATAATATGCAGAATAGAAAAACTTGAAAAATAGGTAAGGCAATTGAAGGAGTACAGGTGGAAAGGGCTAACATGAATGCTTTTTTAAAAAATCAAGCTAAACTCAAGTATGAAAGTAAATTCTGAAAGAACTTGGAAAGAGACAGTACGGTTTCATACTGTGTTACTAATCTAAGGGATAAATAATTTGAGGGATTGAAACATTAGGAAAAGGTTTAAAGCAAAAGAAGAATTCTTATTAATCTCAAACAATGCAGTATGCCCACAGATCAAACAGTAAAATAGGGTGCTTCATACTACTTGCAGGAGTCACAGATATGCTTCTCCCATCTCTGATACACTCATTATGAAATCTGTTCTACCGTAGCCCAGACATAATTTAAACTATTCCCTCTGCCAGGAGAAACCAAACTTTAAAGGCAAATATTAACTCAACCAACATGTCTTTCTGGAAAAATAAATATGTTTTGATTAGCATGAGCAGTATTTCAGAAGATGGATCAATTTCCATTCAAAAGGAGATGAAACAAATTTAGAAATCTGATTCAGCAATGCAGTTAGATAACAGCTCACATGCTTAGCACTATATATGAGCTTAACCACTTCCCTGAAACAGAGTTCCAACATTAGAATAAATCTCCAACAAAACTCAAATCTTTGTCAGATGAGATCTACAAAAATATTATGCAAGTTGGGAAAGATACGTCCTCAGTTTTACACAGGTAGTGCTTTCTTCAGCGTGTCCCAGTCAGATCCACAACGCCCATTGTCACGCAAGGTCGCTTTGTAAAACCCCCCCGACACAAACCTGGGTGCTGCTCTATAAAACACTGAAGGCTCAGACCCACCAGTGGTTGGCACTTACCTAACGGTTGTTCAGTACGGCCCAGGAAAGAGGTAGCTTGGTTTTCATTTCCTACTGGACAGCTGACCACATAAGGCAAAACACAGCCTGGAATAACATTAAGTGCAGCTTTATGGTTAATGTCAACACAGTTGGAAAAGCTGCATGGAAAATAAACCACAACCTTAGTGGAGGTGGTTTCTCTACTGCAGACCAGAACTCAGTCATGGTGCCAGAGCAGCACAGGGAAGGATGCATCATTGCTCTTCATGCTGTACTAACTTAAAGATAAAAAGGAATTTATTTTTCACAGCCGTTATTGGCTTTTTTTCCTCTTTCACAAGCAATATGTTACAAAGATTTTTCCAGTCCTTAATTTCCCATTGTGTGCTGATTAATTGATTTCTTCTCATTGCCTTTCCATGGGCTTGATTTGAAAGACAGTCACCAGACAAACCTCCACTAACTTTGCTCATTGTTCCCTCACCACTGATGTGCTAGACTCAACGGCTCGCTCTTTGCTGTCACAGTTTGACTTTGGAGACCCTTTCTTTAGATCATTCACCAAGGCTTAAATCAGCTCTGAGGCCCCTTTCTGGGGATGTTTTCCTTTTCCTCAGTTCATGTGATCTCTAGCATCATCTCCTAAAACAGAGAGTGAAAGCAAGTCCCTTCTCTGATTTCCTCTGCATGTGGGACAGACACCGTTTTACCGTGCCTCAGGCCGGTGAATGAACAGAGCAGAACACCACATGTGAGTTACTCAGGCCTACACCAGACTGGTTATACAGCAAGAGAACAGAAAATGAATGTCGTGAGCCAGCCCCTGAGAGTTCGATACTGTCTCAGAAACCCACAGTCCTCTGCTAAGAGTTATTAAGAAAATATTAATATTATTTTATTGTATTAAATATCTTCTTAAAGTGATTTCAAATTGAAGCTATTCCTCTTCTAACTGAACTAATTCATCTTCTAATATTTAAAATAAGGAGAAAGATTAATAGACTTCAGCAACTTTACATGACCAGCGTCACACGTCACTTTTAACAAGACAGTCCCTAAGAAAAGCATCTCAATATGTTTGTTGTCACTGAATGCCTTAAAATTAATGTCAGAGATAATGACTTCCTCTATAAATAATGCCTTCACAGTGAGTACAGCAGCTTTTCATGTTTCACAGTATCAGCTGTGTGGGTTTTTTAGTGCATTTTTGGAGTTTAAGTTTGTACCAAGACTATCATCTACAATATAGCTGTTAGTTCAGCCTGGTTAAGAAATGATGAGCAGGTGATCCTCACAGAAGTGAAGTCACCATTCTAGAGGTATGACTTAAATTTATGACAATTTCAGTCTAGAATTTGATTGTTTTAAGTTGTAACTCTGCTTAAGTACCTTTTAAGACTCAGTATATGATGAAAGGAAGCATTAGAGATTCACATTTATAACCAGGGCTGTTTAATATGTTGATTTGTGCATTAAAAAAATTATTAAACCGAACTTTACACTTAATGCTTAAGTGTAAATTTTTTTGATTTACTGATACCAGCAATAGTTTTACAAATAATATTTTTACTACTCAAGCTATCTGTTTACAGTGAGAATTCAACTTTTCTTCGGTAGCAAACGTTTGCTTTCACCTTTACATCTGACTTTTCACTTCACATGCTTCTTATGCAGTGGCATGATCTTGCAAAATTGGAGTTGCCAACACTGGTGAAGAATGTCCAAATCTAAGTAAACAAAATAGCTGTTCTAATGGATCTGTTCCTTTTAATCAGGTTTTAGAGAAAAGAACCCACAACCTAGTCTTTGAACTTCGATGCCTTTGGAGTGCTTTTTTTTCACTCAAGACAGCCAAAAGCATGAAGGTTGATTCATTCAAAATTAACATCAGCCACTTTTTCTTCTCATCTACCTTGTTAACCAAAGGTTCAGGGCATTTGAACACAGACATTCGTTTAATAATGCTAATAAATTACTTCACAATTAATTTTAAAGGAATGCACAGCCATTTACCTGCCACTACATTTCTCCTATAACACTCAATTAATATACAAAACCTAAATTAAAGTAGGGATTCAACTTTATTTGGGAAAGAGGACAGTAAGGAGTGATGGGGCAGAAGCAACAGCATTTTCCCACTTTGCATATGCAACTAATACATTTTATATTTATTTTTTTTGTCAGGGATTTGAAATCTTACATGGTTCAGGGTTTTTTTCAGGCCTTCTCAGTTATCTGTTAACCGTTACTTGCTGAGGCATGAATCCTGGGAAAACTTTAGCTGCTCTAAGGGAAAAATACGTTGTGACCACACAGCAGAACCCTTTAAATCTCTGTCAGATGGACCTAGCCGAGGAATTTAGCTCAGTATTCAGTCCAGAGTTATTTTTGCCACAGGTAGTTTCTTCAAAAGACAAATATTTCGCTGTGCCCGATTGTCCCACAGTAGTTACGTCCAAATCTTACATCTGCATTCCCCATCACAAAGCAATTCCCATCAGAGAAGCCCTAGTTTAGTGTAAGCTAACCTGCACATTACTACTAAGGCCTATTGCTGTGATGATACCTAGGCAAAGTTTATGAACACACTCAGTATATGTACCCTTCAAAAGACTCAGTCCAATTTGGGTTCACGTATAGAAAACAACAGCCTCTGTACTTTTCCCGGTGGCTGTCCTCACATCAGAGATGTTCCCTAACGTTGTACTTGGAGGTTGAACCTGAGGGACTCATTACAGTGCTGTGGGGCATCCACAGCAAGGGGTGGCTTCAACTGAGGGGGGGCTCAGCACGCCTAAAAATTAGGCCCTGTATTTTTAAAAGCTATCAAAAATTCTGTTGTTAAAACAACATCTCTTTTTGGTGTGGCAGAACAACAAAAAGAAAACCCCTACCAATTTCTGCTGGCTCTGCATTAATAACAATTGTTGTTGACATTTGTTTATGAAAACAGGCAAAAGATAACAAAACTAATGTTCTCCCCTAGCCAACACCGAGCTACACATCTTTTACTACAGTTGGTAAAAAAATCTGTACCTCCCCTAAGCTGAAATAATTCCCCATCAAGTCAAGCGCATTCATATTGGGGATTTACACAGGGGTGTGTACATTGACTTTTAACCCACGCTGTTACACTGGAACAAGTTTTCTAACAGAGAGCAGGCATGAGCAGGGAAGCCACGGGCTGAACTGACAATATAGACTGAATTAGCATTTCTTTATCAAGCAACATAGAATGAGCAAATGCCAAAACATGTGTTATTCTAGTTTAAGGATAACATTGAACGCTAACACTGACACATTTAAAATGTTAGAACTTGTTTGTACTTGTTACATAATATTAGTTTGCTTGGTGATGCCACACTGTATTCACTGAATATTTTAGAGCCATTATGTCTTACCCTGTGCTGAATGAAAAATTAATAAAAATATGCAAGTTGATAGTAAAGGCCAGATCTGTTATGGTGGTGTCAACACAGCAAAATAATTCTGAAAGACCTCATCTGCATTCACTCTTGATATGCACACTCAAATATACAATGTGGCAAGCCTCATGAAAGCAACAGTATAAAAGTGTTTCCTAAATGAATTTTATGCGATGTAGCAGAACATAATCTTCCAAGTGAAGAGGAATTGGATACAAGTGATGACACACCTATGCAAATAAAATATTCATGAAAAGAGCAGAAAAGTATTTGGCTCTTTCAGGCCCTAGGGTTTTTGGTACTAAAGACACAACTGTATTTCTTACAGACAACCGCATGGACAGGAACAATAAATGCAGTCCAGGAACGAAGGCTGTGATGAACAGGAATAGCATGAATAGATTTGCACTTGCTCCTGTTATAACTGCAGGGCTCTGCATCTAGGTGACAAGGTTGTTTCTTTTTCAAAATCTGCCCTGTCAATAGCATGCCTCTCTGTTGAAAGGAATGATTTCTTCGTAAAAGCAGCTTGCTACCTCTCTTAAATTTAAGTGAGATGGGGTTGTTCAGACAGAGATCTAAGATGTAAAGTGACAGCCTTTAGGAATCCGACTGATCAAATATAGGGAAAAATATTTAGCCTGGTTTTATTTCTAGTTTGCAATAAGTAAAATGAAACATGGGAAGGAGGAGTCACTGATTCGTTTCAATTTATGTAGCCTTTGTTTAAGATAGGATGAGGAAATAGTCTCATTTAGGAAAAAAACTGTCTACTTCCAGAATAGACCAATGAACATTTGACAAAACTATCTGGTAGTAAGGTCTAAGGAGCTGATTTTGGTCTATGGATGGCATACAAAATTCTTTTTTTCTAATGTAACTTTGCACATTTCGGTATTTCAGGAACTAATACAAGCTTTCCAGTTTCAGTAGAACAAACTATTACTTTGTAGCTTTGGGAACAAACTAGGAAAACAGCACTTGTGTATGTTGCTGCAGCCCTTTAAGGGGGCCTTCCTTAGAAAATGTTGTGTCTTACACAGCTGGAGGAATTTCCATCACCAGTGAAGGATATTTCCCTTTTACTCTGACACTGCTGTGTTCTGAAATACTCTGAACCACTCTACTGAAGGACCATGTGCTTTTTTTTATTTTTTCAGTGTGGCAGACTGTTGCATTGATAAACTAACTTCTCTGTTTTTTCTAAAAATACCAGCTACTACTAGGAAAAAAAAAAATCATACGTTTGTCATAACAACCTGTTAATAGTACAGTGGCCACTTTGAAGAGTGGTCTGAAGAGTATTTGCCAAACCTTTTGATCCCTAGTAATCAGAACAGAAGTGCCCAAAATCCAGAGATTAAAGGATTAGGCCTCAAGAAAGACTTGTGGTATTTCAAGAAAATGTGACTGATGCTCACCACTTATTTTTTACAGTGCTGATGAGATTTAGTGTTTAAGGTCCTTTCCTGTTCAGACATAAAAGCTGCTGTAATCAGAGTATTACTAGGGAAAACTACTCTGGTTGGGGATTCAATATGTTTAAATTGTTGAGCCAAGGTTATTGTTTGGATTAGGTTAGGAAGGATGACACTGAAATAAGTAAACCCCAATAGTGCAGCAATGCAGAGAAGAACAAAGAAAAATGTTGGCATTTTTAAATAGCAGTCTGGATAGCCTAAGTAAGCTGGTCATAGCCGTACAAAAAATAACTTGGACTAGCCTAGAAACTAGGTATTGTATATGTCTACACAGCTACTAGAAAGAGAATAAACATTTCCATTGCACCAAAATTTGTATGAAAGCAAAACTGGAGACACTGGAGATGGAAGAAACTTATTAGGTTGGCTTGCCCAGCCCCCTTGTCCCTCAGAATCTACACCCTTGGTTCCCACAGGGCGCCCTGACTTCTGCCACACAGGACCTGACACCAGCAACTAACACCCACCGGGGTCATTCTGCTAGAAAACAAAAGATAAACCAGTTTAGGATATTTGTCAGTCAGGTCTAAAGATTTTCTGCAGACTTCATCTATCTGAACAGCCAGCAGCTTTTTCACAAGAAATACAGGGCTATTAATGGTACCTTGTCTTCTTTGTATTTGAGGGAGCCGTTAGAGATGCGTGAGGGAACAGCAAGACAAAAATCGGTTCTGATGTACAATCATGCCATTTCAAACACCACTGGATTATTATTACTGATTAGGGGGGAAAAAAATCCAACAGCTGTCTGGGGAATTCCCTCAGTCTGGATTATTGATTTAATAGCTACACATTGTCTAGACCCTACCACTCCACTGATGTTTGAAAATGCTGTACATGAGTTTATATAATTATTTTCCCTATTATTGCACAAAAATTATGTATTTCAGTCTGATTTTTAGATGAATTCAAGATTAGTTGTTACTTCCACTCCACATAATAGAAATACGAAATAGCAATTGTATCTTTTAAAGTAAAAAACTAAGATATTTAGAGATTAAAAAAAAATCCACGTTTTCAGAAAGCTGCTAAGTATTAAATTTCACCTGCAATTCATTCCAAAATTCTGCTCTTCCCTCTCTCCCCTCCAGGAAATTGGAACTAGAAAAACAAAGCAGAAATTTAAGGTCGGGAAACTATTTAAGAGTGAAGGGGCTGTAATTGTTACAGTTGCTTAGGTTACGGTGATATGCTTTGGATGCAAGTTTGACATCCTCTCTGGTACATTTAGAATAAATAAGTAAACAAACAGACTACTGCCTGCTAGCTTTAAATTCTTTGCCTTCATCTGTGGGTGCTGCAGTCAGCCTGTCTCTGGTTTACTTCCTTATGAGTGGGTCCAGCCTGCGCAGGCTGTGGTTTTTGTTCTGCGGGAGGCTCCCTGGGCATGCCCTGCCCGTGAAGCACACCAAGAAGAGCCATGGTGTGAACAGCAGCTTGTGTCACATGGAGCACGAGACAGGGCAGCGCTGCGTGGCACACTGCTGCCACAGAGGCAGCGCCTTTGAGTGTGGGTTGGGCTGCTTTGGATTCTTGTGCCTAAAAAACACAGGTGGTGACTGAGAAAAGGAACATCTTTCAGACCTGAGAGTGTAAATGCGGTGCAGTAAACAGTCTCCCCGTGACCGCTTAACCCAGAGCAGGGTAATCTAAGCAGTACAGACTGTCCTGGACCAATAAACTAGCATACAGGGAAGAATGACACACTGTGTCATACTGCCCCAGTGAAGCATCCCTCTTTCCCAGGATGGAGGTACAGCAGGCAGCAGCAAGTCCTGCAAAAGACTCTTCCTTCTAGAGGTACTAAAAACTGCGGTCATACTTTACTACAGGCCTCTCTCATACACATGAAAGTTTAATTGAATTTAGTTCCATCACATACTAAAGACAATACATAATGCTTAACATGATTCTTGATCCAAAAATAGTAAGCATTTTTGCATATATATAATGCTATTTATTTGTTTAGCATGGGACTTATTAAAACAAACAAACAAACAAACAAAAACTTGAGCAAAGGTTATCTGCTGCTGTCTGTTTGGCATGATACATTTGCAATGATTTTTATGGAAGAAAATGTAAATGTTGTCCTAAACCACTACCGTTTCTCTGTTTCTGACAAGTAATGTGATATATACAGTGAAATCCTGTCCCTTCCTACAAGATTGGCTTTGATAGTATTCTAGGTCTCTACTAAATGTCACAATTTTTATGAGGAGCATGGAAAATTCTATATAATGAATCTTTAACCCAATAAGAAGATATTATGGACAAAAAAATGTGTCTAAAAGTGTAAAGATAATAGCTTAATACAAAAATCTCATGCTTTTATATTTTTCTTGGGGGAAGAAAGGGAGATCACGAAATTTGTACCCACAGAAGGAAGAAGGCCATAGGTCACAATTAAATAACGTATGTTCTGTGGTCTAATCAAAGTTAAGCACTGTATATTGATCCTCAGCAGTCTTCTGCAATAAACTATTCTATCATCATACCATCTATGCAAACCTTTCTGTCCTGAACCACTCCTACCAGCTGTACTGATTGAGCTGCTCTGCTCTGTGACCTACCTCCTCCTTCACCGGGAGAGCAACAGCAGCGAACCACCTCACTTGGAATCTTAACTTTTCTGACAGAGCCATTTAATTCTGGGAGCTTATAAACCTAAAAAACAAAGAAAACCAGAAACACTTGTAAAATACAGAACAGTGATGTATTACTCTAATTATGGAGGTCCCAAGCAGTAGGTCCCAAGTACAGCTCTTTATGATCACAAATATCGATCTGTTTGAAATCTGCATCTAGTCTGATGTAGTCTTCATTTCAAAATGAGAAAAACAGTCAGCATGTTTGACTCAACTTTTAAAAAATTATTAAATGGAAAATGGGAATCTGCTGACAAATAATGTTGGCTAAATCTTATACTAAACCAATGCTGTGCTTTCAGATGTTTGGGGTTTTTTTTCAGATAAATACTGAGATAAATTTTCCTAGCTCCTTATGTATCTTGCTATTGGTTGTCATCTCAAATATAAGCCTATTCTCTACCCAGTTACCAACTATGTATTAGAGAATTAACCACAACTGTTAAGGTCACATCAGGTCAACTTTAAAGTGATAAAACCTTAATGCAGTAAGGGATCAAGAATGTAACTAAATCTCTTATTTCTGTTTTCTACATCTCAGGAGAAATAGCTTAAAGTTCACTAAGAAATGCTTATCTAAACATACTAATCTAGTCATATTTTTTCAAATATAGGTAGTTGAATTCTAAATTTAGTTGATAAATATTTAAATACAAATATCAAATAAATCATGCTGTGAATTTCAGAAAAATTGTGCAAATACACAGTCCTAATGTGTAAGTATGTTGTTATTCCCAGAGCGGTCTAAACAAAAACCCCCTTGTGTTCCTGTGTTTGTTAACATATTTAATCATTTATGATATAATAAATTACCCCTCTTTTAGTTATTAAGATTTAGCTAAAAGCTGGCTAGAAAACCAGTGGCTCTAATCTCTCTAATCTCAACCACTGATGTTGTTGCCTCAGTATCTAACCAGCAGAGATCCTCTAGCTAATACTTTTGTTATTTTTAAGGTGTTATGATCTTATAGCTATATCAGACAAGAACTTTAAAAATGGTAAGAATATTACTAGGATGGTATTTTAGCTCTGAAAAAAGAAATAGTACTTTTATTTTGAAAAAAAATTATTTGTTGCTGTTTTGAAAGAAAATGTTTCTCCTTTTAGCTTTCATACTGCCGGCATTGTTTCCCTTCTCCAGCTCCTCTGTTTCTCTTAAAACCCCCCAGAACCTCATTAAACCTCATTAGAGATGTTTCTAAAACCTCACTTTGGTTATGATGCTTTAATCTCTCATGGAATCTACAATTTATTTCTTAACAAAATCTGTCTTTCCCCCTGTGGAGGCTTGGTTTTGACGATTGACCTCGCCCTTTCTTGTTTCTCCAAATCAAAAGCATAACTGATGGAGTTAAATTCTGCATGTCTTTTTTTTTAATCTCTTGCTATTATTATTAGGAAAAATAAAAATAAATTATTGTAACGGACTAACTTCTTGGCTGACAATTTTTTCAAAGTCTCCATAACCTTTTTTTGTAGGCTCACTATTTTCCCCCTTTGTGTCAATACTTTTGTATCAACATTACTGTTAAGCACTTTCATTTTCTATATTGATATTTCTATTTCTGCCTTCCACAAAGCACATTTATCCCGTCTTTCATTTCACCTCCATTTATCCCATTACACTCCCATGTCTCAGTGCTCAAAGTTAATCTCCTCCAAGCATTTCTTCTGTTTTGCAACTAATACTTTGGCAGAAATCCTTCAACTACGCACAGACCTTCTACTTCCAGACAGCTAAGTCCTCCTGATTTCCCCCGTGCAAATCTCTTCCTTAGAATCATCCTCAGCCCGTGGCACTGGGGGTACACAACTGTATCACTCTTGCTATGTAGATGCCCCGCTACCTACAGGGGCGCGGAACGGCGGGGCCGTGTCGGACGGAGGGGCAGCATCTGCTGGAAACTTGGGTGAGGAAACCAGAGTGAATGAGCAGGTGAGTGGGAGAGCGATGGATGATGGAGCGAACGGGCCCGTGGGTGACTGTGAAGGAGAAATGTAGCAAAATCAAACAGTGCGGGGGTGAGAGACAAAAATAATGGAGAGATTCAAACACATGGCAGAGGACAACGCTAAAAACAGACAACAATCACCGAAAACTGGAAACACAAACTGCAGGGAGACAACAGCCCCAAGGAGCTGTGAACAGGGTGGAACAGTTGCAGTAACGCTGCAAACGCCGAGCTCAGTACGCTGCGGGGGAGGGACGGCGGCAGGACACTGTGCAGCAAGGCCAGAGGGCCCCAACAGGGGGGCTGTAATTAATACTTCGCAATCAGAGTAATTAGTTCCACCTCAGACCTTATCGCCCCGCCTCACCCGAAGTCGTGGCGGTGCCGAGCCGTGCCCGGCGGATCCCGGAGCGGGGCCCGGGGCTCCCGAGGGCCCTCAGCCGGCAGCAGGAGGGAAGCGAACCGTCCCTCGGCCCCGGGGCTCGGCGGCGAGAGCGAAGCGAACCGCCCCTCGGCCCCGGGGCGGAGGCCGAGCCG
>NW_020799112.1:22144546-22161971 GCF_003259725.1 Athene cunicularia
GGGCCCGCGCTAGGCCTCGCCCCCAGCGCTGGGCGTGACGGATTTCTGCATTTAACACACTGACGTTACTTTAAAATTATGAATATGTAAGTGCTTAAGCCTGATAAAAAAAGTTGAAAAGCCTTAAGGCTTGTGCCCAGTGCAGTGCAAGCACGTTAAGAGCACTCGCGGGGTTCCCTGTCGGTTCTCACCAGCGGGCGGGGAGGCTGTGCGCGGAGCCGCCCTGCGCGGAGACCCGCCGGCAGAGCGCGGGAGCAGGCGCGGCCGGGACGCGGTGCAGCGCTGTAACCCCCCTGACCCCTTCCCCGAGGCCTGCTGCTCGCGTTCCCGAGGTGGAGACGGCGTTAAAAATGGAAAACGCCGAGGGGATAGACAGAAAATGTGTATTAAACAGTGACATGGCCAAAACCCAAGGGCATGCCTTGCCTCTCGGAATCGTAGCCTAAAAATCAGTTTCCTGGCCATAGGGCCTTATTGCTACTGGTTTGACAGACACCCAGGAAACTTGTCACCTAACTTTGTTAACACCCTGAGGTATATTTTGGTGGTCCTTTGTAGGAGTTACTACAATTTCACATAGTTCAGGCAGATATACTGTCACGTTTACATCTACTCCTTTTAAACCTTTCAGAAACTCAGTGACAAGCATTCTTACTCTTTCAGGCGACGGAATGCAGAATTAGAAGCAAAAACAAAAAAACTGGTGCGTCAGGCTGAAGAAGTAATGGTGAGTAGGTTATGCAGACCGTTACATAATTTAGCCTTGATTCACAGGCACACAGGGTCATGTTTCAAAAGAAATTATTTAGACCATGACAACTTAAAGTATTTTGGTTTCAAATGCAATCTAAGCTTTTAATTTCTTTTTTCAAAATTGTAAATTTTCACTAAAAACACACCCAAAAATAGTTTTTATGTAATTTTATCAGGTAAGGTAGAAGTTCACAAGATGCATTTGTGCGGATATATACATAAAACTACATTAAAACTTGTTTAAGAAAAATATCTGTAAGTGGGTTTATGTTTTAAATACAAAAAAAAAAAAAGTATTTGAAAACCAGATAGTGTTACAGTGACATCCTAGTGCAATAGGATCTACATTGTTCATGCTGAAAGAAATACAAAGAACAAGCAACATAAATAGAAAATATGTAGTTATTAAGACAGAAACTTTCTTAAAGCAGAAAAAATTCTTGTTTATTGTCTTTTAATATTGGTGTGGCTGTGTACCAGATTGAGTCAAGTTGTATAAGAATTGGACAAACTTAAAAAAGGGGATGGGGGAGGTATGATTTATCCTCCAAACAGTTTGGAGAAGGTGTTCTGCATATTAGATATATTCATTGTAAATGCACTCAGATAAATAAGGCTTAAAAACCAAATTATTAAGTCTGGAAAGCTGTATTGTATTCACTTTTCCTTCTGTTGAAACTTCATTTTTATGTCCTGTGAAAACATATTCATCTCTTGAGCTGTGACAAGCTGAGGCCAACTGCTTGGCATTTGAACAGAAGCAGATGAAGCGGCCAAAATAGCATCTAGTTTCTTTCCTTTAAAAACCAGCAACAACAAACCCACTTTATTTTTTTCTTCTCTAAATACAGCAGAAGATCAAATATTCTTAGGACACTTAATATACCACATGGCACTGCCAGATTGCACAGATATACATTTAACAACAAAAGAAAAACAGTCTTAAGTTTAAAAATCAAAAAACCCCACCCCAAACAGGATAACTGCATTTTGTTCTGGATTATGCTTTCTAACTGTAACTTAGCAACATAGAAGCTATCTGAACATTCAGACCGAGTTTTTCCCTGAAGTACATACAATGTCCAGTTATTGTCATATTAGATGAATAAAGATTTATTTTCAAGGCTTATTGTGCAATATGGAAAACTGAAAAACTGTTCCACCTGCTGTGCATTTGCTGCTCCTGTATTTCAGAGGAAAAGGAGGGAGGGTAACAGCATCTTGGATGATGTGAACCTGGGCCAAAGTTTTACGGGCAAAAGGCAATTACATGTTGTGGAGCAGAAATAAATGTTGGGGATAGCAATGGCATTTCAGTTTTTAGCCATCTTTTCCTGTGTTTGAGAAGTTCTTTTCCACAGTAGACTATAGTTTCCATTCTTTT
Source organism: Athene cunicularia (assembly GCF_003259725.1). Classification (NCBI taxonomy): domain Eukaryota; kingdom Metazoa; phylum Chordata; class Aves; order Strigiformes; family Strigidae; genus Athene; species Athene cunicularia. The sequence continues at coordinate 22,146,684 of NW_020799112.1, forward strand.
CCATAGCAGACTGTAGTTGTTGTGATCTGTGATTTATAGCTATTTAATTCCTCTTTAATGGATTATATCCCCCCCAAAATGAATTTTTTTTTTTTTTTTTTGTAAATAAAGAAACGCCAACAGGAGATACTGTCTAGACCAGTTTCGGTACCGAGTAAGTCATGTGAAGACGACAGACAGAGGTATGTACTTTACAACTGCTGCATCTAATTTGTGGGAAATCTTTCACCCTGATCCTGCGCACACTGACTTGCACCCTAGTCACGCTCCTGTTTTATGCTGCACGCTGGATTATTTTTTCCTGTTATTTGAAACGATAGTAAGTAAGTGTAGTTCCTTGTTATTTTAAGGAAGTCTTCATTTTGCTGGAACGTTCTATCTAGGATGCTAAATAGTGCTAACATCTGTAAAAAAGCAAGGCAAGGTAACAGGTTTATTTGCAGTACAGAACAGTAGACGCTCAGCAGTAGATGGTTTTTAACCAGTTCAGCTGACAAAGCAAAGAAATAGACACTGGTTTACATTTAACTTGGCCTAAATGTTCCCGGACAGAATAAAAAAAAACCAAAACCAACCAAACACACACACACAAAACCCTAAGACAGACAAACCTTGAGCTGCCACCTTCTGGAACTTGGGTATCGTTACACTTCTGAGGCCGACATGCCTTCGGCCTGTGCGAACACACAACTGTGGGGTTTGGCCTGCGCGTTCAAACCCGTTACCTCTGGATGCACAGGCTGTATTTACCGAGATGTTCAAGGGTTTGTGTATAGTTAGTACTGGAAGCGGGTGAATTTACGATAGACTAATACACAGGGTATCAAGCATCGCATCTGGTAGGTTCCTAAATTTATGTTATCACTGATCTGGATAACAAAGATACAGGGCCAGACTACAAGGTGCTTCAAATCTTAAGATGCAGCTGGGAAACCATTTTGAAATAGTATCTATAAAAATCTGCTAGAGATGATCAAATAATTACTTCTGTGCAGAGTAAAAGCAAAAACAAGAAATGAGGGGGTTTTATGGACATAAAAGGGTGTTTCAGTACACAAGGTGTGACAGCAAGTCTGTGATAGAAGCCTGGCTATACCAGCAAAAGTTTGCTACTATAGTTTATTCCTGAGCTATTTTAAAGCTGTATCTGTCAGTTGTAAGAGGGGGGAAAAAAGAAACTCCACGTGTTATCAGTATAATTATGCTTTGCAAACAAATTCTGGATCTTGCTTTAGTTTTATGTTCAGTTAGATGGATTTTGAACAGTAGACAGAAGATTGTCAAGAACTTCAAACTGGAGTTGAGTTACAGAGCTGTTTTATGAAGAACATGATTGAAGGATCCAGCCCCACAAAGGGAGTTAATAGCTTTGATGGTATACATCTGAAATAAATGGGAGTGCTGGAAGAATTAAAAAAAAATATCATTGGCAATTAGCTTGTCAGAGTAGCAGCTGATCTACACAAATTAAAACACCTTAAAACAACCACAGTCTGTGTTCTGGTAAATGTTAATGTGAGAGAAGAATTGAAATCCCAGCTGTACATAAAAAAATTAGAAATGTGTGCTAGGAATTAGGCAAACTGATTATCCATGAGTGAACATTGAGGCCATTCAATTAGATTACTTCCAAGTATTTAATATTTAATTAAAAAATTTTTTTCTTTCAAAACTGTTCAAGCAGATAGGCCATAAATCTAAAGGAAGCACTTGAGATATTTCTGAAATATCCATTTGAAAGTTCCACTTAAGAAGAATGAATACTAAAGCAACTGGAAAGAAGGGGAGAAATGGAAGCAAAGAAGTAGCAGGAGGAAAAAACATTAAGGAAAAAAAAAAAGAGGAAGCAGAGGAAAGAAAAAAAAAAAAAGGCAACAAAGATTTAAGTCACTCTCCAAGTCAGTATATATTTTAAAACAAGCGTTCTGGAGTTTTTATAGCATAATTTTTGCAGAGAAACTTGAATTAGGTGGAGACAAAGCAGCTGGAGTGACATGGCACTGCAGTCAGCTTTTGTTTACGCTTCCCCGGGGAGAGCTCTGCCAGGCCGGTGGCGCTGCAGCCCAGGGCGCATGGGCGAGCGCGCCAGGCTGGGGGAGGATTAGCGAGCACACAGGGCTTGCTCATGCACAGGCAGCTTGTGTTTACGGGCAGGGATGGAATTGTTAAACGCTAGCTTCTGTTTCAGCGTTGCCACGGTACTCGTAGCTGCTGCTCTGTATACCTTTTCAGGATTTACACCTTAATTTCACATACAAAACAACTACAGAATTTTATGATGAGGTTTTAAAAATGGGTGGTTGTGTATGGGGAGGAGGGAAGAAACCATTCAGATTAAACAAGTTTGAGGAATTTAATGAACAACGAGGGGTTTTATTTTGTTTGTTGTTTTTTAAAAAAGAAGGCCCTGAGACAACAGATACAGTAGGAACAAATGAGTCTATTGATGGAAAGAACATTATTGTTTTCTTGAGTATACATGGCTGTATTTTAGAATAACATGCAAGTGCGATTTCTGTGGCAGCAAATCCTCACCTCCTGCATGCTCCCAAAGCTAGCCAATAGGAAGGCAGCATGAGGAAAACTGGGTAAATAGACAAAAACTAATCACCCTATTCTTGAAGTCTGTTGCCAACCACACACAGATGATTTCTGCAGGTTTTTCTGGATTAATGAAATATGGAGCTTTGTGCAGATAATTCTTGCTGATGAATAGATGTCTGTAAAATTTTTTAAGGCGAGATCTAAATATTTGCTCAAATCAGCTGGGCAAGAAAATTGAGGTGACTTGATGTGCCCAAAATTTAAATTTTGTTCCAGATCTTTTGTAAGCCAGCATTTTAATTGAAATAAAAATTTTTAAAGGGTAGTAAAAAAGTAGCCTTTCAATGTAATAACACAGATTCACATAACTCATTCTGAAAGAAAAAAAAAATTATGTATATCACAAGAAACTTGACCTGAATAGCACACAGCATGCTAAAACTTTGTGCTTATTTCCAGCAGATTTTAAAAATAATCATTTCACCTGAAATTCAGTTACTGAGAAGCATGGTTTTCAGCCACATAAGCAGATAAGAAAGCTGCTTTTTTATTCCTGATTTTTTTTTTTAAACTGTAAAATGGATACAGTATTTGTAATATGTATTTCAGAGAAAACTCTATGAGGCTTATTCACTTGATAGTCCCTGTCAGTTGACTTGACAACAGTCAGTCTAAGCATACAATTGCATTCTGTCTGAGGATGTAGAAGACACTGGTTTATATCTTCATTTTCTTGATATTAATTCAGGGATTTGTATGTCAGGTAGGCATATTAACTACCGAGCTGTTGGTGATCTTTGGTAACAGATTGCCAGTCTCTCTGGTTGAAGCTGATAATAAGTACTCCCTGGTACAGGGAATCAGTTCAATAAAAACTAGTGGTGGCAGCAACTGCCTGAATTGCAAGAGACAAGATTTAGATTCTGGTACCTCAGTAAACTGTTGGATTAGACACCCTAGACTCGCCAGGTGATTTAGAGAGCAGATGAGGTAGAATGGAAAGACGGAGAACGAGACTGAATTTATGACTTAACTTGGCATGTGTTCCCACCTTATCTGTATTGTTTACTCTGGACATATAAAATGTTATTCTTCTCATTCCGATAGGGGAGTTGATTTTGTTCTACAAGTTTAGTGAATGTTTAATTTTTAATTCCTTTCTGCAGAGATCCACTCTGTCCTGAAGTTTCACCTCTTACACGCTCCCACACCAAGGTATCAAAGTCAAAACTATCCTGGCTAATTTATCTTCTAGTATAATTTCCACATACTACTTCTGGTTTTGAAGCTGTGCTAGACTGGGGACTCACATGGATGGGTGGTAAGCCAGAAGGGAATGATATTCAAAGCAGTGCTGTAGGGACAGTGTTACCAGGGTTCCTCAGTGCCACTGGTAGTTAATCAGATTTAATTTTTGTGTTCTAAATTTCCTCTTCTGTAAAGTATTGACAGAAGTGTTCATTATTTTGAATGTCAAATTAAGAATTCCAAGTGCAAAATATTAGAACAAAATTAATTTCTTCCTTTCTCCCCTTCTACACCCCCCCCCCAGTATAATACTAAAGGCAGTACTACTGTCTTTTAGATGTAATAATGAACAAGTAGTCAAAATAACTGAACACATGAAGGGAATTATAATGGAAAAAGGATGTTGAGATTAGGAACAAACTCAATAGTCTTTAATTAAAATGGCATTGAATCTTTTAGGAGGTAAGCTAAAGCTTCCAAAATACTACCTTCAATTATTTATCAAAATACGGTAGAAAAAACCCTAATTGTTGAAGAACATTTACATGGGTGAAAGTAACACAAATATTGTTAGATCTTCCTTCTGCAGGGAATTTATAAGATTAAAATAATACCTAAAAATAGCGCTTTTTTTTTTGGAAGGTATGATAAGCATTTTTCAAATATATGCACTCTATTGACAGTTTGGTAGTTAATATCTTGATAATAGCTGATATAAGCCTTGCTTATGCATGAATTTATTATGGGTATGTGTGCAAAAACTCCCACAAGCAAATAACTTGGGCACATGGACATAAAAGTTGCAAGATAAAGACAAATGCAGATAAAACTGAAAAATTGTGCTTTTGAAAGTTTGAGAAGCATAGTTTGAAAAGTATCCTTGAGTCTGAATATATGAAAAAGAAATTTTAAAAACCCACAAAAAAATAGAAAAAAAAAAATTTCTAACTAATTAAAAAAAAAAATCACTACTTTCTGACAAAATTTGTAGCTAGCAAACAAGAAGCAATGTGCTTCCATGACCATGGCTCACAACAGAAAAGGAAGGGAAAGAGAACAACTTCAAGGTATATTATGCACATATCTCTGTACTAAAATATTGTAGGTGCTGTTTTTGTCTATCAGATTATTTTTATTCATGTGTGCTGCTACATTTATATATATTTGTATAAATAAATGTGTTGAACTTTTGGTGCTCCCCAGTCAGCTCCACCGTGTAGTTGTTTACTTGCATAGAGCACCAAAAATTATTAGTGAACAGATGTGATTGATATTACAACAATGAAGCTGTTGCTTTCTGCACAGGCACTTCTCAGGGCTGACAGCTGATGTTAACTCCTTCAGTGAAAAGATGCCTAACAAGATACATGTGGGAAATACATCATCTGAGGCAGCCGGAGAGCGTACAAGTCAGTGGTGCAGACTGATTTGTGATCAGGCTTGTGACAGGAAACATGAGGCCCTTGAGGGTCTCCCCTATTTTGGTGAATTCTTGGGCTCACAGGACAAGAGCGAGTCAGTAATAGTACCACAACTTTGGGGAGTTTCAAGCTGAAAAGCTCCAGCCGTGTAGGTAGCAAATTCAAGCTTGTAAAAGTAAGAAATGAAAAAATGGAGATCTAAGGCAGGGGGCGGGGCTTAAAATCGTGGGAGCAAATTAAAACTGCCACAGGATATGGACAAATACAAAATAGGACACAGATTGTCTGCAAGGTGGCAGAACATGGAATTGACACAGGCTGAGGGTGTTTTTCAGGACTGAAAGTCTCTCGTAGAGCCTTTGAACCTCCCTTGGGCTGTTCAGAGGCGGCTGGCACCACGTCATGGCCTTTAGAAGGGGAGCTGTGCAGGTACAGGACCTGCAGGGTGAGCCCACAGCTGGGGGAGAAAGTAAGCAGCTAGGAAGAGTTTGGAGGCTGCATTGCAATGAGGATATATTGGAATAAGAATTTAGGAGCTTCAGATCCTGTGGGAACTAATGTCATCTTTTTATCAAAGCAAGCTGAGGAGACACCCGGTGCAGCAGGTGTGTCACACACCTTGTGTTTCAGTTCTGTGAAATCTTTGGTATGCAGCTTCTAGGATCAGTGGGGTTTCCTAGGCCAGGCAGAATGATACGGAAATTGTGGTAAGGCAGGAGTATAGCCGGAAAGGACAGAGTTTGAGAGGTTAACATGCGGAGGGAAAACCAGCAGAATTTAAGGCAGAGGATGGTAGCTAAAGCCAAGAAAACATTCCTCGGTTTCTTTCTTTTACTTCGACTTAGTTATGAAGTTGCTGGATGAGAAGACCATGCCAAAATATTCTCTGTAGAGAAAGGTGCTGTTTTTTCTGCCTCCTACATCATAATATGTAAAATCCTGTAGTTGTTTATGTGGAATTTGGTAAAAGTATGCTACATAAAGGAAATGGGAAATTGCCATCAATGTATCTTTCATATGAACACGAGCAATGAAGCTGCATTAGTGTACACAGAGTACATAGAACCCGGTATACTCTTAAAAATAGCAAATACACTAAATTTTGGATTTTTTTTTTTTGTTGTAAATTTAAAATCTAGAGTTTGCTTTTTTTTTTAGTTCAAAAATAAGAAACCTGGAAGTACAAAGTGGTGATGATGTTGCAGTACTGGAGGATTGCACAGATTTTTCTTTAGCAAAAACGATAAGCAAAATTGAAGAAAAACTAGAGAAAGGAAGCTTACCAGATTGTCTAGATGATGATATTATTCCAAGCGTTGGAAATGAAATTGGAGCAGGTACGTTTCCTCCCATGGTTAAGTACTTTTATTCTTGCTTCTTCCCTGTTAGAAATGGGTTCTTCTGGGGGGGGGAAAAAAAAAGGTTTCTGTAGAAATTATAGGGAAAGTTCTAAAGCTCTTAAAGGAAAAGTAAAAGAAGGTTTTTCTTCTTTATGTAGTCCTAGAGGAAGGTCAGGTCACATACAAATAATCATGGGAAAAAGTGAATCTTTATCTTCATTTCCACCTTTGCAGGAAGACACTTGGATGGCTACATGTGTTGGGTATGTGCATAACAGCTGATTCATTTCACTGGGGAGACAGAAATACATGACGCTAAGCTTGTATTTCCAAAAAGACAAGCTTCAGTCCTCCAGACAGATTCTGCCTGTAGAGGAAAAAGCCTTTCCCCAGATCAGTGCTGTGGATCTTAGTAAGTGGCTTAAATGAAGTAACATTTCAGCTACAGTGCTTGAATGAGAACCCTCCAGATACTTTCCCACTCCAAATGGTGTGTTTCTGTTTATCCTGGAAATAACTTAGGAAAGGGGATTGCAGCATTTGCCAGCGAAGCTAAAGGCATGATGCACATCTGTCTTTTGGCTCCGGTGTGCTAAGAGTGAGTTTATGTAGTTACTTACAATGCTAAAGCAAGCATGAAGGCAGAGATCCACTGCAGTAGTATAAAACACCAAAAACTTCTTTTAATCTAACAGCTGGATGTCAACAAGCATGCCAACACAGAAATAACTTGATTTCTAATCGTGTGTAATCCAGTGCACACCTTTTGTTAATAAGTGCCCCCAAACAAATCCTCAGATACCTTTCTTTACAGTTCTTGTTCCTGAACTAAAAAGAAATTTCTTTGCACTGCACTGGAAGCTTACACCAAATAAATTCAAGGTAACTAAGTAAGAGTTATTACTGGTGCTTAGCAATGAGGTCTTGTGGACCAAGGGCACGTATTTGAGTACTGAGAACTGTCTCTGTAACATTAATGATGAAATGAAAATACTCTGGATTGACTTTGCTGTCTAAATTTGATATGCCTCCTTGATGTGCTGAGTACGTTACTGAAGAGCGTGCAAGCAGCGTCAAACTCAGAGAACCCTTACAGTTTTCACAAAGAAGTAGATGCAGATACTAAATAGGCCTTGTTGTGGAGTGGGCCAGTCCCTTAGCTGGGCTCTCCTAGTAAGGGGGTCCTGAGGCTTATGCACCCTTGCAGGGCTTCATAGGCCAACGCGCTGGTAAAGTTCTAGAGCATCATCGTTTCCCTGAGCATCTTGCAGCACTGTTCCTGGATTTAGGGTCCATATCTTTATTTCACGAGCACAGGTTATGACAGGGCAGGCTTTTTCCTGCCAACACAGTAGCTTACACATTATTTTTTCAGGGGCTTTGAGGGTTATAACTCAACTCTGCAGTAACAAGCAATGGCAAAAACACACAGAAATGTAGAAGGCTGAAAATAAAACTCTATTTGTATCTAATGTACCCGCACACATACAAACAAAAAACCTTTACTGTCATACTTCACACTGATCTTCACATTACCTCAGGAATTCAAGGTGCCTCATCTTCCATGTAGGGTATCTGAGTTTCTCAAATACCCTTTTATTATTACCATTTTCTTAAACCGTTGGTTACTTTATAAGCTAAGGCCATCCTAATTAAGTGATATCCCCCCTTCTCATCAAGTGATTAAAATTAACCAATTAGGAAGCTAGTTGTTTAATTATCTTTACCTCTTGTGAGAATTCAGACTAACTTTGGATCGTAGCCACCTCCCAAGGCTGATCTGTTTCTAGCTGTGCTCTTGGATTTTCAACAAGTTTTACTACTAAGTGCCCTTAATGACACAAAGCTGTCTAAGAAGAGATTTGTGGACTAGTGACTGAGTAAGAGGCAACAAAATGGTAAAAAGAAACAACTGTTTTTTTGCAGGCAGTGGTATAGCCCTAGAGTGATCTGTCATGGACTTTACATTTTTCAATATACAGAAAAATAACCTGGAAAAAAGGAATGATAGATGGTAAAGAAATTTGTATGTGAAACAATGATTTTGTGATAGTTAAAGCTGACATTGAAGTGTTGTAGAAGAATCTCGTAGTACTGAGTGAGGTGATAGAACAGAGGTTTATATTTAGCATTAAAAAGTGCAAATTAATGCTGACAGAAAAAACAACTCCAGTTACACTTAACTCATGAGCTGGACTTTGTTTAGTTATTACTAATTAAGATGTCTCCAAAAGCATAAACTTCTTGCTTGTTCCCAGTGGAAAAGGCAAATTGATTGTTAGAACTCCTCCAGAAGATAACAAAAGACAAAATACTGTACTGTTATCATTATGCTGTTATCTAATGGATGCTACCTCATCTTGTGTATGACTCTCAGTTCTGCACACCCCATCCCAAATCCAGGATGCAGAACTAGGAAAGATACAGGAAAGAGTATATAGTAGCAATAAGAAGTGTGGAACAACTTCAGTTTGAATCTTCAGTTTGAAAACAAAACGTTTGAGAGCAGCATGAAAGATTCTGCAATGAAAACAGCAGTGGTAAAGGGAGAGCTGTCTTTGTAATGCAAACACAAGTAAATGCCACATTAAATTGGATTTAAAGCAAGCTATACAAAGTGTTGTTCTTTCACACAATGTATAATTAAATTAGCCAACTCGTTGCCACAGGATATTGTGAATGCCAAAGTACAATATGTTTTATGAAGAAAATCAAACAACGTAATAGAATTACCGTGAAAGAGTATTAAACTTGATGGCTTCAATATGGTCTCCATCTCAGGGTAGCCACTAGGTACCAGAAGCTAGCAAGGATAAACAGAGGAGAAAAGTCATTCTGTATCTTATTTTTTCATGGTGTTTTCCTAAATCCTACTTATTATTGGCCTCTGCAGAGTTACAACTTAAGATGCAATTGACAGTTGATAAGGGAAGGTGGGTGAAATGAAAATAATTCCTGTTACAGCAGTTGATCACATGTGCCCACCCATCCCTTCACGTCCAGTTCCAGATACACCTCCTCCACTTTATTCTTTCCCCCCGGTACCTGCTGTGGGGAATGTCTATCCCTGTGTTGCTCAGCTTGGTTCTCACACTGTTTCCATGCTTTGTGCCTGTGGCAGTTCAGGGGGAGTTCCTTGGGAATAAGCTGGGGAAGATGTGGGCAATAGAGAGTAAAAGAACATATTGTTCACACGGAGCTTTTTTTCATAATAGGAATACGTTTCTTAGCTGTCCAAGAGCAAGAAAGTACTTAATCTGGGAAAAAAAACCCATCTGATTACCTTGATTTAATTTTAAACTATTAATTGAATAATGTTACCAGTGTACTTAAAAAACGCATAGACTATCGTGTGGGAGGGGTACTTCCTAATAGGAGGGGTTTGCAATATACATTTAATTCCTTGTTGTGAGTAGTTTAAAAATACTTTGGGTCTAACTACAGACTTTGTAGCTACAGATTGACTGTAATGTAGACATACTCTACAACATATTTTTCTTGACTTCAGTCTCAAGGAATGCTGTAACGTGTAGCGTAGTCTGACAAAAGTTTCCAATAGGTGTCAATTTTGAGAATTTTAAGTCTTCTACATTTTAAAGGTGTCGAGTTCAGTCATTAAAATGAAAAATCTGTACAAAGATGTGCGTAAGAATGAGAAACTTGTAACATTTATTTAGAAATCTGAGGTTTTATTTGCCTATTTTGCTTTAATAATTATAAACAATGTAGTGTTTTTAAAAACAAGAAGATGGAAGTAAGTTTTTACATCAGTCTTGCTTCTTTTCTGCATTGAATAATGAGTACTTGTGGATATTAAATGTCACTTTTTATGTTCACAGAAGCTCAAATCCGGTTTCTTAAGGCACAGTTACGTGTTATGCAGGAAGAGCTGGATAGTGTAGTGTGTGAATGCAGGAAAAAGGTAAGAGCTGAGTTTTCTCATCTGTAGAATGTTCCCCTTTAACAAATAATCATAACAGAATTCCCTCAAGCTTTCCTTTTCAAGAGCTAAGGTTTTATTTATTTATTTATTTTTAATTTCCTAAAAATTTAAGAGTCAAGGATAGCCATTTCTGTATAAATGGCATCTTGGGCTAAAAGCTTGTGAAATATACTTCATGAAAAAAGCTGTGAGGCAGTGAAGGAGCACTGGGATTGAAGATGTGCCCTAGGGACGCTGTGGTGCTGCGGAGTGCCCCAGCCATCACTGCTGGGGAGGAGAGCATTACCAGGGCCCGAGGAGCAGGAGGAGGGTACAGCAGCAGGCAAATACAGAATTTGGTATACAGAGAGAAGATGAGCGGTGCCCAGGGCTCGGTGACGGAAGAAGAGGCATGTTCAGGGCAGAATGAGATCTAAAGCAGCTTTGAGAGATTCAGTCAGGCGCTTTGGGTGTCCTTGGTGGAACCAAGTGTGGAAACTGCTGACCTGTGATCCACTTTAAGTGGAATATTGTAATCAAAACAGAAATTAGGCTTTCTCCATTCTCATGATAACACTTGATGTGGAGGACTGTGTTTGGAATTACATATTTGGGCAAATCAGACTGAAGTTAAGGCATGGTGAAGCTACAGTGATATTTTACTGTCAGGGTGTACTCCAAGCGCGATTGATGATCTGCACTCTCTAGCAGTATGCTTTCAGGTGATGCTCAAACATCTCTTGAACTGTAAAACCTTAAATAGTGTGTGTCTGTCTGCCACAGGGATCACCTCTTTTTCATGCATTTGTAATCAAGCAAGTTTTTTGAACTAACTTCCCATTTTACTCAAATCAGATTATTCGTAGTTGTGGTCTTAACTTCAGAATGCTTTTCTCCACCTATTCCCCGGGCCCCAATGTGATGATGACATTCAGAACATATGGCAAAACCACCTATAAGTTTTCTCTCAAAATTTTAATTTAGAGTTGATATTAAATAAGTTTTTTGAGATGGGTTCCTGGAGAAAATCTTTAGAAGGAATTATATTTTAATATTTTACATCTATATACTTTATTCCATTTTTATAAATACAGGTGCTTCTGCATTTAAATACTTCTATGCTGTGATCAGAAGAAAGTTGTTACAGTAGATTTTAAAGACATTTTCATTTTCAAATCAAATATAATTTTCTCAGTAGCTATTGAACTTCATCATTCCATGCCAAAAATACTACAGAATTCAGTTCCTATAGCAGATGACAGAAGACAACCTGGTACCTATTCTTGTCCTGCTCCCATAGCACTCTGTATGTAAATGTATCACTTTGGGTACTAGTATTTCTGGTCTGAAAATAACTTTATTACATTCAGAAGGTCACCAAAATTTCATATTGGCAAAGCCTTGAGATAGATTCTGGGTTTTGTTCCAATTCACAGTCCAATTATTCCAAGGAAGCAGTAAATCTGTTTTAAATATAAAGTGGGAATTTCTGAGGGGCATGCAGTCACATGAAACTTAGGGCAAAGCACATATATTTCCCAGGTGAGAAGTATGTGTTCCAGGGGCTGAGAGGACAGGAGAGAAAGGCTCCTTCTCATAGAAACTCCACTTCTGTATGTGCCTTGATTTATTTTTCTTAAAGAAATGGAGGGCATAATGTATCTCTGAAATAACCTACATTAGTATTCACTTAGAATGTTTAAAAGGTTATAAAAGAAAAATGCCTTGAAATTCTAATGCTTAATGTGGGATGTAATTGCCAGTAGGTCATGAATCTAATACAGGATTCACTTGATGTTAAGAGAATCTTGAATTTGAATACTTGATGTATCCTGGATTATTAGCTTGCTTTTAAGTCAAAACCACATAATCTTCTAGAACATAATGGATTGATTTATCAGTAATTATATTCTCTTCTTTTTCCCAGAATTTTTCCTAATGTGTGCGTTTAGCTATTCTCACCAAAATGTCACAAAATTTACGTGCCACTGTTATTCATATTATTCTATAACATTTTGATAGTTCTCAAAACCTTTGAACTATGAGAAATTAAATGTTTTATGTACTGCTACAAGACAGTTCCAGGTAAAAGACTGCAGAAAATTACTATGAGAAAGTTGTTACTGTTGTTTGAAATATTGTCCTGGTAAATGGTTTTCTTTTGTTTTCTTTGTCTTAGTAGTTTTCTTTCTTAAAACATTTATGAAATCCATCATGAAGAATCTAAACATTTGAAAACAATATCATTTTTAAAAACCTTTATCTCCATATTTACAATATGTATATTTTTACTGCATTCTATTTAAAAAACATTACTATTGCATTATTCTGCTTCTGTGCAATAATTTGTGGGTTTTTTTTTAATTACTGTCAAATAGGATGATGAAAATCAGAATTTAAAGTCTAAGCTTAAAGATACTGAAGAAGAAAACACCAGACTGCAACGAACAATCCGTCTGCAACATTCTCAGACTGAAAAGTACAAAATGTTGTCACAAGAAGCAAACAGCAGAAGTGAAGGGTTACAACAAGAGGTCATTGCACTGGGAAAGGTATTGCAGATATTAGTCTCATTTGTCTCACAAAAGGGAAGACAACACATCAAATCACAACACATCAAATCACCCTCTGTACCTTAGTTTGATAGAATTGTATCCAGTGATCCCCTTAGCATTCAGTCTCTGATAATAGTTCTAGAAATTGTATTTTTTTAAATGGTCTAGTCACTTTTTAAAAGGAAGAAATAATATATTTTACTAATTGCTTTTGTTCTTCTACAGTCTGCTTCTACAGACTGCTTCTACAGTCATATATTTCTGTATTTTAACATTAAAATCTTGGGTAAAAGACCCACAAGAGACAAAGCAACCTTTTCAGAAACTGCTATCAAATTCACAGAGGAATATTGAAAAATACAGGGAAATTTTATTTTTCTGGTTTTAATTATAATTGTTAAAAATTACTTCAGTAATAATTTTATTGCAAACTGCAGAACCTGTTTAAAAAAACCACCTGCAGCTTACATTAGTATCTTATGCAGGTAGAGGAGAGGATGTGTCGTTCTTCTTGAAAATGAACTGTTTGAAAAACAGCCATTCCAGTTCGGATGAATCAGAATTAACCTGGCTCCTGCTGGAGGCCACATATGCAAAATTGTATATGTGCCTAGTGTAACAGATGGCCTGCATACACAGCTTTGTTTGTTTGGAACTTAATCTAAGAGCAGCATGTGTTTTTCTTTAATTACTCAGAGCTAGCGAGGTTGACTTCAAAATCATGTAATATGATTTATATTTATATTATCATGTAATATGATAGTATTGTGTAGTACATGTAGTGTAACGAGGAGAATGTTTCACTTAAAAATCTGGGGAAAACAGAGCACAACTCAGCCTAACAAAGTCTCATTATACTTCCATTAAATCATACTATGCATTTCTATAGGCATGCTTTCATCTTAAAGTTATGTAGTTCTGGCATTTTAAAACTAAAATGTTCTAAGTTTGTGTGTTCTTTTCATGCAGATACTTGGAGGTTTTGAGTTCTCTTAAATAAGTACCCTGATTGTTGATTCTTTCAGGAAAAATCCTTAGTAGTAGTTAGTACTCATACTACTCATCAGCTCACAGTAAATAGGGCTAAGAGATACAGAGTCTGTTCTCCTAAACCAAACCATCCTGGGCATAAGTTTGTTTAACCTGTGCTTAAAGCCTTCTGTGATGGCACTTTCCATAATTGCCTTAGTCGGTGCTGGTTCTTGTACACAGGCAATCACAGAAACCTTCTCCCAGTATTTGGGAGATGTCTGTTGCGATGGAAAGTTTATTCACTTCCTCTGTGCAGCAGCGACCATATCCAGTGTGGTCACTTTCCTCACTGGTCTTTGCTCTGGATTGACTGTCCTCAGTTGCTTCAGCTGTTCCTAATAGGTTCTGTTTTCTAAAATTTCTCCAGGTTACTGATCAGATATGATCATGACAAATAGTGGTAGTTCTTTAAAATACTAAGAAAGCATAAAAAAGGCAAGTACATGTAATAAATTATTTTACATTTTTTTTCTGATACAAAAAATTATCTGACTGCCAAAAACATGCATTTAAAAATAATTTTGCAGTAACTGCTTAAATATCCTACAGACTTAGCAAACTTTAATTCTTTAGGTATGAAGATTCAACGCTATAGAATTAACGTAGTTGTAGATTAATTCTAGACATACGCTTAAAAACAATTTCCTTTGAACGCGGGCCTGAATTTATACTGCTGCGCAGCTAAACTCGCAAGACTGATGCTTTCAGTCTAGAGAAAGTTCTCTGTACAGTTGAGATAGCACAAACGTAACCTCGGATTTTGGGGGGTTTTGTTGCTTCTGTTGGGATGCAGCAGAAATGGTAGATGTGTGATACATGCTGTCCCAAGCTTCCTTAGGTTATCAACAAGTTACACAAGTTCATTAGTCCCCCAGCTACGTTTTTTGTATGTGCCTAGGCAAAGATTCTCACCAGGTTTTCACAATTTACCTGATACGTAGTAATTAGTTTGTTATTTTTACATTTCGTTCTTTGGTGTTTGATCTCTGTGACCATTTTGGCTGGAACACCCACCTCAGGCAGCAGGTGAATTCTGATGCTCCCCAAAACTTCCATCCTCTTCTTTCCAGCATTCCTTGAGACTGAAGTCAAGAAAAATATGTTGTAGAGTATGTCTACATTACAGTCAATCTGTAGCTACAAAGTCTGTAGTTAGACCCAAAGTATTTTTAAACTACTCACAACAAGGAATTAAATGTATATTGCAAACCCCTCCTATTAGGAAG
>NW_020799112.1:22163239-22178448 GCF_003259725.1 Athene cunicularia
ATAACTGATACTACCTCTCCTGTCTTTTTTCACCACCTGTCTACAGGAACATTCCTTCCTCTGTGTTCTCTCATTTGTTAATTCAATTTACCTGTAACGTTAGAGAAAGGTCAGCGAAACACCAAAATTGTGCTCATTCCTTTTAAGGCTTCGTACAGGGATTTTATAATTTGCCTTGAAGAAGGGCTTGATGTTAGGCAAACGTTATCTCTCAATGTTTTTGGGGGTGGACAAGTGCCGCCGAGCTTTCTAAAGATAGAAGTACTGTGTATGCTTGCTACTGGGAGGAAAGAAAGCCTCCTGGGTGGGAGGGTTTCTCACGGACGAGCTCTCTGGTATCACAGCCCTTACTGATATTCAAGTGCCTCAGCCATGCCAGAACAGTGGAGAAAACCCCAAGACTGAAACGGGATGCAGTTTTAGAATACAGTAGTTTTTTCCCCTGCTCTCAGAGAAACATTGTGTGACAATATTAATCCAGCTTTTATTTGAAAGTATTGAAGAATTGGCAGAAACATTGCCTACTTACAAAATAAAATACTTATTTCAGGCATTTTTAAGATTAAACACTTGGAGTTGAATATATTTAACAATATACCTTCAGTGGATGACTTGCAAAAAAGTCCTTGATAAGGTATTATGTATGTAAATGTCAACAAGCCCTAAAGCAATTATTAGAATTCTGTCTTTAGATGATGTGATTAGCTGATATGTAATTTTCGTTGTATGCAGATTATGGGTTTGGTCATTAAATGCTTGAAAGGCGATATTCCAAAGCTTTTCATCCTAATGCAGAAGAAATACCTGGCACAAGAGATTTAGCTGACTATTCACAGCTCCATCATCTTGATACAAGACAAAGAGTTTTGCATGCTGTGCAGCTTGTTGTCTTTGGAAACATGGGGGTCGTTTTCCAGCAAATGAATTTGCATTCCCTGACAGTGGACGTGCGGTGTTGCAGGGAGGGGCTCTGCTGCCCTACTAGCCAGGCTTTTACCCAGCTTTTTTTAATCTGTCAGGTTAGTGACAGAGTAAAAATGTTGAAGCAACATCTGGTTTTGTTAACTCTTGGAGGAGGCACATTCACCAACAGAATTTTTGAGGATTAGTGAGATGCATCTTACTCTCCTGTTTCTTTCATCCATTTTGGAGAAGATTTCAAGCTTTCTAGAAATAACCTGTTCCAGTCATAACTTTACCATAACGGCTTTGCTGCATGCACTTGCCAGTATGTATTTCTTGGATAAGTGATGTGGAAATCATAAGTAACTGCCACAAGAGCTGGTTTGGAATTGAGAAAACAAAACAATTACTCAGAAATAAGGCAGTCTCAGGGTAAAAGGTTAATAACAATTCCCCCTCTCTCCCCACATTTGGGTAACAGAATCTTTCTGTGCCCATTACTAAAAATTTGATAGTCTTTAAAAAAAAAAAGTCTTATTTCTTTTTCATAAATGACAAGATGTGCTCTTTCTGCCAGAATTGTTTATTTCTTCTACTTTGTCCCTTATATATATTCCATGATCTTTAATCTCACTATTCTGTTCCTCAGTTTGGTCTCCTTTTCTGATTTCCTCACAGCACTGATACACCATCATCAGAGACAAGAGGAAACAGATTGTTGCCATAATCACTTGAGGAACTATTTTCTGCTAGATGAAATAGTTCCTACCCTGAGCCACCTTCAGTAGGCCGTTTTAACTTTTTGGTGGTAATTGCATGTAGTAATCTCTGGGGAAAAGAGGTGAAAGGAAGAGGTGGGAAGAGGCAGCTGGGAATACCAGACACCGCTCCAAAATCTGCCACAGAGTGGACATGCCCACTTTTTTTTTCTCTTTTTCTCACTGAGCACACAAGGTTTTTAAGTCAATCCTGTGGTCTTATGTGATCAGCTCCACAATTATACTGAGAAAACAAATATGAGAAAGATCCCTTTTCAAGATTTCAAAGGAGAAGGGGATGTTTTAACAGTGGAATTAACAATCTTTGAGACAGCTTCTAGCTGCAGGCCAAAAGAAGTCTGCTGACTTCAGTTTTCAAGGGTCAGCCTTGCTGTAACCATGTTGTCTATATGGGAATCATTAAAATATTATTATTCATAATGTTTGTTTTTATCCTTTGCTTCTTAAATAGGAATTGGAGAATCTAAAGCGTGTACAAAACCAGGCTGCAACCAGTCAGAGTGCAGTAAAGGTTCGCTTAAACAGGGCCCTGGAAGAAGCAGAAAGGTGTAAAGTGGAGCTGAACAGACTGAAGCAAAGCAACAAGGTACTGTGGCTTAGGAAAACTGGTTCCAATCTGGAATGACTCAGTGATGCTAGAGGGAGACAACAGCCTTGATCCAGCTTTGGAAGCATCGTGCCTCTTTATGGATAGCCCCAGAATTACCTTAGAGCGAGTCACCAGACGGCTTGAGAAGTTAGCTTGGACAACATGACTGCAACCCATGCAGTGTGATAGCCTTTCTGATTTTCTCCATTTGTGTGGAAGTTACATGTGCTTAGAAAAAGGGAGAAGTACATATACACACCTCATATATACACAGACAGACCATGCGTATGTTATCTTTGAAATTTGATGTTTGATTTGATTTGAAGTTTTGATGTGGGAATATTTTGATTAATCCTATTTCTTTTCAGAAATGTCATGTGTGGCTGTCGTTTGTTGTTATGTAATGAAGGTTTCATCAGTTAAAGCACCACTTTCATAACTAATACATTTCTCCTTTCCTTCCCATGGCAGGATGTAGCTAAACAAGAACTCAAAACAATTGAAGAATTAAAAACAGAAAACAAGAAACTGCAGAAACAAAAAGGAGAACTAATGACAGGCTTTAAAAAGCAGTTGAAGTTAATTGATATTTTAAAGAGACAGAAGGTAAGGACCAGAGTACTGATATTTTTCAGTTAACAACCTCTAGCTAAATGTGCCAAGTTAGATAATCATGTCAACTAGAGCCCCAAGACTGGGAAGTTTTAATGCAAGGGAGCAGCCGCAGCCTCACTTTTATTAGTGCATATTGCTCAGGTTTTGCTTTATAGCAAAGGCTGCTCTGCTTTTGAGTTGACTGATGACTTGGAACATACCCTGTCGTGGTGAGATTACTACTGACAAGCTTTAGGACCAACAGTATCTGTTTGTTCAAGAAGTTGCTTAGTTATATTCTGAGGTGTTCTGTACAGGTACAGTTCTGTCCAGGTGCAGATCTCCTTGTGGATCAGACAAAAAAAAAGAAAATAAAAGAAGAAGAGAGGGTACTTAGCCTAGGTGTGAATTTACTAGACTGAAGTAGGGGAGGCCATCTCCATCCTTCAGTAATCGCTGGAATATCATGCATACTTGGAATCACACACAATGGAGTAACATCTGCATGGGTGTTCCCATCCCCACTGGCACACAGCTCGTCCTTTGGTTCTACAATCATTTTGTGTCTCCCTCAGAGCATAAAAGGGAGGGCAGGGGCGACTGCCTC
Organism: Athene cunicularia; assembly: GCF_003259725.1. Lineage (NCBI taxonomy): Eukaryota > Metazoa > Chordata > Aves > Strigiformes > Strigidae > Athene > Athene cunicularia. The sequence goes on from NW_020799112.1 coordinate 22,166,712, forward strand.
TCAATTTCTCCAGCAGCTGCACTTGAGGAGAGGAGAGGTAGTGGAATACTTGCTGACAATTCATGCTGAACACTTAGCAACACAGCTTCCATAGAAAGGTGGTCTAGTGAAAAGTGCTTCAGATAAATACACTTTCAGCTAGAGTCTAACTATGGTATTTGATAAAGCTATACTCATGTCCCAAAAAGGAGGGGTGTCTTACTTGGAAAGAGAAACTGCAGACGCTGCAGAGTGGGTAAATACCTTATATTTCTCAAAATATATTTTCAGCATAGACCTGTCGAATGAGCTTTGATGGTGCAAACTGAAAGAACCCGAGTTTACATGAAAGGAAATGAAAGTGAGAGGAGTGTATACTAAGGGGTGTTGCCCAAATCAGTTTTCCACTTACTGATGCATTTAGGTCTCACTAGTTGTATCGCACCTTTCACTTAGGGAATACTTGGGGCAGTTTTCCTTCTGAGGCTGCCCGAGACACAGGCAGGGCTACGGGCTTCACAACGGTCAGACAGGACCTTACCATCACAGAGGGGTTCACCTCCCCTTGCTTCCTCTGCTCAATCTAAGGGGACTCCTTTCAGGGTGGAGGGAACGTGCTTTGTTTTGCACTCCCAACCCAAAGCTCCAGAGAGCTAAAGCAAGCAATGTATTATTGAGCAGAAGCACCTTAGAAGGGCCAGCCCTGGTGATAAGAAGCCAGGACATTTTATTTACCCTTTGAGCACTGCAGTAATTACCAAACGTTTTGTAAACACTCTTGAAGCTGTTGAGCCCTCACAGAGGAAGAATACTTCTATATTAAGTGGCAGCTTCATGGAACAAAATACACATACTTCTCCTAAGAACTGGGAATTGCAATATGGAAATGCACCCTTGAATTTGGAACAGCTCTCCAACACAGGCCAGAGGAGGACAGGTACTTGGAATAAGAGGAATGGGGGCTGCTCCTGCATTTGCAGGGGAAGAGAATTTCCTGCAGTAACAGGATACAGAGGAGATGCTGGGGATTCCTCTAACAGAAACAGTGCTAGCTTCGCCTCTGCCTGGCCCTTCCACCTCTTCAAGGTTATTTTCAGAATGAACAAATACAGCATTCACTCAAAATATCCTCTACATGAGGCAGCTCATTGTTCTCCAGAACGTGGATTCACCAAAACGTGTGTCAAAGAGCAGTATTTCTGTCTGAGTATGAACCAAAACTGTAGTCTCAGATAAAAAACACAAATCTTCATTAAACATATTTTTTAAAAATTATGACTAGTGTATCAGAACTGCAGATAATAGAGGAAGCCACTTACCTTTTCTTACAAAAAATGGTGTAATAGAAGAAAGATGCTGTCAGTTTTTCTGTCAGAACAGACTATGATTGGAAGAGCCTAAAAGAGAATGGGCCCTACTTCTGTCTTTTATAAGCTTCTGGCAGAAGGCGCAGGGGAAGGGCAGCTAAAGCTCATGTGCACTCAATATATGCAATCACCTGAATGAAGAACTTCAGGTCTGCTTCACCTGAGCCTTTTGTGGAATGCACGAGGAAAACCTGATTCGGGCTGTTTGAGTGGTATTTGTGCCGCAGAGCCAGACGCGCAGGGCAGCAGGGCTATCCCGAAGGTCAGGATATGCTACCACATGAACAATGACAGGGGATAAAAAAATCCCCCCCAATATTAAGTATCAGTAGTAGGATGAGTTGCAGCTGGCAGCAAGTAGTTGGTGGTGTTCCAGCTGGTCTCTTCAGACCATTCTCTGCTTGTCTCGAGGGAAGAAGTAATAGAAAATCTTCGTTTTAGAAGGGATTAAGGGAAGTTAGTCTGAGCTTTACAGAGCTGGTGGGTGTTACACTGCTGTGAGAACCACAATACACTTTGTTGTCATTTTGAACTGACAATATATCTATACATAAAAAACCCCTCAACTCCTTGTAGACATGAATTTTTTCTTGTTCTTCAAAACGTAACTATTTGATTAAAATTTGCAGTAAAACCTGTTCAGCTGGGACCCTTTCCTTCCCACTTTGAGTGACAATAGGTGAAGAGAGGATGCTGTGGGGTGGTGATGAGGACACTGGCACAGCTGTGACATCAGCTGGAACCCGGGAGCTTTCGGGGCCCCCCACCTGCTGCCCCCGCGTGAGGGGCAGCTCTCTGCCAGTACACAGCCCGCTCAGTACTGTTTCTCTCATCAAACAGTGATTTATTATTTCAACAGAAAACAGCCTTGGTTTAAGTGAAAAAGTTCTGTTCCATTTAAAATAACGCGCTATATCCTGTGTAGTGCAAATACACATTTCAACACACACGTATGTACACACGGGGCGTGGCTGCGTGCACGCGTGTGCCGTAAGGGACCGCAGATGTGGGGTGTGGAACCTGGCACCACAGCTGCTGCTGCTCAGCTCCAGGAACTCCTCCTTACGGCGAGTACAGCCACTCTGGTTTATGCTGATTGTTAATTTTTTATGGTGTTATATAGTTTTGTTCAAATCCGCATGTAATATTCAATGGGGCATATCAGAAGTGCTAGCACACGGAACCTTAGTGATATATTTGATTTGTAACAGCTTAAGGTTAAGCTGTATATTGATCAGCTTGAAAGAATGTCTACGTGACACATGCTCTTGAGAGGTGACGAGAGCTGTCAGGGTTTCAGTAATTTCCGTGCCTCATTACAAGGGAGATATTTTGAAAGCAATGTAAGGAACTAAGAAAAGCTATTTGTCCTGTTTTACTAGAGCCAAACTTGCCATGTTTAGCATGACATTTATCATGTTATCCCTGCACTGTGTAAACTTTTGCAGAAAAATATGAATAGCAGCTTGAGCAGGTGAACATCCATCAAATCCACAGTACAAAAAAAAAAGATAAATTTGAATCCTTCAGGCAGGATTTTGTATTGGTCATTCACACCCTTTTTACCTTCTGCTCCTATTTTTTTTTTCTTTTAAAGATGCACATTGAAGCTGCGAGGATGCTTTCTTTTACTGAAGAGGAATTCATGAAAGCTCTTGAGTGGGGAAATTACTGATTCCATTAAAAAGCAGCTTCTGTTTGAAATACAAGTCAGACGGACCATGACTGTGGCACCGTGTATGAACGCTTTTTAATAGTTAATAACTCGATAGGCCAAGTGAAGTGATTTTGTTGATTTTGCTTATGTTTAAATTGTTTAACTTTTATAAGCCTGAGAGCTTGTGTTGTAATATTGTATGAAATACAAATTTCTACTGAAGTTTCAGTAATGAGCAGAGAAGCAGCGACTGTGCAAGGAATACTCCAACAAGTTACCAGTCTGCTCTGTTTCAGCGTTGAACACTACACCTAAAGCAATGTTCAGCCCCAAGAAGCCAGGGTTTAGTGTCCCCTAGAGACTAACGGCTGGCGAGAACACAGCTGGGACCTGCCCCTCCCTGTCCAGACTCCATAATCTGATACACCTGTACTGTCTAAAAATGCTACTTTAGTCAAGGTCAAAGTATTAAATCTTTCCCTGGCCATCAGCTGCTGCTTTGGGATACAGTCAGGAGTGATGGCTCCATACTCATAGAGGTGCTCCACAAGCATTACCTCTCTAAAGATTTCGTCACGTCATCATTATAGTCAAGAAGTGGAGGGAAGTTTGAGTGTAGACAAGCTGAACATATCATTTGTACATTAATGGACAGGAGCAATAAAAGCCTGAGCTGCTTGCATGAACCTCTGTCAAACCTCAGCTATTTCAATGGACTCTTCCCCCAGATTAAATGAATAGGAGCATGGCACATAAATCCTAAGTTTATGCACTGAAAGAAAAGTATAAATGGTGATTGTGATCCCAAAATGGAGAAGCATCTCTGCCTAGATCCTACCAGCAACGTAACCTGAACTAACAGTGAAACAAGTAACTCAGACCTACCCCTTTGAGACAGACTACACTTGGATTAATATTTTAATAGTGTGATGCCAGTACAGGTAAATCTTGAAATTACAGCAGAAATAGACCTTTAAGAGAATTTTATACTGAAATACACGTGTGAATTCACACCAGGAGAGCTGCTGGAGAAGACATTTTTAATGTTGCTGCATCACTGAGAATAACAGAGGTCCGTACAGTTTACTGATGAAAACTGCAATTAAAACATAACAAACAAACCCAACTGCTCATCAGCTTGGAGCTGCAGTCTTAAAATGGAGACTTTATGGCATTAAAGGGGAGTTCCTCGCTGTTAACAGGGAATTTTCATCAGAAATCAGGTGACACCTAGTGGCAAACCAGGAGATGAAATGGGGGAAATTTCAGCTCTCTGAAAATTCATTACCTCTTCTCTTCTGATAAGCCAGTCTAAATTCCTGTCCAAGCATATTAACATCATCTTCGTCTTTGAGTATTCCCTGCAATAGGGGGAAAGACACACGTGTCAGAGGGCAAAACAAGGCAGAGAGGTTGTGAGGGCTGGCTGCGGTTTTCTCTGAAGCGAGTAACAGCTTGGATCTGTGCTGGGGCTGCCCTGGGAACTGTCACACGCCGTCGGGGTGCTGGGTGCCAGCCTGGAACCGCCTCTGTGCTTCACCCAAACCGCACCGCGAGCCCGGGCGGGACGCAGCCCTCGTCTGCTCTCTCCAGGAAGGGGCTGTAGCCAGCACGGCTCGGGTGCAGGGTCAGGGAAATCCCGCAATCGCATGGAAAAGAGGCACTGCCTGGGGTGGGGATCTATCGCCACCTTTAGTTGTGTCGATGAACACAAAGAAATCATTTTGAAAATTAACTGATACGGAACAACTTAATCAGAAACTATGCTTTGGGGAAGAGAAGCAGGGGAAACCAGAAATCTAAATTTCTAATTCTAAATTGATTTTATGGCTAAAAATGGGAACGATTCACAGAGCATTTCTTGCAACATTTAGGGGAAAAAAAAACAAACCAAATTGCGTTTGTGTTGGAGATTTTACAATTAGGTGGCACTTTTGTATTTAACCATTTTGAGTGAAGCAGCGTGACGTCTGACCACAGGATTCAGACACAGGGTTGAAGCAGAGAAAAGAACCAAGTATCAGTATGAACAGGTACCAGCCTCGGGTACTCGGAAATAACCAAGACTTCCTACAACAGGAAATTCAAACCAGAAAACTATATCAAAACATTGCTAATTTGAGTTATCGCTTAATTAAACCTAAATTCGAAAAGAACTCAACATTTTACAAATGCATGCACCAAATTAGCATATTAATATTTGAATAAAAATTACACTCCGCTGTATTCACAATGTTTTCCAGTACTGCAGAAAATAAGTAGTTGAATAATTCCTTCCCTGCTGTAAATGCATTTTTACATCCCTAAGCAGTTCTCTCTTCATTCGTGTACCATCAGCTGATCTTTCTGATTATGAAGTATAATACAAAATAAGTTGTAGCCTATTCCTATTACAATAATTGCTTCCATCTTTTTAACTTTTAAAAGCCCAAGGATGAGCAGTGAGCTTTGGAAGGCTCCCGGGAGTGCCGCAGTTCCTGGCGCTGCCAGAGGCCTCGTTTCCACGGTAACAGAGGACCGAAGGCCGACACTAAGACACTGCTCCCAGAACCCCAACTGAGAAGTTCCGTGGAAACCGGGTTTAGATCCAGTGGACCCCTTTCTGGTTAGAAAAGCCCTGCTTTAGAACTTATTTCCACGTTCTAAAAACGGGGTGTGCAAAACACTGGGGAAGCTTTCGGCAGGTTCCGCACAAGGCACCGCTGTTGCGGCAGAGCCCAAAGCCCCTCGTGCAGGAAGAGTATTTCTGTAAATTGCTTCCCAACTCAAAGAGAAAAAAAAAGGGAAATGTGGGCATCAGCGAGCTGATACAAGGACACTCACTGACTCCAGGAATTTACACAGTTCTGCAACTTCACCTCAAACTATCCCAGAGAAAACTGATTTCCAAGACGAACACTGAAAGCATTTACAATACAATTCACTTACGCGAGGAAGATAACCCAATAATTTTGACGCATGCTCCTTCAAGAGTTTCTGTCTCTCTTCTTCAACAATTGCACGGATGTTTTCTTGTCTTCTCTCATCTAACTTTCTTTCTTCGAGTTCATGCTCCTACAATAAGCAAGTTTTCATAGCTGTTCAGGTTCAGCTCTGTGAACATTTGTTTCCATCATAGTATAAAGAGAAAATTTTTTTAGTGGAGTAAATTTTAAACTTCCACCAATCAACTCCTCATCACAGGAAATTCATTTGAAAATGGGAAAGTGTATGTAAAAAGCCACAAAGCAGCGTTTAAACAATACATGTTTGGTAACTAGAAAAAAATAATCTCAAAGGAAAAGACCGAATGGCAAGACCAAGACATGGGGCTTGTCCGCTACGTGTTTGGTCTCATAGTAGAAGCCCTTTCTAAGGTAGTTAAGTGATAAATTGTGGTTCCTCCTTGGCTGTCAGACAAGTTAGTCTGTTCCTACTGTTCTGATCCAGGAAAGGGAGAAACAGGCCTGTGTTCTCATGCTGGTGACTTCCATTTCACGACACACGTGAGGCATTCCCCAGAAACAGGTCCAAACCCTGCAGGATAGGAGCCCATGACTTGTTTCCAGGCTGGGCCTTCCCCTTCTCCCACATCATGACCAGTGCTGCTGCTCCCACGGCTCCTGGGCCACAGACCACTTCAGGTTGGAAAAGATCATCAAGTCCAACTGTGAATACCTCAGTCCCTGAGGAGGTACTTGCAGAGCATGTCAGGCATACCGGGGCCGAGGGGTGCTGACTAACCTCTTGAGCTACAAACTCGGCTCTAAAAGACTTTTTTCTTGTCAGCACACCAAGACCAAGGCCTGCTTCTGCCCTGCACATTTCTCTGCAATTCCCCCTCACCTCTCCCTAGCAGCCTTGTCACGTAGGACAGCAGAAGTGTTCTCATATTGGAACACTCTGCCTCAAACCAAAGGTGAGCACGAAAACTCTTACTTTATCTGCAATAAACTGCTTGCGACGGTCTTCAAGAAATTTTTCCACAGCCCTTCTGTGTTCGAGCTGTTTCATTCTTCGTTTCTGAGCATTCATCTGTTCGACGCGATCATCCTCTGCGAACTTGGCCAACAGCTGCTGCCTGAAGGCTTCTTCCTCTCCTCGCACAGCTTGCTGCACTGTCTGCTTGAAAGCAAATTGCTCTTCGTATGTTCGCCTTAAGTCTAGGCGTTGCCTTATTCTCTTTTCAATTTCTGCCTATAAAGGAAATTTAATTGAAATTTAAAAAGGAAATTTAATTGAAATTTAAAGGAAATTCAATTCTATTGAACATACTTTGGAAAGTTTTGATCAGCAGCAGCCATCTACTTGATTTATCTTAGAATAAATGTATTATAGCTTGCTACCTTCTAACGTAAATAACTGCAGCACACTCCATATTTGACAGTGCTCTCCAGTGTTAACCACTGTGACAAACGTCTCCCGAGTCTCAAAACTAAGTCCAAAACAAAAGATTATTTTTTTCCAGTAGCACGAAGTGAACCGAGACAGCGGCCTGAACCACTCTCTAAAAATAACAGCGTTGGGTATCTCAGCCTGAGTTACATTTTGGTTGTCACCCCGAGCAAGGTAAGACTGTGTGTGGGTGGGCCCATAGGAAAAAGCAAACTGATATGCAAAAAGCAAGCAGTTGATTAACCTACTTAGCTTAAACCTGAGCTTGAAAGTCACCAGCATTCTCCTTCACAAGATAAATAAATGTATAAGGGAGATCATAAGGGTATTCAAAACCTTCACTTGTCTTCCTGGTTGAAATTAAAACATAAATGCATGAGGAACAGCAAAGGAAACTCAAAGGACAAAATTTTCCCTCCAAAACCGAACCATTTAAGAATTAGTGTTGAAAACGGACGCTTTGTGCCAGAACAGAATTGAAACAAGTTCATTTAATACACCTAAACCCATGTCGGAATTAAGCTTTTTGCTTTGGGAGCCCAAAATGGGCTCAAGGAGCCCCTCAGAAACATCCCAAAGCCACAGATAACACTGCAGACCTGGCAAATCCAAAGGGGGGGAAAAACCCAACCCAGGGCAGTCCGTGAACAATCCTGCCAGCTTGTTAGAGGAAAAGCTGTGGAAAGGGGAGTTACGTGGCCTCCGAAGAGCATCCTCAGAGCAGGAGGAACTGCGTGGGGCACACTCTCCACTCTCACTAGATGTCCTTTAAGCATCACAACTCCAGTGACAAGGTGCAGAGACAGGAGGAGTGCTGCTCCATCACAAAGGCATCAGAGGAAGACTCTATAAAATACTGACTCCTGCAGTCACTTTATTACCTGTTTTCTAGATCAGCAATTCAAAATGGTTTCATTTTCTCTTTAAATTTTCACACCTGGTCTGTTTAAACTAGATTAATCTACCCACAGCTAAAACTGCTCCATGAATTAGGTTTTCCTGCATATATGCTACTATTTTTATTTTTAAAAAGTTTCTTCTAGACCAGCTCCACCAACCTGAACGTTCCTGCAGGAATTACGGCAAGGTTAGAACACTCTCTCCACTTGCACATGCCCTTAACAGTTTATGGCCAGGTACACGCAACGTCCATAGGACATGTAACAAACCTGGTATCTGACAAGTACCAAGATATCCATAAACGTGTGAGCAGGAGTCCAGGGACGTGAACTGTTCCACCCTGCAACAGGCAGGTACTGCGGCACCTCCTGCCAGCCCTTACCAGCTCCTTCTGCCGTTCTGTCTCCGCTTGTTCCTCCAGATACAGCTCTTGGCGGAGTCGTTCCAGTTCCTCACGCTTCTGTTGTTCTCGTTGCAGATTCTGGGCCATCTATTACAAGAAGGAAAGATTTCTAAACGAAAGACAAAAAATGTACAATATTTTTTTCTACAGGTTCAGTTTTTTGATACCATGCTTTGAAGTCTTTGTTTTTTCTCCTCAGTCTCTCGAACTTTAGCCATCCGATCTTCTTCTCTTTGTCGCTGAATGTTGGCAAACTCCGTAATTTTCCTATTTTCTTCTTCCATCTCTTCCAGTTTCCTTCTCCTCCAGATAGCTTGTTCTTTTTTAAATTCTTCAATATACATCTGAGTTGCTCTCATTTTATCTAACTTCAGTTGTTTTTCCCTGTAGAAGATAGAAAAAACCCATAGTTATTTAACATACTGCAGAATAACACTAAACAGACCGTGTACTCATCACTGACAGTATATTCCAGAGACTAAGATTTAAATGACTCCTTACCCATTCAGCTGGAAACTAGATACCTACACTGAAAATACTTACTAAGGAATTGTTCCAAAAGGGGAATGTCATGTCTAACACTTTTCTTCAGGGGGGCAGACTGTATCCATAGGTCCTCACTACTACTCTGGTTTATACACGCTCCATCAAAACGGAAAGAGGAAGCCCAAAAGCCTCATAGCACCAGAATCTCCTAAACTATTTATTTATACTCAACTCTTCCCTACCACTCCGCTACCACCCGGCCCTCAGAAATCTCCGTTCCTGTCCCTGTCCGGACAGGCCTGCAGCACCTCACGAAGAGGTCGGGACTGGAGGCGGGGCAGGATTTGGTGCTATGCAGCCATTTCCAACCCCGTGGGCGCCGTGGAAGCATCATCTCCTTGAGACGAGCCAGACCATATCTGGGAAACAAGGACATGAGACCGACTGGAACGACATGAACACTCTGATGTTTGAACAGCAAAACCCGTGCAAGTCGGTCTCCTTGGTAAAGTGTGATCCAGGAAAACTAAAATGGACCTTAGTCTATGAAATAAATGTATACAAATTAGTTTTCCATACAACTACATGAGTTGTTTTAAATTAATAAATAATAAAAATTCAAAGTAACTAACATTTGGTCTTCCTCATAGATCTTTCTTACAATCTCATCAATCATGAGTTTCTCTCTTAGAAACTCTTTATAAGCATCCTGCTTCTTCTTCTCTTGTTCCTCAAGTTGTTTCTCCAGTTCTTGCTGATACATTATTTTCTCCTCGTTTCGCCTCAGTTCTGCAGAACTTTCTTCTTTTATTACCCTCTCATACTCCTCTTTCATCTTTTGGGCTCTTTCACGCTCACATTTCTACAGGGGAAAAGCAACGCAAGATCCCTTTTTACTCCCACTAATACAAGTTGTAATGAAAAAATACAGAGTCTAAAAAGGAATTCTACTATGCTGTGTTACAGAAAAGGAATGTTTCCTACCCCAGTCTATAAATACAGCCCCTCAATGGCTTCACTCGATAAGCAGAACCCTTGAAGAGAACCCTCAGTATGCTTCTACAGCAACTTGTGCAAACTAAAGTTTGTATAAAACGTTAACGCAATCAGAATCATCTCCATCACCAATATTGTTCTATACATAAAAGTTCACAATTCTCTCTGAAACTATTCAAATATATCTTTAATAATAGTGACAACATTTTTAACAATCTGCTTCTGAGGTAAGGATTCACCACAACGAGCCCTCGCTGTACAAAACGTATCATGGATTTAACTTGGATAAATACTATAAAACCAGTAAAATAAAAACTATACCCATACGAATCCATACAAAGGGTTACAGCACCGTGAAGCTAATTACCATTTCCTCATACTGTAGAGCTGCTTTTTCAGCGATCTGTGCAGCTCTCTCCTTATTCACGTAAGCAGATTTCAGCTTTTTTTCTAATTCTCGAAGTTCAAGACTGTGAGGGGGGGAAAAAAATAAAATTGTCCTATTAGTAAGTGCCTATGAGAAAAGAAATTGAAATTTCCATCACTATTTAAACACAACTGAAAAAATACATTTTTCAGAGAAAACCCCAATTTTAGGTGAAAAATACTGCTCTAGTAAAAGAGCAGAAAAAATACCTGTTTTAAGACAAGTCATGTGTGTTTGTACATATGCTGTCAGCAGCTCTGCACGCTTACATCTAACTTCACCAGTACTGCACATACATACGCACGCATGCTTGGAGTATGTGTAAACGCACAAACATACACAAGAATATATTCACTTTGTGAATCAGAGGTTTTCTCTTATCGACAAAATTTCCTCAAAATTAACTTTTTATATTATCTTGATCTTAAAATAACTTTTCCTTCCAGGTCAAATTTCCACTTCTGCCACAACTTTCCCAAGGTCTGTCTCGTCTCCGCTGGTCACCTCAGGCCGCTCAGCGTCACCCCCCTTCCCTTCTCCCCCGACACTTTCTGACGCTGCTCGCTGACACCCGGACACCCCCTCTGACCGCACCCCGCTCCCGGGCGTTTCTCCAAATCTGCCTTTATGATTTTTTCCGATCTCCTCCGCTGCACAAATTCAAAAAGTTAAAGCCGATTCTAAGGAGTAAATTACGTATCTGGTTTTGGCACACTAAAACTTCCTCTCAGTTGCCTGAAGCAGCCATGGGGCAATGTGACCGCATCCAAGGTCCTGCCCACAGCGCGATCCAGGGAAAATAAAACCGAGCCGGAGGTGCACAGCGGCTGGGAACTGCTCTGAACGGACTTCCCAGCGCTGGGAGGGATTCAGGAACAGCCGAAGGAAGCAGTGAGGTTCCTGAGGCGTTACCTGTTCTCTCTTACTTGCTGCCTCAACTTTGCGTCTTTAAGTTTCTCGCGGTTCAGCCTCGCCAGCTCAGCCGCCAGCCTCTCCTCCCGCTCCAGCTGCAGGTCTCTCCGGTTTTTGTCCTCTTGTGCCTAATCGGAACAATCTCCGTACGACTCTCCCCCACGTTCGGAAGCGGCCAAACCGCAACACCACGGGGCCGGTGCGGCCCTGTCAGCGGCGGCGGCTCTAGGAAGGCC